>NW_022900943.1:29004249-29052431 GCF_012274545.1 Fukomys damarensis | reverse complement strand
ATATATATATATAATCTCAATAAAAGTATATTTATAAAGAATTTATGTGACCTAGACCATTTCCTAATACTTTTGAAGCTATCCTCAATATCATTTTTCAAACTTGCTTTTCTCTTCTGTAAGTGTAACATAGTTAATGTTTAGTTAATAAACCTATTTACTAGAACTGTTTTAAAGGATGAGTAGATTAAAGAAAAATTATGAATGAGATAGAATGGCAGTAGGTTAAGATAGAAGATAGTTTTTCTTCCTAATAAGACCCCGCAAGATCCCATCCACTCTCTCCCACGGCTGCCATGGTACCGGCTACGCTTGTGTCTCACCCTCTACCCAACAGGGAGCAATTCACTCTGATCTATAAAATAGTATGAAACTGTAGGAAGGCATATGGACTCCTGACCCTGATTATCCTGCCACACCGACCTTAAAAACATCCTAGAAGTCCTCTGCCTGTCTCTAGGAGATCATTTATTTCACATAATATGCTTAGGTATGCTTACCCACAGGTCAGCTAAATGTGGTTTCCCCACGATCGCTCCAGTTTATGAGTATAAAAGCATCACAAGATAACCAAACTTTTATTTTAATATCGTTTAAGGTCTGATAAAGCAATGTTTCATTGGAAATAGTTTATTCAAGTGTATTTCACCAAGAGATATTGTAATATTCTAGTCCTAAATTTATATAACATTTTATATGGCTCTATTTTTTAATCATTTCAACTTATATCAACTAAAATACAGCTGACTTTCAAATACTGTATTGGCTTTATAAACAGGAAGCCTAGTAAGCTGTCATTTTATCATAAGCAACCATCTCAACATAGAAAAGCAGGTTTTGGTTTCTTGTGTCAAGCTGTAAGGGCTTGAATGACTTCCAAACTTCATTAGATGTGTTTTTTTACTTCTATTTCTTTTTATATCTCATAAAAGATGCATTTGCTTATATGTTTGAAGACACAGGAAAAGGCCTAGTAATAACCTTTAATGAAACTTTTAAAGTAGGCATGCAAGGGAAGGAAAAAAATGAAGTCCGGTCTAGACCCAGTCAGCTTTGTTTGACCTAGTTACACTTAAATGAAATATCAATGGGAAATTCAAGGTAAGCAAAGGAGCCAAAGTTCTGTGGGAAATGGCTCTGATGACTTGAGAAGAATGACATATGATCCTTTTGAAAAAAACCACATTTCTTATGGCTGACTGCATACTACCAAAGAAGAGAGGAGCAAAGCTAACACATAAATATTACTATTCCTAGAGAATGTCCTTCAAGAAAGGAAGGCTTTGTATTGGCTCTGTTTACATAAATCCCTGAAATATTTAACCAAAATGATCACATAAATATATTCACAGGCAATGGAATAAAAACTAATCTAGTGTATCCAAACTCCAAGCAACCACAGAAAAACTATCTTATTCGCAAGGAGCTTCCCTAGTAAATAATGAAAATGACATTGTTTAGAATTGTAAACAGTCTTCAAATGTGACTTAGTTAAGAGGCTAAATTGGAACTCCAGAATTTGTGGAAAGAGCTGCTATAAAATAGGTTAGTTCACAAGGGCTTCCAATAAGTTAAATTAAACATTCTAAAATGGACAAAGTAAATGAAATTATGGAGTGTGTAGACGTCACCAGTTTTTTATTAATAGTTCTCCCTCTGAAAAGGAAACAATTCAGGTAGATACTAGAGACAATGACTATAACTCAGCTCAATGGGAAAACAGCAAAAATAACTTCTTCCTCAATCTCCAGTCACATGACAAGCTTAGACATGTGGTTCACTTCACCAACACTCCCAGAAATTATACAGTAGCTTTTGGACTGCGCATAGCTTATTTCCCTGGGGGAACATCACCAGTTCACTATAACACAAGTCTGTTAAACGGCAGTATTTTAAAAGTACATCAAAATCACCTGCATTTAACATTCTATGGTCAAGTATTTTTTAAAATAAATAATCAGTCTCCCTCTCTCTCTCTTTCTCTCTCTGATACACACACTCCTCTACCACCTCCTCTTTCTCTTTTATGTGTGTGTTTATGTATTAAAGATGTATATTCTCTTTGGGTTTTAGCAAAATTTATCTGAGAAACAAGGTCACAATAGTAAATCTGTATTTATTTTGTTTTTGCCCTCAAGATATTTGCATTAATTTTTACAATATCTACTTAAAAGGATCATGAGATCAAATCTTGAAATGAGTAAACAGTTTGGCCAGGCCTCATCAAGTATAACTTCAGTGAGTTTAAAAGTAATAACTCTTACTTTACTATTGCCTCGGATTGTTCATGTGAGATTCCAGTCTTACTCAGTAATTCCCAGGAGTCCATGAAGTGAATCTTAAGGGAGCTCATGAATCATCTGCCCTATTACCAACTGGGTTCTACCAAGTTCTTCTGATCCAAATCCCTTTCACTGGGGTCTGCTACCAGAAAAATAATGTGGTAACACTTTACAGCATTCAGTGCAGCAGACTCTCACCAGGAAGATGTCGATGTCTGCAGAAAGATGCTACCTCCTGTTTCTCTCAAAGCTGCTAGCAAAAGCTTGAGAACAAAATGACACTAATTTTCCCCATAAGTCTCAGCACACTGAAAGAGCCTTGTGTTTTTTGCAGCGATGGAAGGCTGTGCTGTTTCCCCAACTCTGACACCTTCTACCACAAGACTGGGCACTGAAGGGTGGTGTGCCCATGGGTCTCACAGAGTAGCTTGAGAAAAAGGCTCCCTTGGGTTTACAGTACTCCCTCTCCCCCTTTCTCAGACGTACATGGGGCCAGGCCATTGGGTCACGTGAAAAGCATACACCTGAGCCATGACCATCTCCTCATTCTCTGGACTCCCATGTCAAGTAGTGCATTCTTCCCAGTCTTCTGCAGCCAAAAAGAAAAAGAAAAAAAGGAAATTCCACACAAATTGGCCTATCTCTGGCATTCATCAGTTCATTCTCCACCTTCAGTTGTATTAAAATCCCTACTTAGATTAAAGTAAAAACCCCAGCTACACAAAAAACTAGAAACTAAGCAAATCCTGCTTGAGAACACCTGAAGTTCCAAGCCGAAGCAGCTGTAGTGTGAAGAGCAAATATGAACCTATCTGTAAAGAGCAGTCCATAGTAGAAGGTTCTCCAGGTGGGAGACACAGATGATGACTCCTGACCAAGGAACAAAGAGAGGGCATTGGTTAGGGAGATCTTAACACCAGCAGCTCTAGGAAAGAGTCAAAAGCTTTCTCTTTGTTGAAGAAGAATGCTGAACTTTAGGGAGAAAAGTATGTGGTATGTTTCCCATCTGTCAAGCTGTCATCAGAAACCAGAAAATATTGTGACAGAACCCAAAAATGTTATGAGAGGGAAAGAGGGTAATAGATTATAAATGAGTATAATAGAAGTATAAAATGTGTATCCACCACCAAATTTATTGCTTGTTTTAAACAATCTACTTAAAGACATACATATCTATATGAAGAGCTTTTAGAATTCTTAAAACAATTTGAGAAAGAAATACAATTCTGAAAGGTATAAATCAAGTGTAACAACAAAATGTTGTGCATATCCTTTATAATTTTGATTGTATCATTTTTATAAAGGGGCTGAGGAATATAACATTTTTGCCCTTACAAACCAGGCCTAGTAAGCTTAACTAAGCCCCACATGGCCTTCCTTACAATATGGAAGAAGATCTGTTTCTTCCCACAGAAGGAAGCAAGGAAATCTTTCACCCAATGACATGTTTCTTCTGTCTGGAAGGTTGAAAAACTTAGACATAGCAGAACTCAAGAAAAGATGTAACAGAGTCCACAAAGGGAAAATCTCAAGAATAAGAAAATTCTCCTTTATAAGAAAGGGAGGTCGTGCGTCTGCTCTCCAAAGCCCTGTTCTTGGTGGAATGAGCATCAGGTCAAGGAAGCAAGTAGGTCAATGAGTTTCCCTTTTGCTTAAATCAATCACATTTGAATTTCTGTCATGACCAAAACAGTTCTGATAAATACATTGAACAAGAAAAGAGGAGGAAAGAAGCATGACTATGAGGGCTTGGATTTAGCTCAGTGTTAGAGCACTTTTTTATTATGTGCAGGGCCCTAGGTTCAATCTCCAGATCTGGAAAAAAATAAGCATGAAAAATGGAATGGGTGCAGAAAAAGTACACCAACCAGCTAACAAGATGACATTAATTTTCTGACACGAGTCATGTCAGAAAATGAAGGATACAGGAATAGAAAAATCATTAATACAAGGAGGTCATAGGTTTTTTGCTCTGGCATCTGAGATAAAATTACAACCGAGAAATCCTGTAGCCAACAATTTTTCTAACCTGTATGCATTAACAATGAGTACTGATTCAAGAAGAAAAACGGGGTAGCTGATTATGGATATTTACTCCCTTGACATGAAATATTTGAAACTGCCCAATGCCCCTATTTTTAGATTAAAAACCAATCACTGGAAAAGGCCCATAACTGGCACAGTAATGAGCCCATAGCCATTTGTTTGTCGTTCCCTACAGCTGATTCATGAGTTGAAACTCAATTTTGAGTAAGTGGTATGTGACTCTCAGACTTTATCAACTTATTTATGGGTGGCCAAGACTTCTCTCTTGTAGTGTGTATATATGCAAACACTCTGCCTTGTGTGTGGGTGTAGAGGAAAGAGAAAGAAATATATATACAGCATGGGCAATCTGACTACATTTTATGAATCTGTCCAATCACATTTGGCTTTTCCATAACTTACTTACACCATCCACACTGAATTTACTGTAGACTGCATGGTTTTGCAGTGTAGGCAAGATGGAAATGAGAGTCTAAGAGAGACACATGCGTTCTCATATATATTAATAGTTTATACGATGAAAAAACCCTGAAGGATAAAAGAGGCATCAAATATTGCCAGAACGACAGATGAAATGCTGAAATGATGAAATACTGAAATTATAGTCCTTTGAAGTAAGCTCTAAGTAAAGTACACAGCACATGGCAAGAAATGTGTGGCAACAGTTGTGATGGAATGTGTCTTGATTAATGGTCCTACGTGAAAAGACAAATCTAAATAAGGAGATTTTGAAAGTTCAAAAATGGAAACCAAACATTCATGTGACCATTTAGGTTCAAAAACACAGCTAAGCCTAACACTAACATAACATTTGTGCCCTGGACAAACCTTGTCTGTAAAGCATTATATATGTCTCCTATAAATGACTTTTCAAATACTACTCATGCCATTCTTGAAGTTAAAGCTCACAAATATATGTATTTCAAAACATGTTTGATGCCTATTTGCTGTTAAGATGTGATTATTACTGTAACCAAATATAGTATTATTTTTCAAAGATATGCTAAGAGAGACAGAAGCAGTTGTTCTGCAATGATGTCAATGAACTAATGACAATGTATCTAGCAGCAGAATTTCTGGTGCAGAAACAATGACAGAATATTATATTTAACATTACCATTAAATAATATATACAAATAAATATGATTCCATCATAATTAGACTGCTAAGGCCAAGAAAAGAAGAGATAATATTCTACTTTGAGGGTAGGTTTCCTAAGTTTAAGCTAGGTTCAAAAACTTTCAAGGCACTGGAAAAATTTCTTCTACTGAAAGAAGAAGGAAAATTAAAACATAATATCCTTTCTCAGTCTCTTATCATGGCCATTAAAACAAAAATGACAAAAACAACCTCTCGTTAGGATAGGATTTATAGTTAACAAAATCCATTCTTATTAGCTATTATACTTGATCTTCTCTCACAATCTCATTTTGTAGAAAACTGAATTTGGAGAAGTTAAGGTATTTGCCCAGAATTAGACACCTTATAAATGTAGGAGGTAAGGTTAAAAATAGTCTTTTCCCCTAGATTATTTAAAGGTAGAACAGAAGAAATATATACTGCCTGCTATAATTTATATAGTATTGTAGTAGTGTCTCACCTATTAACTAATGTAATTATCATAACAGCCATATAAGAACTATTTATCTCCATACAGAAGTGATAAAACTGAAGCTCTGCATATTGTAAAACTTACCAAAGTATTTTTTTAAGTGCTAGACAGGCATGCAAACCTAGTTGTACCTGATACTAAAACCAGTTTTAAACAAGCTGAGCCATGTTTCTATGGCATATACAACTTTTATACAAGGGGAAAAAATGAGAACCAAGACCTGTCATGTAAAGGTACAAGATCCCAATGATGAATGTAACTGTACTGTATACCTAAAATGTACCAATAAACTCAACAAAAGAAAAAAAACAAAATTAAGTAGAATGATTCACTTTCTTTTCAAAACATTGTCTCATCAGTAGGTACTTACTAAGAACTAAATTCAGTACTTAGAATTGTGAGTGACAATTATCCCAAGGAGATTTCAAGACAATCACATTTAAAATACTAACAAAAAGTATTTTTAAACAATATTATTAAGGAATTCTTAATACAAGCAAGGAAGAAGAAAGGTTTTAGTAAAATAAAGCTGTCACTCTGTTTCATGAAAAAAAGAGGAGGAGAGAAAAAAATATTATGGCCTGGTGTTACACCTTATATCTAGTACCTTCCCCCAGAGACTCACACACACCTAAGTGGGGATTGGGGAGGTTGCTGGATCATGGGTGTGTGATACTGGATTAGGACTGTGGTAACTGGATTAGTCCACTGATTTGGTGTAGCATAGTTCTGGGTGTGCATAATGGGGAGGCCCTGGGTGTGGGTGGCACCAACCAAAAGGCTTGTAGCCTGAGTGGAATAAAAAGGGGAGGAAGACTCGCTACTGCCAGCTGCCTCCTGCCTGCCACTCTATGGACTGTTTCTCCTCTGCCATTTTCCTTTACTGTGCTATCCTGCCCTGGAGCCAGCTGACTACAGCCTGAAATATCTACAAACTGCCAGCTAAAATAAACCTTTTGTCCTTTTATTTGTGGTTGTCAGTTATTTTGTCCCAGCAACAAGAAAGTAACTAAGGCAACTAGTAAGTGTTCTATTCCAGAGGTGTTTAATATAGGAGGAGTGATATTGATCCATGATGTGGTTTAATGTTTAAAATGGTGTAATATTTAATCCAAAATTTGAGCAGGTACTAGTTGAATTGTGGATTAGGAGAGGGTCAGGTAGTCAAAACGGTGATAGATAAGACATTATCTTTAACAGTAAAATATATTAGGAAAAATATCTTACATCATTAAACACCATCACTGAATATCACTGTTATTCCTGGAGATACCTCAAAGAACTAGGACTAGTGGCTCCACTTGACCCAGCTATTCCACTGCTGGGTATCTTTCTTATTTGTTTTGCTTTGTTCATTCTTCCTGTGAACACTGCTCCTGAGTGCCTACCATATACCAGGCATCAGACTAGGCACAGTGGATGCAGTGGTAACCCAGAGAATAACGGTCCTGGATAAGATCACCCAGAACACTGCACATACTTCACTAGAATGTTACTATATAGTTCAGGAGGAAAAAGTACAATTTGGACTCTGAAAACCTGAGATTAGTTCCAGCTTCACTATCAGTATGAACTATCTTTTTCAAATGGGAAGGGGAACAAGAAATGGTGTGGGATGATTGCAATAGAGATTTTGCAAATGGGAAGGGGAATACAAGTTGGAGAGAAGAGGGAAGGATAGGAAAGGAAGGGGAAGAAAGAATTAAGATGTGCAAATTCCCTACAATAAATATAAACATTACACACTACAAACATGTACAAATAAAAAACATGTTTAAATCCCTACCTTTGGCCAAGATCCAACTCATGTGATCTCATAAATCATTAGTCATGGAAGCTGTACTCTGAAATGTTGAAGATTATTTCAATTATGATTAGCTCCCACAATATTCTAGTCCAATCTCCAGAAATCTCCCTGCCAAGACTCTATTCTAGAACTAACAAGAAACAGCCCAAAAGTACATGCAATAAGCAGCAAGAGTAGAATAAGTTCACACCCTCAAGCCAGCAGAGAAAGAGCAGGCACTCCCCCAACATATCATCCAAGAAAAGCTGACTCTAAACCACTAATCCCAGAAAGGAATTCCACCTTGTTTCCCAACTTTCTGTGTAGAACTAATTTGCCTGCCCCATTCCCTATTCTACCTTCTACCTTCTTGGCCTAATTTATTGATCCTAATAACATAACCTATTCTAAAGCCTCCTATCTCAGTATCTTCAATATTGTACCTCTATTTCCTCTGCAGCAATTGAAGCTTGTAGATCTTAGAAAATATTTAAATTAGCTTCATTCTTCCTTAGAGTCTATATCCAATGGTCAAATCCATTATTGGTGCTCCATTTTTTTTTCTCTTCTTTTGTTCCCATATTCTTCTAATGCTGCCTTCTCCTGGCTCATGGCCTCTTCTCTCCCAGTAAGCCAACCCACACAACTGCAGTGTTTCCAACCTTTTGCCAGTAGCCCGTACTGACAGTTGCAGAGTAGGAGGAGGTGTGACTCACTCTTCTGAGGATTGGTTGCTACACATGTCAAAGCCCCAGCACATTTTCATGCAACATTTTTATGCAGGAGATGGTATAAACTTTAGGATTCAGCCAGATCAAGTTACTTTTTCCTGAAATGTAATACTAATATCTACCTAGTTTGACTATACTAATTTACTTACAGAACTCTCTCAGAGGTTAAGACCTTTATCTAGGGTGATATAATTTCACCTTGGTGCCTAAAGCTTTATGTGTAAAATACAAATCCCTACTTTAAGGAAATCTTCACACAGAGTTATGGTACAGGATGATGATCAAAAGCACGGCATGCTAAAACTCAGAATATAGTCCTAAATCTGTTGCAGGATAACTATGGCACCTTGGGTGATTCCTCAATTTTTCTTGCCTCATTACAAAAAGAAGGGCTATTATCAGTTGGTATTACTAAGACACTCCCAATTCTAACATTCTTTACTCAGTTTTTCACTGAAAACAGCTGTAGGGTTTAACAAATTAGTATGGATAAAGTTATTTTTATTTTAGGCTTCAATTTTCTTTCTTCTTAATATGTTACAGAATAATTCTGTTCCTTTTTAAGTTCTTAAACATAAATAAAATTGAATAGTTTTCTAAAAACCCTTCAGTCATTCAGTAAAGAAATTACTTATTAATTGACTATGTTGGTTCAGTGCATGTACAAAACAAATAAAGTCTCTAACTTCATAACATTTATAGATTGTAAAGAGATGAAGCCCTAGAAGTAAACAAAACAGGATTTCTCTCTCATTTATCATTGTATTTTAAGAGCCCTCAGATGCATAGCATAGAGTATGCAACAAAAACTATTTTTATGGGAGAACTGCTAGATGAATGCACACATGCATGAAAATGAACTTTATGTCATGGAAATTCCAGAGTTGCTCCAGGGTGCAAAAATTACTATAAGACAAAAGAGAACAATGTAGTTCTCACTGAAAAATGATATTAGGTACACAAACATTTATGCTCAAAAGTGACCTAAACTCATCTTTATGAAATGAGACTTTGGACAAGAAGAGAATGTTACAGGAAGTGATGTCCAAGTGGAGTAGAACATAATGTGTTCATAAGAGAGTTGAGTATCAAGGAGGGAAGTGAGTGAACCTCACAAATATAAAAGCCACTTAAAAGAATCTCATTTCCAGTGATAACTAACTCTAAGAAAGTATAGTCCCAACTGGTTTCCATAAATATACTCCTGAGCCACAGGACTCTAGCTAGCCACAGAAGTATGAAACTCATGTCCTAGTTTGAAAGCAATGATAGACAAATATTGACCTAAATTTACTTACTAAATTCATGAATATATTTGAAACAAGATTTTGAAAATTGATTCCAAAAGCAAAGCTGTTTTAGATTATTTCTGTAGTACATTTTCATAACACTTGTAATATATAATGATAAGATCCATTTTGGCACATTCTTACAGTTTGTTGTCCAAAGAATAGGCAAAATCATTTTTGATAGTTCTTGATATAAGTCATACCTGGTGAGTGTAAATCATATATATCTTACAAATAAGCATAATCAGCTATAATTTTTGCAGCAACTTTCTCATTTGAATAGAGACAAAAAAATCTTCTGAGGTCTTAGGTTTATTAAAAATTTGGATTATTAAAACTATGAAAAAGTATTTATTTTATTTTTAAAAATGTATACTTTGCAAGTTCCTATGGACTCTCTGATCACATGCTCTTTAGACTATTTTAAGAATTTTACATCTAGAGTTCTTAAATCATCACACATTTTAGTATCTTTGTGTTCATGGTTAACACTACATACTAAAGTATTTATGAAAAGTCTGCAAATTTTACAGACTAGTAACAGCCACTTGAATCCTCAGTACAGCTGACCATTAAAAAAAAATCAAGAAATTGTAACATTAAAGTGCATTTAATGAAAGGGCAGTCATTTCCAATAAGGCAGCTCTCAGAAAATGGACAGAAAAGCTTGACATTTGACTTATAATCCAGTAATTTGATCTTATCCTGATATTTTCAATAGAAAAGAAAGTTATTTGGTGTTATCTTTCAGGACTGAGTTCCAGCTAAAACTGCTCCAACCACAACTGCCACCACCAGCATTACTATAGCTTTTCTCGTAACAGATGGGTATCTAGCACAATCTCTGAGAGTACCATGGATTGATAATATAACACAGTTTTAAAACTACACAGATAAAAACAATAAATAACTGCACTACTGCTAATACCCATGTTAACACATATAAGCCTCTTACCAAGCCTGTGAAGTAAGTAAATTAATGCAAAATGTTACACATTTTGTCCCATTTAATTATGAGGAAAAAAAAAATTTTCAGAAAAGATGATGGCAGAACTGTGACTTAGACGCAAGTATGTCCCATTAAAAAAATTCAGGACTCTTAATCACAGAGCTAGGCATCCCTCGGGTGTTTGTATACTGTATTTAAATTTAATAGAGAAAACTGATCAACTCCCAATTCCTTTTTCCTTTCTTGCTTGCTTGGTTGCTTCTCACTTTCCTTTTAGGAAACATGAAAAGGAATATAGAATACAGAGGAAAAACTGAGTTCATTTTCCCCATCTTTATTGAAATAATTAACAAATAAAAATTATGTATACTTAGGATATACAATGTAAAGTTTTGATATATGTATACATTGTGAAACGATTACCACAATGAGTTAATTAACTCATCCTTTGCTATCATCAACATATCGTGCTTTAGATCTCCCAAATGTACTCATCCTGCATAAATGAAACTTTTCACCCTCTGACCAACATCTCATTTCCTCCACACAGCCCCAGCAGTTGGTAACCAGCATTCTACACCCTATTTCTTTGTCTTCAACTGTTTTAGATTATAGATATAAGTGAGATTATGCAGTATTTGCCTTTCTGTGCATGGCTTATTTCACTGGACATAATGTCCTGTAAGAACATCCGTGACATCACAAATGATGGGATTTCTCTGTTTTTAAGACTGAATGATGTTCCACAGTGTGTGAGACATTTTATTTACCTATTCCTTTATCACTTGTCACGTATGTTGTTTTCATATCTTAAGTATTATAAATAGTGCTACAGAGTATGAAAATACAACAATCTCTTGGAGAGAGTTTTGCATATAAACACAAAATGAGATTATTGGATCATAGAGTAGTTCTATTTTTAATTTGTGAAAGGCCTCTGTATTATTTTCCATAACACTAGTACTGATTTCTATGACCACCAAGTATGTAACAATTCATCACTCTTAAATGGGAACAATTTCTAGACAGAAGGAATCATATTCACAAAGGTCCAGATGTGAAACAACAGAGCACATTAAAGAGACCGTGAATGATAAAGAATGGATAGACTACAATAAACAATGGGGATATAGCTTTCAAATTTCATTTATACTATCATAAGAATAAAATACTTATTGAATGTATCTAAGGTAATAAAATTATATTCTGAAAACCTATATAACAGATGAAAGAAATTAAAGAACTAATAATGTAGAGAAACATATCATAAAGCAACAGTAGCCATGGCAGCCTGACATTGGTATGAGACATACAATCAGTGAAGCAGACCTGAGAATGGGGGAGGATCTTCATATTTACAATCAACTGTTTTTTCAACAAAAATGCCAGGGCTATTACTTTTCAACAAGTAATGCTAAGACAACTAGATAGCCATATACCAATAAAAACATGAAGTTGGGCCCTTACATCATACCATATAAAAAAAGATAAACTCAAAATGGATAAACTCAAAAAACTAAATGTAAGAAGCAACATTATAAAAATTTTAGACAAAACTATAGGGATAAGTCTTCATGACTACAGATTTTGCAAAGGATTTTTAGATATGATACCCAAAAAAAGCAACAAAGAAAAATATATCAAGTGGTTCATCAAAATTTAAAACTTTTGTGCTTCAAAGCACATCATCTGGAAAGTAAAAGGGCCGTACACAGAATGAAAGAAAATGTAGTTGATTCTCATTATTCATAGTAATTGTGTCCTATACATTTACTGCAATGCTAAACTAGAAAATACCAATCCATTGCCCCTAAAAGAAATATAGAATTAGGTTTCTGTGAGCCCCTGGTTGACATATTTTTGTTTACCAATCAATATATAATCTTCTTTTGTGTTTGTTTAAAAACATTGTATTTAATATACATTGGTGATTCATGAACATTGAACTAATAGGCAATAGCACTTACAGCTCATGCTTTAACAAAGCTTAGATCTAACACATACATTTTCTCCACAAAGCACATCACAGCCGTTGGTTCTTCTGAACACTAGGCAGCACTGACACACTGTATTGGGAGCTCGCTTAAACAGCAAAGTGAACATGATAACCCATAAAAATATGAAAAGCAGTCTAGAAAAATTGACATATGTTAGAGTAGGAGGGCTGAAATAAGAAGGCAGAGGACTTACTCCACCTCCTCAGAGAACATTCCAAATGACTCAAACATTTCACTAATCTGCATAGCCACATGACCTTGAATGACCACAGAAGCACAAGTGTTGATTTGGGAAGTTACACACAGATGTAATAAATAAATAAAATTGTAAGTAATAATCAATTGTATTTGCAAATCATATACTAATAAGGAATCTGTATTGGAATATATAAAGAACACACAGAGCTCAATAATAAAAAGTCCAAATTTTAAAATGAACAAAGGATTTGAATGGTCATTTATTCAAGGAAGATATTCAATAAACATATGCAAAGATGCTTAATCTCATTAGCCAGGATGGAACAGCGAGTTAAAACCAAAACGACATGCCATTTATCTCCCATTAAATGGTAGAGTCAAAAAGTCAGAAAATATGACAGACTCAGATTTGGCAGATGCCACTGCGGCCACCACAAAACAATAAGCCAGGATCCAACACCTACTGAGAAACGCGTAAAGATTGCAGCAAAGAGCGAAAACTGGAGAAGCTACTTCAGAAGCCGTATATAAAAGTAAATACAAAACTATAGTCTAAGTGGTCACCACGAAGACAATCAGACTAGAAAGTGAAGAGGAAATGTTTCTTACTACTGCAATCTGGGAAATTTTGCTATTAAAAGACTTCATCATCCAAATGTAGTACGTCTTCAAGATGCGCTTCCAGGTTATGTCACATCTTTGAATTTCTTTCCATGAATGTCAAGAAATACTTGGATTCTAAGAGCAAAATAAAAGAAAGATGACAGGAAACAGGGAAGTAGACCTTGTGGAGATAGGAAGAAGATCCACAGAAGGAGGGAGAGGGGCGCAGGGGAGGTGAAAGGGATGTAAAAAGGATCAAGATGTGATAGTATATGTACTCATTATGTGTCATCGACATGTACCAAGAAAAAAAAGACAATTTTAAGAAAATAAATACTTTGATTTTATTCTTTTTGGGCAATTCATGGATTCTTAAGTTATTTGTAGCCAGGAGTGAAGGTGCATCCCTGTAATCTCAGCAATGGGGGGTGGAGGCAGGAGAAATGCAAATCTGAGCCTGGCCTTGGCAACTAAGAGAAACCCTATTTCAAAATAAAACAGTGAGAAAGGATTGGGGAGGTAACTCAGCGCCAAGGTCCTGAGTTCATTCACCAATACTAGGAGGAAGAAAGCTTCTGTACCAAGTCCTTCAAAGGATCTTGTTTTGTTACTCTAGAAGTGTTCCTCACAGAAACTAAAAACCTCAAAATCTGTTGACTAGTAAGACAGGAGCAATTATACTAGCTGACTTTGGTCTGGCCAGGGCTTTTCGATACCTTTTAGAGTCTATGTACACAGCATAGTAACACTGCTACAGAGATGCAGACACATTGCTGGGAGTTGACATTACATTACCCACCGTGTTTACAAGAACTGGCAACAAACAAACAAATCACTTTTCCATGAGGATTCAGAAGTTGACAAAATCGAGGATTGTCAGAGCTTTGCGCACTCCCAACAGTGAAGTGTGGCCAGAAGTGGAATCTTACAGGACTCTAAGAATATATTTTCCAAATGGAAACCAGGAAGCCTAACATCCCATGTCAAAAATTTGGATGAAAATGGCTTGGATTTGCTCTGTAAAATGTTAGTCTAGGATCCTTCCAAATGAATTTCTAGCAAATTGGCACTGAATCATCCATATTTTGATGACTTGGACAATCAGATTAAGAAGATATAGCTTTCCAGAAAAAAGTTTCCACGTGCTAAATTAATAATGTGGACTTGTATTTTTACTGTTGACTCTATTTTTGTCTTTGACACTTTTCTTATCTTTGTTGTAAAAGTTAAACTGTTCCTCAAGTTCTAATTTCAAAACTGTAAATATTTTATATGCATTTAAATATAATAATTCTGTATATGTATGTAGATCTTGCTGTGCCAACTATTTACTATAATGAAACAATAAATATAATATTGAAAAAGGTCAGATAATAGAAAATAATGCCCAGGTATGTGGAGGATTGGGAGTCTCATACACTACTGGGATGTAAAATGGTAAAATCATGTTGAAAAAATTTTTCAGGTACTCAGTCAAATATAGTTAGAACAAATGACCTAGCACACCTATGTCTATAGCCAAGACAAGTAAAAACATATTCACACAAGAAAGCTTTTACAGCAGCATTATCCATAATGACCAAAAGATGGAAATAACCTAAATGCCCATCGACTGATGAAAGGATAGACAAAATGCAATTATCCACACAATAGAGTACTATTCAGCCATGAAAAGTACCAAGGCATGGATGAACCTTGAAAACATGATTGAAAGAAATTAGTCACAAAATAATAGATTTAATTCTATTCATATGAAAGTCTAGAACAGGGACAGCTGTATGTAAAAAGTGGGTCAGTGGTTGCCTAGGGCTGGCAGAAGGGGCAGTGAGATAAGAGTTAAGTGATAGCTAAAGGAAATAAAGTTTTTGAGGTGATGAAAAAGATCTAAACTTGACTAGCGAGGGTTTTATATATTAACAGATATACGAAACACTTCCTAGTTATAGGGAACGGTAGGATGAGAGAATGATAGCTAAAGGAACAGTGTTTCAGATGACAAAAATATTCTGAAATTAACTGGTATTGGTTTTACATATCAATGAACACACTAAAACGTACTGAATCATATACTTTAAATGAAGTATATAGCATGTAAATTATATTTCAATAAAGCTATTTTAAAAAATAATTCAGGAAGCAAAGAATTTAATATTGGTCATCTCTAAGATAATGTCTTAGAATCAAAAATTATAGCATGAGTTCAGAGAAATTAAAGGAGAAGCCAAAGTCATATTCCTGTCCATATCAAGTTACCTGATTCATCTTTTCTCTGGCTAACTCAAGTAAAAGAAAATCTTCTGTTTGCAGTAAAATAACTCTTGCCTCGTAAATATCAAAATTGGACGTCCTATTTTTTCACAACTTCTTCCAAGGCACTGAAGTTCATAAATGGCCACAAAATCTGAATGACCATGTGATACCAAAACCTTCTAAACTAAGTAAAGACTCTTTTCTGACCAATGAATAACAGAAACTATTTTAATAAATCATGAACAGACGAAAGACTACTCTATCGAAATAGAAAAGAATTGAATTGAAATTTAATCCTCAATTTTAATCTTGATAAGCATTTTTTTATCCCCTTTATAACATATTTACCTCTCCAGATCCACTCAGAGAATTTCTTCACTGGTGCATATTCCCTGCCAGGCCAAGGAACAGACTCAGCTTTATTTTCCTAAAGTTTCTTTGCGCTGTTGTATGTTTTGACACCCCTTTATCCATGCTCTTGGACCCCTTTCTCTCACATCTTATCACAATTTGTTTTTCTTCTAATACCTTTTTGTTTTCTTCACTGGTACGTAAGCCCCATTCCAACATCTCCCAAATGAGGTCTGTAGAAACTGCTCCCATAACAAACCAGAGTTCTCTTCTTGATTTTTAAAAGCCTGCGTTTACCATCCTCCCCATTAATCTCCATTCCCATCCACCCCACGCCTACAATAGTCCCCTACTTCCCCCTTCTACCTTCGCCTGTTGAAATCTTTGAGGTCCATAATAAATTGTCTGACAAAGTCTTGCCTCACAAACCTTTCCAAATTCCCTTAGCAAAAAGTGACCCCTTAATTCTCTAAATCATTGCTAATAATTTCTTCATGTCATCTGTCACTTTCCAGCTGGGGTTTCAGCTATTAGTATTACTCTGTTAATTTTTCTGTAACATAGTGATAGCTATGTCAAAGAAAATATTGTTTAAGTCTGGCCATTGGCTTTTGAGCTATTCTACTTTTTGCAAATTTATCTAGCTTATACTTGAACTATAAAACAATTGCATATCTATAGTACTTTATGTTTAAGGGCACTTTTCAATGTATTTTCTCATTTCATTCTTAAGTAAATTTTGAAAGGTATTGTTAATTGGCTCTATTTTACAGTTAAAAGAAACTTCAGAGTTAAAGGACCTGATAAATGTCAAATAATGGTAAGTAGTTGATTCATTTTACAAATCTCTCTCGCTGCTTCTTGTGAATGGTGTCATCAAGAAAAAAAAAATGATCTGCAAGATTCCTTTGCAGAGTGCTGGGAAAGCATCATATTTAGTAGGTCTTCTTCACTTATTCCACCACTAGGATGTGGTGTAGTTAGTTTTTAGCACCTAGAATTTTCTTGCCTGTGAACGAGCTGCTTGGTGAGGCCCTGCAGTTGTGGCTGCACCTGGTCACCTGTCCTCCACTGGACACTTACAGCCTACACAGTTCTAGTCATCAGTCTGACTTGGTGCAGCTGCTGGAATCCATTTCACCTATGCAGGATACTTAGAATGACAAAAAAGAAATAAGAAGCAGAGCAAACATCTTTATTGCAGGGGCAGAGGCAAAAGGGCCAGGCTAATATTTCTTTGATAATACTGCATCTCATGACGCTGGAAAGAGACAAATGAGAAAGACACTGCACAACACTGCAATGACAGAACAGACGGTCTTCTAGGTTACCAAAGCCTATTCAAAATGTGTACTTTTGAGCTTAGCTGACAACACATATGGCCTCATTTCCATGCGCTCTGAAAGGAACCATGAAATCAACAAGCTCAAAGATTCCTAACCCAGACCAGCCTTCTTTTATGCTGTTCTAGAATTCTAAAAGAACACACATTCATATGCATGGAGCTCTGGCAGGAGCAATATCTTCCACTTAAGAAATCCTGTTCTCCTCAATTGGATTTTAAATCTCTTGCGGTCAGAGATCAGTTTGCAAAGCTCTTGTATCCCTACTTAGCATTCACTGCCTTTGTGCAGAACAGCCTAGCGAATGTTCTTTACCTTGAGTTCAATTAAAAGACATAAGTTGCTACAGGAGACAATTCTACATTTATGTAGAAATAACAGATTACTTATAAAGATGCCAGGTCTAAGCAGTGCCCCATATTACAAATGGAAGACTTAATTCTTGTTCTGGGTCCCCTCAATTACATCTGTCTGTCTTAAAGGTACCAGATCAATAGTTAATCAGTTTTCATATATGGAACAAGCAGAAGGTCATGACTTAATCTAAAAAACAAAAAAACCCACAAAATACCATGTACCAGATTATCAGATTAATCTATACATGGTACATTTAAATTACTCCTTTAATTTGTAACAAAAGCTTTTTAAACAAGAATTATTTACACATAGTCAACAAAATATTGTGCTGCTCCTTCTGAGATTTTTAAATTTTAATTTACTAAATAATAAATGTCCTAATGTTTTAAACCAAACACTCTTCTTTGGCTCTCAAATATTTTCAGAAATAACTTTTTCCTTGTTAATTTCTAAATCTTGGCTGCATTTCCTGCTAATTTCAAATATATGCCATACACGAAATATGTTATTTTTTCCAAAACTAATTTTGGCAGCAGGTACTTTGGAACTGGCACGGAGAGATGTGGGGACAGCAAACAAGGGCGGTTTGAAGCTGCCACAACTCAGTGACAGTTTCGTCTTTCTCATCCACTTCCAGGTTCACAAAGAAGGACAAGGAGTGAGTGGGCTGTTTTTAAAATTTCACTGTGAGTCAAAAACACACACTGAAGCGTTATTAAGCTGTCCTGTAACTTGCTTTCCAAAAAGAAATACTAATGATATTTGTAGGATATAGGGTGTGAAGTGAGTACCCTGATAACTACAGTAATTCAATTCTGGTATTATCACTCTGGTTACCCGAGGTTTACCCTTAAAAGAAGTAGACTAGTTAAACAATGTAAAAAGTCTTTCTATATCTTCAAAAACATTCTCTATAATTCTCGATACTTTCCAGTATCTGGAAAGTACCAGACATTTCCAATTGTTATGTGCTTTTTTTTTCCAAGTCTATTTCTCTGAATCTGACTTTATAAACAACTACTAAATTCTCAACAGAAATAAAAAAAAAAAAAAAAAAAAAAAAAAAAAAAAAGCCTCTGTGGAGATCAGCACTTAAGGGCTAAGATATACCCTAAGGCACAAATGTTTTCCTTATCAATACCCAGACTCTTGGTATGTGTAATTAGGAAGAACAACTAGTGCAACAAATAGGAACTTATCAAGATGGATTATGTAAAGATGCAAATTTCCAATGCTGAATGCCACTACATTGGATACCTTAAATATACCAATAAAATTAACTAATTAAAAAATAAATAGAAACTTAGGAGGCATAAAACAGGGTCTCAACCCAGGCATTTCAGGTGCACACCTGCAATCCCAGCACTCTGGAAGGCTAAACTAGTAGGATTGAAAATTAGAGCCTAGACTGGGCAATCTAGCAAGACCCTGTCTTAAAATTAAAAAGTTTTTTCCACTAAGTTTATTGGTACATTTAAAGCAAACAATACAGTTACATTTATCATTGGGATCTTGTACCTTTACATGATATATCTTGATTCTTGTTTTTTCCCCATGCCCCTGCCCTCCCTTCACCCTTCCCTATTTGACTTTGTTTCCCTTTTTTCTTTTCATATTTTTTTCTTTTCCCATATTTCCTTTCCCCTCCCCTTCCCACTTCCCCTTTAGCCATTTTCTTCCTATTTTACCCTCTCAATTATACCATTTGATCCTTATTTACACTTTTAGTCTTTCACACCAGAGAAACTATTCGGTATTTTTTAAAGAGGCTAGAGATGCAACTCATTACAATGGCCCTGGGTTCATTCTCCAGTAAGAGAGGGAGATGACAACCAGGGTCCTAAGTCCCACTTTCAGACTTTCCTGAAAGAGTAGAATGACTGCAAAAATGGTCATTAGCTATTCCCCCTCCATTATATCTTCAGCCTTAGAAAGTACTTTTTCGTCCTTATTATCAAGAGGTAGAGTATATGTCATTAACCTCTATGACTTTCTTGGCCAAGAAGATGCAAAGAAAGTAACATTTTCTAGTTCCAGCCTTAGGACTACTGAGGCATGGTGCACCTTCCATGTTCTTTGGTACTCTCCTGTGTGCTGTCTCTCCACGCACCTCTCTCATGCTTCTGCGTTCACCACAAGAACATGCCTGGTCTAGCCTGCCGCCTGCCACATGGGACATAGGGACAAGAGGTTGGTCCAGTCAGTGTCTCAGGCAAGGCCCTGTACACACCAGGAAGCTCAGCTAAGATCCACAGAATCACCTAGTTAATTCACAGCTGACCAGACATCTCAGTGGGCCTTGCCAAGTGTACCCAAGTCAGAAGAAACCTCGCACATGACTTTCAGACTGAATTCTAAGCTTCTGGTTGCTGCTGTAAGATTTTAAACTGCAATTCTTTTTTTAACTACAGCAATAAACTGATACTGCTAGAATGGGGTATAAACAAGTATTTTGAAGAACTCTAAGTTACTACTAAGAAGTTCACTTAAGTTTTAGGAATGTATTAAAAAATCTGCAAATGCTTCATTACTTATAAAGGTATGCATGTTTCATCTATCAGAATTAAACATTACTTTTGGGTCCAAATGTAAAAACTGGCTTAGTTACAAATCAGCATATGGTACCTACTCAAGCATCAAGAGGAGTTTGGTGCACAGATCTGAAAAAATTTAAAAACTCAATAAAATCATCTTCGTGTGTCATTGATTTTTAAGTGAAGACATAATTTTAGCAACTTAATTCTTTAATTCAATTTTTTAAAACTCACTTATACTGAGGCTTAATTTTAAATTTCTCTTGAGAATAGCTTAGGCTGTGAGATTTTAGTTTTAAATGGCATCTGACTGGCTGTTGCTTCCTTCTTCTAAAATACCTATAAAGACACACAAAACACAGCAACTCTAAAAACTGACCAACTATTGCCTGAACCCCAGAAAAATAAAAGGATCAAGCTGTGATATATACATGTACCAGTTCCCCAGGATGAAAGTATTTATTATGTACTGCAAACATATGCTAATAAAAAATGCAAATAAAATCCCACCTCCATTAGTAAATCGGTGGGGGGGAATATGAACATATGAATTTAACTAGGAAACCAAATTTGGCAAAGTAGACAATCACTGATCCTTGCATCACTCTGAAAATGAGGGTGCTGACCTGAAGTTTAGAGCTTTGCAATCCTGCTACCTCAGCCTCGCAGAGTGTTAGGATTCCAGGCATGTTTACCCACACTCTGCTCTTTTGGTTTAGTAACACGCTTATATATGCTTGAAAATATATGACTATTGTTCAGCTGAGTGGAAGGGAACAGCCCTGACATCTTTCCGTATCCTTCAATTGCCAAAAAGAGGAAAGAGGATGCAAAGAGTATCTCACAGTTAGAAGTTGCATCATATGGATGTGTAGTAAGATTCCACAGCTTCCTGCTATCAGAATAAGAGTCTAAAACAGCCTTTTAACAATATATTTTAGCAGATGAAAATATACTGCATTAATTCAGATTGCCAAACAATCAGACCTGGACTGCTGGTTTAGTTATAAGAACCAACTTGGTAAATGCTTATTTTTGATACGGAAATACAGGATATAGATATTAAATACTCGATTTTATGCTAGAAACTAAGTACATCTACCTACATTTCATCAAGAAATGGGCTCAATCAGCTCCCAAATAGAAAATAAAATAACTTATCATCACATATACCACGATAGAAAATATTAGGTCAAGAATAGCTACCATCATTTAGGAAGGCATTAAAAAAAAAAAACTATCAAGCCAGTGAACTTCCACTTCTGAGAACACAGATGTTCTTTTTTCTATTCCTCCTGCTAACTATAACTAAAAACTCTGAGTATTTTACATGAAACAAATATGAGGACAAAAGAAGTCAGACAAGCAAAGCAAGCCAAAACACAAGGAAAGACATATCGGGGATGAATTATTTTCATTCCTATAGCCTCATATACTCCAAATCTACAGCTAAAATTCTGAAAACCAGCAATGATGAAAGGTACAGACAAAAAAAAAAACAAAAAACTCCTCTTTCCAGCTATTGCACCAACTGCTGCCTTGCCAAATAGAAAACTTTTAGACAGTAATAGCTTTACTAAAGCAAAATGCAACATGCCAAGAAGCATAAAGCACTAAAATTAAATGAAAAAAAGAAACCCAATACATGGCAACACCAAGATGACAAACATGTTACATTTGTCAAAAAAATTAAAATCATCATGAAAATGCTTGAACAAATAATTTAAAATGTTCTGGAGCCAGATGTAGTGGTTCGTAACTATAATTTCAACATTCAGGAGGCTGAGGCATGAAGATCTCAAGTTCAAGACAGCCTAGAATGCATAGTGAATAGTTTCCAAAAATAGACAAAAGAGAAAAATGCAATTTAAAAAATGAAAAACTGAGCACCTTAGGGGAAAAAATGTAGAAAATCACAGCAAAAATTAATAAAGGTAAAACTATTAAAACTAAAACATATTGTGACCAAAAAATTTATTATATCAGTATATTATTTAGTATATTAGTTCAACAGAAGAATAGAGGTGACAGAAGAATCAGTTATCTTGAAAACAGTACAACAGAAATTACTCAGTCTGAACAACAGATAGACATTTTAAAAATGACAGAGATTTAGGAATTCTGGGAACTGTTATTAAAAAAAAGTCTAATATTTGCATGAAAAGTCACAGAGAAAAGGAGAAATACAATTGAGGTGAAAAAGTATTATGGTTATAATAGCTGAAAATATCCCAAATGTGGAAGAAAGGGGGGAGCAAACTTGCAGACTCAAACAAAAAAATGAAATCCAAACAAGGTAAATTTTTAAAAATCTACATCAAGACCAATCACACTCAAACTTCTGGAAACTAATGACAAGATATTCAAAACAACTAGAGAAATGATTCTTTACTGCTGAAAGGAAACAGTTCAAAGATGGTTGATTCCTTCTCAAAACCTTGAAGACTAGAAGGAAGTAGCATATTTTTCACATGTAGAAATAAAATAGCTCTGAAACCAGAATCCTGTATTCAGTGAAACTATTCTTCAAGAATGAAATTTTAAAGCCTATACATTCTCAAATGAAGGAAAACTAAGAATTTTTTGACAGGATATCCATCCTTTTAAAAAAATGACTGAAAGAATGTTTAGTAAATGAAATCAAGCAAGTACAAAATATGTAACATTGGGAAGGAAAACAGAAAACAGTAAAGAAAAAATATAAAATAGAACCTAATAAATCCAGTGCCAGGATTCAACTGTCTTGTATATACAGTACTCTTTTACTCCATAAAGCAATTCTATAATGTTGATGTTAATATCTTTTCATAGGTAAGACAAGGGGAGAAGTCAAGCGACAACTAAGAGCAAGAGTTGGGATCTGCACCAAGAAAACTAGGCCCAGTACCTTATTCATAATTAGCATGTGAAATAAGTACCTACAACACAAAATCATACACAAGAGAATAAACTCTAAGAGTCTCAGCATTACAGAGTATATTTAATGAAAATTCTAGATGCACGACTGATGGAAAGTTTAACATTTAATTGCTTTTATCTAGCTTCACCTATGCCTATGTCTGACTAGTGGAATTTTTAGGATTACCTACAATGGTGTAACATACTTAAGAATTTCCAGGCAATCATTTGGACTGGACCAAGAACTTGCACTCATAATTAAAATTACTCATCAAGAAATGTGGAATCTATATTGATAAGATACACCTGCACTGCAGAATAGGAGCTTCTCCTATATTACCTGAAAAGACTCCTTGCTTAGCTATATAAAAAGTACAAGACTTCGGGAGCTGATGGATTCCCTAAATGCAAATGGGCTGCCCACCCAGCTTCATTTTTCATCACTACAGCCAATAAAACCTTAGACTGCGAGTAACTTGCTCTGCAAGTGATCTTCAAACATGCAAAGATTTCTAATAAATTTTAACTTGATAAGCAAGCAATATCATGCAATATGAGTATACAAGATGCTGAATGTCACATGATCACAGCTGAGCCACTGTTTCTCTCGCTCTCTCCTACTACAGGATTATGGACCATCATCTCCCAAAAGCAAGAGGTGATGGAGGAGATCTCAGCTGCAGAGGAGGAGGACAAAAAACCAGAAGAATCCCTCATTTCAAGCAAGATTAGGGAGCTGTGTAAAATGTGGGAAACTGCAAAATGTTGTAGAAACGAAAAGGGCTAAAGGTGTAGGAAAAGTGGGAAGGGTGGGGGAAAGGTAATAAGGGAAAGGAAACAAATAGGAGAAAATGAAAAAAAATGGAAATAAAATGTTTGCAAATGGGGAGGGGAGGAGAGGGTGAAGGGAGGGCAGGGACAAGGGGAAAAAATGAGAACCAAGAGCTGTCACGAAAAGGTTCAAGATCCCAATAATGACTGTAACTGTACTGTATACCTAAAATGTACACCAATAAACTCAACGAGGAAAATAAATAAATAAATAACAAATACAGAGATGCTGAATTAAAAAAAAAGCACCACCCAAATAAGGCTATAGCACTGCAAGCAATAAATCTGTTTAAAGACAGTGCAATGTCGTATTTCTGCAAAATCCTCAAAAGGAGGCAAAAGCAAGTGTCATTGTATAGGTCCTTTGTTAAAGTTGCACAAAAAGAAAAAGATTCCATTAAGCAGTAGTTAGCAGTGGTTCCATTAGTGATAGTGAAAGTCATCCCACACAATAACCCCCTCTCTCTTGTCTTTCTCACACCAGCCATGATTTTCAAAGACAAATGCATGCTAATTTATTTTTCATTATATTTTGTATTACACTATAGCATTATCATTTTTGTATAAATATTTTGGGTTGTGGAACAGATCATCCGTTATTTTTTTGCAGAAATTCACTTTGATGTACAAGTGCTATGGATTACAAACATGTTTCCAGAACAAATTATGCTCACAAACCAAAATTTTATTCTATGTATCAAATGCAAAGTAATTGGGAAGTTTGAACCTATGAGTAAAAGTCACAAAACTTCTATGCCGTTATGTACGCTGTTTTCTTCTCCATCTGTACGTATCTTTACCTAAAGTTAAATTCACTTAAAGCTGGGTGAAGCTTACTGTGTCTAAACCTAAAACAATTGCTGGAGAATAGAGATTGCACAAAAAATATCTATTAATTACCTATGTCTGAAATAACCAACTGGAAGATGTCCACTGCAGAATAGCATCCTCTAGCAAAAGCGAAAATGTGAAACAATCCTAGCAAGAAATCTGCATTAATATATAATGATGACAAAGGTACAGTGAGATAAGCATTTCAAACTCTTCTTTGGCAGCAATCTAATACATTTCACTCTTTCTGGGAAAAAAAATTGATACTTAAAAGCACCTTTAACATGCTCCCATTTTTAATAGCCATTCATTTGATTTCTAAGATATATCTTAAAGAAATGATCAGGATCTAGATAAGTATTTATGAACAAAACTACTCATCACAGTTTTGCAATAAAATTATTTTAAAGGTAAAACTATGTGACTTACTATTAATGGCCATTAAAAATAATGCTTTTGAGCTGGGTATGGTGATACAGGCCTATAATCCACCTACTCAGGAGGCTGAGATTGGAGGATTAAAGTCCAAGCAAGCCTGAGCAATTCAGAAAGTCCTTGTTCCAAAATAAAAAGGGCTGAGGATATTATTCAATAGCCAAGTACTTACCTTGTATGAGGTCCCATTTTCAATTACAGCACCAGGGAGGGAGCTACTTTTTTGAAGAATGCTAAATGGTTTAAGGTAGATTCATGATGAAAAAGCTAAAGGAAAAGATAAAAACGAAATCTGGATGCAGAGAATAATTTCAACTACATTGCGTACATGACACCATACTCAAACATAAACTGGGGCAAAATGCACTGAAATATTAACTGCATTCTTTCAGAGTGGTGGGATTACGATTAATTTTTTGTTTCTTTTTATGATAATATTTTATCACAATAAGAATAAAAATATGTCTTATTCACTGCTATATTTAAGTATATTTCAAAAATAAGTGATAAATATATCTTAGCATTATTTTTTCTATTTCCTCAAAATGAGTATTCCTGTCTAGTAAAACTTCAATCATTACTGAAAAGTGTGTTATGTATTTAATGTGTACTTAAGAAAACTCTACCCAGTGGTTTTTAAATTAATTAATTTCGGTATACATTGATATCTCAGGTTGTCAAACTCAATTCATTCCAAATTTGTGTTCAAATATGGAAAAGTTTGAGAATTAAACATATCTTTCCAATAAGAAAGAACAGAACACCAAATAACTGGTTAGAAGGCCCAAAATTTACACTTGTAAATTTATTTTTCCAGGACTTTAACAAATTTCACAATTTCTTTCTTTCTATAACTCTTACCATGATTCTCAGTTTTCCTGTCAGCTTTATTGCTGGTATCACTAACTTTCTTTGGAGCCATGGTTACAGTATTTTGCACAAAAAAAAAAAAAAAAAAAAAAGCATAATGTTTTCAAGCACTATGTATTGTTTGGGCAAGAACAGCACTTTGAAGAGTCACCTCTTTGTGTCTGCGGCAAGAGGTTTCTCACTCTCAGAACATACAGTTTTTTTCAGGCAAGACTTTTAGTTCAATTACTGAGCAGAAATTACAAACACCAAGCAGATTTTTTTCAAACTTTGCTGTCTGCATCGTGGAAAGTTCAAACTTGGAGCCATTTGACAAATGAGGTATCACTATATAATAATTTACACATCATATAATTATCCAAAATATTTTGTCCTCAAACCCAGGACTGAGCACCCACAACATCAAATCTTTATTAGTTATTTCCTTTACTCAACAAAAGACTAGTTTGGAAGTATGTCTATTTCCAGTGTCTTTTTAACTATTCATTTTTTTCATTACTCTCAATTTCCACACCAAAAAGTAAACTTAAATAAAAACAGGAAAACAGATTGTTTACCTTGTGCTATTGTATGTTGGTAGTGTTTAACTTTCTTTTGGTCCCCCCCTCCCCTTCAGGGGTTCATAGCTAAGAGTTTGCCTTAAATCTCAGAGGAGACTTTAGGCTTAGACTTTTAACTGCTAAATTTTGGCAGCTCTTATAATGTATCTTGTATAAACAGATGCATATGCATCTTTAAGGAGCTGGAAATGTTAAGGCTTAGATGGAGAATGTGCCCCAAAAGCCTCATAGGTGCACAGATAGGTCTTTTGGAAGGTGACTAAACCATCAGGGTGATATAGCTGATTTGCCATTGGGAAGGGGGGTCTGGTCAGAACAGGCAAATCACTGAGGTCATGACCCGGAAGAACATATCCCCTGTCTGACTCCCCCCTCTCTCCACCTCCTACCCCTCCTACCCTGAGCAGCTTTCCTCCACTACACCCCTCTGCGATGCCTTTCTGTCCTGCAGCCAAGAGACAACAGACTAAACTATAAACCGGAATAAACCTCTCCTTGTTAAACTGTGAGGGTTGGACATTGTGCCTCAGTGATGAGAAGTGACTGAGACACAGCTAATACAACAAAGGTAAACAACTTTAGGACATTAATGAGATGTTTTGAAAGAAATGAGGAATTCTACTTCATTGATAAACATGTAAAGTACATTTGAAGTGAAGTTCTATGTGATGATTGTCAAAATTAGATTAAAATAAGACAATCAAAATATCATTCAGTCACCCAGGTAGCATACATGTATCCTGCAAAAGAAACGCGGGGCCTAAAGGACAGGGGGTGATGAGACACCTGGATTGCAGCTGCTGAAGGGCAAACTAGTTTAAGCAGAAACAAAATTTGGGGTGGTGACAGAGAATCCATTGACTGTATTGCCCCCTGAGAAAGAGACCGACCGCTCTGTGTCATGCACTGCCCCTCTAAGCTCCAGCTACATACACAATATCGAAGCTCTGCCTCCGGGGGCAGTCAGTTGTCCTCCACAACCTGACCAGCCCAGCCCTGTGAACCAGCTGGGCCGTCCTGGTGACCCTCCCACAGTCGTAAGAAGCAGCTGGACAGCCTCTTCTGAACAGCTTGGCCTGCAGTGGCCCCTGGGAAATAGGAGGCCCCATCCACTCACGGCCTGGAAAACAACCAGGCAGCCGACCCAGAGCCACTTAGTCCATGAAGACCTCAGGGAAGCAAGACAGATGGCCCTGATGATCCTGATTGGCCTAAAAAGTAGCCAGTGTCCCTGCTCAGCAATCCTCAGCCCTACCCACCTTTAAGCATATCAGCCCAACAAGGCCTTTGGAAAGCAAACAAGCAACCCCCTCAACTCTACTACCAGGAGGACTGTATCAAGCCCACAACCTGTCCATTCTCTGCATGGTAGCTTTGCTTCAAAGAACTCACACTGTCACTCTCCCAACCTCCAGAGCCCACGCTCTTAAAGCACAGTGCCATCGCAGAGGCCTGAGGAATAGAACTCCAACACTAGGTCCCCACAGGTACTCTATCACCTTCGTATAAAAGGCTGCCACTTCAAGTATCCAAGTAGATTCGGCCATGCAATTATGACCCCAGAACTCAAGTCCATGTAGCACCCTGCATTACAGGGGCTAAATGGTTCAGCACAGCCTAAGGAGCCACCTCCGAGACCTGAGGAACCAAGGAAATGGCCCGTGGGCCTTTGAGCTCCCAATATCTTCCCCATTGCCTGATGCTTCTGCTGTTACAGCCGTTACTCACCACTGCAGAGCCTGAGGATGCATCTCTCCAGGAGCACGGCCCTCCCTGCTGTTGCCATCAGCCGACCCCACTTCCGGACCTGAGGCACGCCCCTCGCTGGGCCCTCCTGCAGAAATGACCACTTCCTAGTCTCTGTTTCCACTTGTTTCAGTTCTTCTGTCTATAAAATCAACTTCTTCAGTTCAAGTCATCAGAACACTTATTCTATTTTATGGAATAAAGTACGGCCCAATTCTAGACTCAAAAATAAATGAATTAAAAACTAAATTGTAACAACTGTGTTCTTTGACCCTGTCTTACTGGATTCTTAATAGCATTTGTTGATAAAGTATTATATAAAATGAGTACCATTATAGCTAAATGGTAATCTTTTCTCCTGACCCTACAAAGAAATATTATACAATAAAATAAAAATGGGCACATTTAATTATTGTACCAAGGTAAAAGCTATTATCTTCATTACTCCATAAACACACAAAATACTTTGCCACATTAAAAAAGCATAAAATTCTAAATATATATCTAGTAATATACCGTGACAAGGATTATAATTTATTACTAAGAGGAAAAGCTAGATGGATATAAACTTGCATATTTAATAATATTAATAGCAAAATTAACCAATCCCAACCCCTTAACCTGAATACTGACATTAGCACAAAATAACAGAATTATGAAAACATTTTCTGAACACACAAGCTCCCAGTTCTTTGGGATCAAATTCTCAAACCACATAAGAAATACTTAGTCCTGTTATATTAAGAGTTACATGACTTAAACAGTGTTTTTATCTACAAAGTGTTTGTAGAATTTCTAGTTTCTGATGAGAGAATAATCTAGGCCCTGGGAAAAGTTTCCCCATTAGTAATAAGCACCTTCAATTTTCCAACTGAAAATGTCAACGGAGTAGTATGCTGACACGATTTCCCACACAGTCTGAGCATCACAGCACATCAAAGGACTTTGCTTCAAAGCCAGGCTTCAGCTCCGACATCTTCAAGCCATCTTAACTCCCCCACCATGGTAAGCCCTCACATTCAGTCAGTTATAAAGTCTCTTGGACATTTCCTAAATCTCTCTCACACTTTTGTTATTTCCTTTTTCTGTGCTACCAGCTCAACCCCAGGCATAACCTCCTCCAATTTTTTCTCTTCTGGTCCAGCCTGTCAGTCCCAGTGCATTTATTTTCCTAAAATACTGCTTACATCCTGTAGCATCCCCGCCCAAGAATCCATAATCCAGTCAATCCTTTGATTCCGCAGCAGGAGATATTAAAGGGCTTTTCATGAAAAGGTTCTGAATTAATTTATCTAGGATGGAATCAGCTATTAATTTTTCTTTAAACAATTATCACCTGTTTCTAATGTACAGCCAAGCGTGTGACAAATCTCTATCGCCCATCTAGTCAGGCTGTAACTAATATGCCAGATTATGACAATGTGCTGCCCGGATTCTTTTCAATCCCTCTGACCTTTCTGTAAGCCTAGCTTAGGAGTGACTTGATTCTAATGTCCCATAGCACCTGCCACTGTACTCTCTCCAACACCTGCCTGTAAGATGCTAGAGATAGCTACTTTGTCCCTGTTCTGCAAGGAAAGCAGAAAGGGCATGAAAGTTTACACCCCCTGGGGTGGCACTTGTCATGAACACTGCTCCCTTGCCTGGGTCTGGACATACCCTGAGGTATAATTTAGATCTGAGAACTACTGGCAGGATCTGACTAAGACTGAGAATTTGCCTAAACACCACACACGCGCACGCACACACACACGCACACACACACGCATTCCCACACACGCTCACACACCCTTGTTTGGCCTCTTTCATTTCCCTTCATTCTCTTCCTTTAAAAAATCATTTGCTCATAATCCTTACCACAAAATGCACCCATGAAGAAATCAAAACAAAATACCTTTATCAAAATAGGTTATAACTTGGTTCCCCCATGTTTTCTGTAATTATCATCATCCAACAGAGGAACTCCTTCTTTCATCCCTTGTGCTTATTTCACACTATAATGTATTCCCTCTCACCCAAGATGCCTGTTCCCTGTCTCTGTGATCATCAAGTTCAAGGTCTGCCTGGGCTAAACAGTGTCTTCAAGGCCGGCTTGGATTACATAGTGAGACCCCAATTTTTAAAAAAAGGCTCCAGAGGGCCAGGGATTTAGCTCAGGGGTTCCACCATCTGCTTTGCAAGCATAAGGTCCAGAGTTCGATCCCCAGGACCAAGAAAAAAAGGTCTCTAGAAATCTCAATTGCCCAGAGAAAAGCCTTTGCCTTGACAGGTGCTCAATAAATGTGAACTGGACTAGTAATTCACCTGAAGCACACACAGTGCTGTCACCTCTAACTTCTGTATCTAATGTCAAAGCCTCTCTCATTTGTCAGTCTGTGTGCATGTGCTATGCACCAGGAATGCGTGTGCTCACTGTGGGGAATGAATGGTGCATGACGATATTTTTCTGCTTTCATGGAGCTAACAGTCAAGTTCAAGGAATAGGCATAAGATATCACAAAAAGGAATGTTAATTAATAACAAAGGAAACCTAAAGAGGAAAGCCATATGGTATTGTGAGAGAACCTAACTGTTGCAAAGTCCTTAATCTAAGACATCTGTGGGGAAAATATATGAAGAAATTATGACCCAAAAGGAGTCTTTTCTTTATTTTAGAGTTTCTCGGCTCCTATTCCCCCCAAAAAAGAAAAATTTTGTGTACTTGTGTATTATTTTCAATTAATTTTACTGGTACAATTGAAATATATATAACAATCACATTAACCAAAGGGATTTCGTACCTGTACATGATATAGCTTGATTCCTTTTTTCCTCTCAATCCTATTCTCTCCCTTCAACCTCCCTTCCTCCCCCATTATTTACAAAAGCTTTGTTCCCATTTTTTCCTTCTTTTCTCAGTTGTTTTCACTTTTCTCTCCCACTCTCCCTTCAATTTCCCTTTCCTTTATAATAGTTTCTTCCTATTTTATATTATCTATGATACATTTTGGTCCTTATTTACCCTTTCAGTTTCTCACATCAGGGAGACAATGTGATATTTACACATCTGTGTCCAATTTATTTCACTTAAGAGTTGCATCCATTTAACTATAAGTGTCTCAAGTTTCTCAATTTTATCTTTCTTTGTGGCTCAGTTGTACTCCATTGTATTAAAAATTCACCTTTTTAATCCATTCATCAGTTAATGGATGATTTAGTTCTAACAAACTGTGTTACTATAACCATGGGTGCACATATATCAGTGTGGTATGATGCTTTTAATTCTTTTGGATACCCAGCAGGGGAATAGCTGGGTCAAATGGGACCTCTAACCCTAATTTTTTGGGGGTTCCTAGGGATCAAACTCAAGACCTTTCACTTGCCAGACAAGTACAGAGCCCCTGAGCTACATCCCTGGTCCCTGATCCTTTTTTGAGGAATACCCAGGCTGATTTCCAGTGATTGCACATTGTATTATTCTTTTAATGGATTTTCAAAGGACCCATGGCCTCAAATTTTATATATCAACTCTGTGCAATGCCTGATTGTCTACTGTCACCTACAGGTGTCCATTCATAGATACCTGCTTATAGAAAACTCTGCTTTTATATGTGATATAATTTAGTATAACATGAGACATAGTCATCATTTATTTTTCTTCTTTTATTGAGTTTATTGGTACATTCTAGGTACACAGTACAGTCACATTCATCACTGGGATCTTGTACCTCTACGTGACAGGTCTTGGGTCTCATTTAAGAACATTTACTTTCTTCCGTTTCCAACCTGAATATTTCCACAGAACTCAAACTCTCAAAAGCAAATAAAAATTTTAAATTTCTGAATGAGATTATTTTGACTGGTTGTGAATGGGGTGAAAATGATTATCTTGGTTTTACTTGGATACCAGGGATGTAAGAGCAACAAAATGAGATATGGCTTATGTAAGGCTAGTTCCTAACAACGGCCACTACACTCACTTCTGAGTCCTGTGTCTTCAGGAAGTTTATATGCTGATTAATCAATAACACTGATCAAATTTTTCTGTTTTCTAAAATAATAAAATATTAAAATGCCAGTGGAAAAAGATCTGACACACACACACTGAAAATGAATGTTATATATGCAAATATATATTTCTAATATATATGCTTTTTTAGTGTTTGTATATATAACATTCATTTTCAGTGTGTGTGTGACAAATCATATTGAGGATATACTCTTAAGTGAAATTAATAAGTCACACATGTGTAAATACCCAATAGTGTCTCTGGTGTGAAAAACTATAATAGTACACAAGATCCTGATGGGATAATTAAGAGAGTAAAATAGGAAGAAAAGGGCTAAAGGTGCAGGGAAAGTGGGAAGGGTAGGGGAAAGGAAATAAGGGAAAAGAAAAAATATGAGAAAATGGAAAAATGAAAATAAAGAGTTTGTAAATAGGGAAGAGAGGAGGAGGTGAAGGGAGGGCAGGAACAAGGGGAAAAAATGAGAACCAAGAACTGTCATGTGAAGGTACAGGATTCCATTAATGAATGTAACTGTATTGTAGACCTAGATTGTACCAATAAACTCAATAAAAAAAGAAAGAAATATGCTTTCATAAGTACACACTTACAAATGCATTGTTTACACATACATCTAAAACTATATATATTAATTATAATCAACCATAATTTCTAATTCACATCAATAAATATGTGAACATAAGCTATTAAAATAAGTAAGATTATGTTAGATTCCAATGTAACTCTAAAGTATTGTTCAAAATGTAACAATTTCAATAACTTGTACTTGAATCTCTGATCTTGAAATACATGGAGGTAAAACAATGGAGGGAAATGCACAAAACAAGGAAATCACATGAAAATATTAAAAGGATAAAATATAATAATTAAATTGGATAATTAAAGGACTAAAATCTTTGAGTTTATTGCACACATTCATCAAAGATCTAAGGAGAATAAAACTTGTATAATTCCGTAGCCTCATTTCATGCTTTCCTTAAACTTCAAGTCAACAGTCTCAAACAAAAGTTGTTACTGGAATTTCCGGAGAAGATAATGCCATTCATACACACTGGTATCTTCATAGACTGCACCTGTTGAGTGTCCCAGGAATCAAACACCAGGCTTTAAACATGTCTTTATTTTTTCCATTGGTTGCCAACCCTTGTACCTGAAACCACTGCTTAGCACTTTCATCACAGTTGTGCAGATGAAAGGAAATGAGATGCAAATAATACTGGCACTTAAGAACACGTCAGGAGTAAAGTCTCATACACTAGGTTGAAATCCCACGTTCATTCTCAAAGCAGTGTTTGATTTATAGTTTCGTACCAATGGTTTTCTTTTCTTGTCAGCATATATAGCTGAATGTATGCTAAGTACTTACAGAAACCGAGTCTCAAAGAGGATTTAAGAAGAAAATATCAAGAAAAAATTACTTTCCCCGAGAGGCAACGATGACAGAGAATACACAAATATGGGTTCCTAATACTGCCACCTATCACTTTGACTTTTGTGGGCCTTGGGACTTAATAATTGTGGACATTTTTGTCTCACAAGAATGTCATGTTCCCAGTGACATCTGGAATTGTTCATGCTAACTCCATATTCTCTTTCACTACTTCAACACAAGTAAATGAAAAACAATTTGACTATAAACAATTTGATTTCCCTCTCATTTTTAAAATAATTCATTCTTAAATATCAGTATTTTAATGAATAATGGCAAACTTTCTGCAACACATTTCACAATGATAAGGACTGGCCAATATATTAACACCCCAAATTATATATTAATACAGCTGCTTGATCAACAATAAGCACTAACTTACCCCATCTCACCAAAGCACTATGATGTGTTTTATATGATATCATAAAACTGAAAGAAAAAAAAATATTTAGTAGCCACATGGTCCCATATTTTACAATTTGTCTGCCTTGGACTCTCACAGGTACTAAAGGATTATAATAATTTTATGTTCCTTTCCTACTACATTTTAGCCAAGGTGAAAGGAGTGAGGGTGGCGGTAGCCGTAGAAGAAAGGAGCAAGCTGAGGAATACGACAAAGGAAGTACTGTTTGAGTGATATGACTGTGGATCTGCACTGTGGGTGAAAAGATGTCCACAGGCCATGAAAAGGGCATCTTTTGTGTTCCCAAGGAGGCTCACAAGGTTGTCGGTGATAAACCCAGACTAAGCACTGGAATGGGTCCCTAGTGCGCACTTCATTGTCCACTGCAGCACTGTGCAAACACGATCCACACTTGGGCTGCTTTCAATATGCAGATTAAATTTACAATGACAATGAATTTTTGCAATTGGCTTATGAAATCTATGCTCCTTATCCACAGCCCCAAGCCAGAGGACTCATCCAGCGACTAAGACTAAGCCTTTTGTAGAATTATGAACTTGGAGAACTTTTTAAAGAAAAGAGGGATTGGGTGCCAGGTGGGAATTAGCCAAAGCTGTCACAGCTCTGGTTGTTACTCCTCCTAATCCATCATGCTGAATAAAAAAGTGAATTGTGAACAAAAAGCTTAGGCAGCCTGTTTGAAGACGCCCTCCTGTCTTCCCTGGAAGGATCAACTCATGACTACAGTTTATTTAGGAAATTATAATGCCCATGAAAATTATTAAATCCATATGGCTTCTCTTTACACCAAAAATGTTTTATAACTTTTCATCTCTAAGTCACAGAAATAGTAATGCAGTAGGATTTATAATGAAACACAGATCCTTTCCATAGTTTCAAGAGTTTATGATTTCTGCAATTTTTTGCACAAGACTACAGATGTTTACATTCGAACTTCTAAATAATTAGAATCCAAGTCCTATTATTTAAGAGTAATCACAGCGATTACAGATATACAAAGAAAGGGATTGTTTTTAGTATTTACTCCAAACATTGGACTCCATAAAAGTCATTCATATGTTTCCATAATATAAGAAATAGATGAAGTGGCTGAGAGCTGGAGTAAGAGAAAAAAGTCTACTCCGTGATATATTTAAGAAGTGTAGGTACAATATCTGAAGAATTCTGACAACTCAACAACACAAAAGCAAACAATCCACCAAAAACATGGGTAAAGACATTTTACCAAAGAAAATACACAGATGGAAAATAAGCTTATGAAAAATGTTCAGCATCAATAATCATTCAGGACATACAAATTAAAATCACAATTAAGTACACACTTATCAGAATGCCTGAAATCGGGAAAAAACCAATATCACCAAATTCTCACAATGATAAGTAGAAACCAGATTATTCAACATTGCTGAAGGAAATTTTAAATGGTTTAGTCACAGTTTGAAGGCATCTTAAAAAGAAAAACTAACCATAAAACTACCATAGAAAACAACAATTACACTCCTGGCCATTTAACACAGAGAAATGAAGATTTACAATCACACAAAAACCTATACACAACTGTTTATAAAAGCATTATTTGTAACAAGCCCAAGCTGGAAAACCCAACTATCATTCAGTATGTGACAAACTGTACACCCACACCATGTAATTAAAATAATGAAACAACAGAAATGTAATAGCCTAGATGAATCCCCAGAGATGAGCTAATTTTTAAAAAGTTAAATACTATAATGTTCAGCTAGTATTATAACATATAATATAGTACATAGTTAAAATATTACTGAAATGACAAAATTATAAAACGGGAGTGGATCAAAGAGATGTAGTCTGGAGGGAAATGGGTATGTCTACAAAAAGGCAACATGAAGGCACCTTCTTAGAGTAGAAATGGAAATGCTCTGTATTTTGATGATATCAATGTCAACACTAACAGTTGTGACATCATAGTTTTGTAAGATACTACCATTAGAAGAAACTAGGAAAGTGTATTTGAAATCTACTATTCCTTCAAACTACACGTGAACCCATACTTGTATCAAAATGAAAAGTTTTAAAAATTCAGTGAATGGGAGAGACATAGATATTTTTGTTATCTTAATTCTGATAATTTCATATGTTCATATACATGTATTAAAACTCATAAAATTGCACATTTATATAAAGGCAGTTGTTTGCATATCAATTGTATGTCCATAAGACCGAAGGAGGAAAATACACTACTTTTTCCTCCTCCCTTTCAAAACAATCCCATAGTACAGCCATCATTGATAATAGGCATGCCAGACAAAATAGGCATGCACATCAAAAAGGAAGGTCAGATGCAGTTAGGGACTGCTGCAGTGTCCCAGAGAGAAAGTAAGACCCCAAGCAAGGTAATGTAGGGCTTGGCATAGAAGAGTTGCTTGGTGCAAGTTGCTAGACACCCAGTGGGTTCAGGAAGCTGTCTACCTAATACAGCTGCCAGGACATTGATGTCTAAGCCCAAGTGGGAAGAAGAGGATTCTGGACATGGAAGGGACAATGGTGAGGAAGAGGCACTGCTTACAGACATATCTGAAGGCAAGTAATAACCTAAATATATTTAGTATAGTGGGAACCAGATTGATTTTTACTGTTGAAGAAGTTACCAATGTGAAAAGGAAGAAAACTAGAATGGAGCCTGTGGTGTTGGCCTGCAACTGGATGTACTGCTGAGGAACCCATGCTTTTTAATGCCAATACCAGAGAAACTAATCATGATTTCAATGTGTGAACATATATATGTATATTAAAGGAACCAGGGTTACTCAGAAAATAGTTGAATTCAGGACAGGTACAAGGAAAGTATATCATGAGCCTAAAATATTTTTTTCTCATTGAGTTTATTGGTACATTGCACGTATACAGTGCAGTTACATTCATTATTGGGATCTTGTACCTCTACATGAGAGGTCTTGGTTCTATTTTTTATGTCAGAAACTAAATAAAAGGATAGAGCTATATGGTTTTTTTAAAAAAATCAAAATGAATAGCTAAATTTGTGATGATCTTAGCACCAAAATAAATACTAACAGTAACAGACTGAATTGAACAATTAGGAAATGAAGAGTTTATCATAATATAAATAGGAAGTAAGGAAATAGAAAACTTGATGTGGAAAGAGATATTTATTTTTTTTAATGAGATAGCCATAGCAGGAACATTTTAGATTTAACTCAAAATGTGAACAAGTATTATTAATATAATTAAAAATTAAGTCAGAAATACAATTGGTGATCTGAAGACTATTAAAATCTATTTTCAGGCAGAGAGAAGACTATGACAACTCTAGAATCTCTCTGTTCAGTAAGTATATTTTTCTATCTCATCCATGTAGTTGCTAACTAGCTACAGTAAGAGAAATATATACCATGGGTCTTCAGTTTCTTGTTTGGAATCCTGGTGCTATTATTTAGTAATGGGAAAATAAGAGGAAAAGAAGGTGAGTGACAGAGGAAGATAATGGTTTAATTTGGGAAGATTTTACACTGAATACTTAGCAAGTGATTGATTTCATTAGCTTGAAATTCAGAGAAGAATTCAGGATTAAAATAGCTAACTGCACAGGTGGATAACTTACCTAAGAAAACTGAAGGAACAAAAGTAGTAAGCTCCTGGGTGTGTGTTGGCATATGCTTATAATTTCAGCATTTGGGGAGGCAGAGGCAGGAGGATCTCAAATTTGAGCCCAACCTGGACAACTTAGTGACTTGGCTAGACCCTGTCTCAAAATAAAAAAGAGCTGAAAATGTACCTCAGCATGAAGGCTCTGAGGTCAATCCCTAATACCCCTCCCCCCCACACACACACACATACACATAAAGTATAAACTAGGGGAAGAACCTGAGCTACAAAATGAGCAAACATTCAGGAATAGTTTTATGCTGTTTGAAATAGGGTAGTTTTTAAGCGAGTACAGCTCTGAACAATCATGGTAAAGCAAAATATTATTTTTTAAAGAAACTATGCAAAGTCAACAAAATTTTAAATTTTACAGTTAAATAGCATGCTAGCACAAAAATGCTATTTTTGACAGTTTATAAAACATAAAATGTGTGATAGTATTTTTAAGTACATAATATTTAAACAATTTAAAAATATGCATAGTATATTTTAAATACCAAATAACAATGTAACAGGTTTTTTTCATTATTTTTATTTATGCAGTACAGTCACATTCATCATTGGGATCTTGTGCCTCTACATGATGTATCTTGGTTCTCATTTTTCCTCCATCCTCCTGCCCTCCCTTCATTCCCTCCACAGTGTAATAGTTTGGGGAATAGAAATGCATGAGGTTCTTTGTATTACTTGCTGTATCTTTCAAATTTCTCAAAAGGGGAGGGCAGGGGTAAGGGGAAAAAATAGAACCAAGACTTGTCATGTAGAGGTACAAGATCCCAACAATGAATGTAACTGTACTGTATCCCTAAAATGTACCAATAAACTCAATTAAAGCTGAAAAGAACTTTTCTCAAAAGGAGAAAGCAGTCACAAAAGCAATTCCTGTCCCCTCTTAGGAAGTCAAAGCTAGAGCTCCTGTCCAATAAGGAGCAGAACCACGGAGTAGGCCCTCAATAAATTTATGACTGCATCACTATCCACTAACGACACTTACCTGGGGTTTTGCTTTTTTAAGAGCAGCCTGGTTCTGTCTGCCGCAGAGCCTCCTGTCTCATTAACCTGGATCCTGAAGGGAGCCAGGAAAGGTTCTGTGCCTGCCCTGGGGAGACTTCGGTCCTGCAAGCTGGCACAGGGACTGCGGAGGCCTTTAGCAGGATTCTGGGGTTTCGGGAGGGTGGTGACCTTCTGACCTGTTTTCTAAGTTCCTTCTGTCCTGAACAATGAATGGTCAGGACAAGCACGAAACATAGCTAGGTTCTACATCTATTAAAGGCAGAGGGGAAAAAAACTTGCTGCACAGGGTGAGGATAGACCTCTGGGAAAGAGAGCTGTCCTTTTGTCTCTCTCCTCGGCTGGGGTCAGGTCGAGGCCATCCTATCAGAAACCCGCTCAAGTTCTCGCGAGAAGACTTGAAGCAGGCACTCTGATTGGCCCCAAGCACGGGGCGGTTTGGCCTTCAATCCGGGGCTTTGGGAACTGTTTTCGGCTGTTGCTGGCTCGCACGAACTTGCTGCGTCTCACCTTAATCTCCTGCCACAGACTCACTACTCTTTCTGTGTCTCCTGTGGGTGCTCTGGGACCCCTCCGAGGAGTCTGGGCAGTGCTTTCACGTGTCCTGCACAGGCTCGTCCCACACAGCGCTCTCACAGGCCCAAACCTGAGCCGGGTCAGTAGGCTCAACCTCTTGGACAGAGCTCTTCATCTTACCGGCTCTCCCCGGCACCTGTTACTAGGCATCAGAAGAGAGGAGACTGCAGGTATAGGCTGGGCCTCACAGTCAAGATCGTCACTCTAAGGAGAGTCATTTTCCCCAGGCCGTGGGTTTTGAGTAGCCTCAAGCTGTGCCCCAGGAGAGCAAGAAACCTTCGCCAGATCTCGTTGTACAGGCAAGTTTTAACTTTTTCATCCAGATATTGAAGAAGAAGCATATAGAAACCTGAGTATCTGGAGTCGTCATCGCCACCATTAAAACTGACAGAGGGCCGGGGATTTAGCTCAGCGGTTCGGTGGCCTGCCTTGCAAGCGCAAGGACCCGAGGTACCAAAAAAAACAAAAAACAAAAAAAGAACGACAGAGAGCCCCTTAGGCCCTGCGCCACCTCAAAACATGGCAGGGTGGGCCACCCTACTGAAATCTCTTCTGCCAGATAGTTCTGAGCTCTACAACACGCTAATTAGGGGTCTAGGGGTGTAGCTCAGCGGCACCGCACCTGCCTGGCAAGCACGAGGTCCTCAGTTCAATTCCGTTACGACTGTCGGGGTGGGGGTGGGGGTGGGGTGGAACCCGAAGAACTAATTAGTAAATATTGGGCATTAGCTCTCATGTGGTAGATGGTGTCAGTCTGGAAGGTAGATAATTAAGTTAAAATTTTCAACACACACGTGTGAAGTGAAAAGTATGTACAAATCCTACCCTGGAAAGGTATCTGAGGAGACCTCTTTCAGTAAGTAATGGGACGGAAACAGGAAAGGAGAGGTGGAGTTAGACGTGTTTGGGGTATTTTTAAGTTTGTATGATGAATGTTCCTATTTGTTGCTCATTCCTGTGGTGGTCCTTACCTGTCTACTCAAAACTAGAAGTGGAAGAGAGTGCTATAGGAGACATCCGATTGGTTTTTGTTTTCATTCTGCACCCCAGGATTCACTCATCTTTTGGAAATATTCCTTCTGTTCTCTGGGGAGCTAACCTTATTCTGTTTCAGCCCATGGGCAAGTGGAGTTATATTTCCTTAACACTCTTAAGGATAAAGTATAACTCAAAATTAGTGAAAACAATCCTTCCATGTTTTCTGCAACAGTGGTTGGTTAAAAATGGGCATGTAAGGCAACTGGGGAAATTAGGTACAAGGGGGCTTTTGAAAGGACCAGTGGGAAAGCAATCCATTTTCCCCTTGAAGCTTCTCCATTTGGAGCTTGCAGACTGGAGCTATGAACTTGCCAAGCTCAGTCTTAGAATAAAACCTACCTAGAATATAGAGCATTTAAAAAAAAAGGATTTAAAGTGGATCTTGATGGCATCAGCTGAGGTCTAACAGCAACCCTAGTGCCCAAGGCCAAACAGCTTTTTCAAGTCAGCTGAGTTTGCTGTCATTTATTGGTGAATAATTCCTCACAATGTAAACGAGCTCTCCGTTCCTGATTCCCTTTTCCAGGCTAACCCACTAAGTAGGACGTTTCATGTACTGCGGCTTCCTAGAGGACTTCTGCATAGGACACATCTTCTTAAGGAACCCGTCTTTATGTCCTTATTCTCGAGTCACTAGAGTGACTGCTACCATTAGACAGATCTCTCTTCTGTCCCCCTTTCTTCCCCCATCTTCAATGCATACCTCCCTCTGAAGAACACCCAGCTAAGTACCACACCCCGTGAGAATCTGGATGGCACTATCCAAAGGTGCTGAAAGCTCCTGTTTTGAATCAGAAAATGCGAAAGTTGTTAACCAAGAGCCCAGAGTTCCATGGAAAAACACAGTGAAAGTTAACTCTGATTCCTTTGGGAGTCCCCTTTGGCAGACAGTAGATACAACAGTCAGTAGCTTGGTAAATGATTCTGCCAAAATGAACATCATCGAAGTAGGAGAGCAAGAATCTCTATAGAAGAAATTGCTTCCTCGGGTCCTTGTCAGCGTGACTCCCGCCCACAGTGAAGCCTTGGTGACCTTGCATAATTTTTAGGTGTGACCACTTTTGCTTCCACTTCATGTTGAAGAGATCACTGCCTAGATGCTTTGTGAGCGCAAATTTGGCTTATTGCCTCATCTAATGTTTCTCTGAATAGAAACAAGAATCTGTGCATAAAAAGGCATGACTTGTATGTGACCCCAGACCAGTTCCTCAAGCTCCTTAAGCCCTGATGTCTCTAAAAGAGTCCTTGAGGCATTGGGTATATGGAAAGCATGCTTTTAAGTTCTCTGGAGTAGCTTTACACCATCTGAATTGACTCATTTTCTCTGATATTTAAGCTGTGCAAGTATAATTTGATAATATAGGTATGCTAAATTAAATCTATTAATAAGAACAGAAATTCAGCCTTCTCACCTATAGTATTTGCTTCTTTTATAAGCCTAGACATCTCTACAGAACCAGAAGATCGCCTCTTTAAGCTTGTGGTCTGGGATCCAGGACAATGAAGACATTGTGAAGCCAGGATGAACCCTGTAGCATTGAATTTCTTCTCACCTCTAAGTCTGAACACCGGTATGTCAGCTCTAAGAGCTCCTTTCATTTTACTATTTAGGATGACTTCACATCACTTTTACTCCTTACGCTTTTCTCTCTCCTTTGAATACTTTTCCATGTTTGTCTTACCTTTCTGAGCATCCATTAAAAGATTTTACGCTTAATGACAGCAGTACCAATGAGGATGCAGACCATTTAGCAGCTTCCTCCCCTCTGGCTTCAAAGAACTGAGCAGGGTTTCCAAGAAGAAATGTTTGGGTTACAAAGACTTCTAAGAACTCTCTGCTGAGCCGCCAGAAATTCACACATTTGTGTAATACTCCCCTTAAGTGTCAGCTCTATTTAGGGATTTACTTAGTAGTTTACCAGTATAATAAAATTAATGTGATGGGATATCATTTTCATTTTTACTTCACAAAAGATTGTAAGTTTTATTTTGTTAGCAGAATCTCGCCTTTCCTAGCTTTGGTGGAGAAACTACCACAAAGCGAGGAACCAAGAGAGGCCTTCAGCCACAGCCCGTGAGAAATTGAGACCACCAACCCAGCAGGCTCAAGGAACAGTCCTGCCAAAAGTGCAGACATAACATGGGTGCATGTTCTTCTCCGGTAGAGCCTTCAGATGAAAGCCTTTGGCTGCACTTCCTGAAAGGATCTAAAGCAGAAAAAACAGCTAGGCCGTGCCTGGATTCCCGACTCAGCAAAACATTGAGATAATAAATGTATGTACTTTTAAGCCACTATATTTTAAAGTACCCAGTACACAGCATAAGATAACTAATACATCCCTAAATCCCTGTAACTTTGATATGAGATTTAGTAGGGTAGGAACGAAGGTCACCTTCCTCAAATGTGGTAACAGTGTCTGACAACGCCCTGAACATATCGCCCTCATGCTTGAGACGGTTTCTTATACTTGAAAAAGGAAATATGTCATTGTCTGCTAGGAAGTCCTTGTTAGCTTCCAATAAGTGAAAACTGGTCGGGGTGTGTCAGTAGAGGAGCTGGTCAGAATGAAGGCATGAGTAGAATTGGTAGAGTCATTCTTTCCCTGCCTCCTTTTCTGTTTTCTTGTTCATTCGCTCAGCCATCACCTTTCTTGCTCCTCCCCCCACTCCTCATTTCCTAAATTCTTGGCAGCTGCCTGATGACCAGTCCTACAACGGAGTGCCAGGTGATCTCTTGTTCTTGCAATAATGCCATCAGAGCCAAGCATCCTGAAAGTTTCCCCTAGGAAGGGGTTTTTCATTTTGCTCCAGGTGCCCTCACAAGGAGATCTGTGTCCAGTTTACAGTGTGCTTTCCAGATGGAGTAACACACCACATATAATAGATCATCACAGCCTTCACCCAGTTCCTAGACACTGCTGTAGGCCACCCAGTGTGTGTAATTGTAAAATTCGTGCACATATGCCCCACTCAATGACCACTCACCTGTAAGATATTCTGGGATCAGTATGAAAGCTGTGGCTGGAGGTGTACAAGACCTGAGTTAGATCTCGAGTACCACACACACACACAAAAGGAAACATAATAGAACTATGATTTTTAGTGAAAATATGCTCATCCCTGAAAACTTAAAGAGCTGTTTCTGTCCTTTCTGTTAATCCACAATGGACAGCTAAAGGGGAAAAAGTGATGCAATACTCGTTTTCCATTTTCAGTAAGGCAAGGTAAGAGGAAGGACCATGGTCCATCACTCAGCATTCATGACGAAGACAAAAGCTGGCCCTGGGGAGCAGGTGACATTTAAACCTCACTAAGGGAGAAAGTTTTCTCCTTACCACTAACATAAGAATCTAAGTAGCCTCAGCTTCCAATTCTAAAACCTCCTGAAAGCATTAAGAGGAATTTCTAGTTCTGTTATATCAGAACAGCTCACCCCCTATGCAGCTGTATACAGTTTGGGCTAGTAAGGTAACAAACGACAATATTGTTTTATCCAAGTTTTCAACCTTTTTTGTTATTTCGTTTTCATTTTGGTTTTTTGGAGTCAGGGCCTCATGTGTAGTTCAGGCTAGCCTTGAACTGGCAGCAATCCTCCTGCCTCAGCCTCCTAAGTACTGAGATTATAGTGTGCATCCCACACCTGGTTTAAATGAGCTTTTCTCACTTTGAAAAAGCCAGAAAAGTAAGAATGAAATTTTTGTAATTTTTTGGTGTGAAAAAAAAGTATTTTAATTACAGGACATTTGAAAAGGGTCAAATCAAGTACCTCTATATAAGACTGAGAAAGCTATTGTTGCGCTCCTCTACAAAGGCCTGGTCATCTTTTAAAAGCAAAACAGGTGGAGAGTAGTAAAGGTGCAACTTACTCCTTTCCTTAACAGGAATTATGAAAACCAGTGTAGGATACAAAGAATGCCATTCTATTAGAAATAAATATTTATTGGGCAAGATACAAAGTCGACACTAAAAAATCAATAGCTTTCTTATACAGCAATAATGAAGCAGTTGACAGTGTAATCAGAAAAACAATTCTGTTCACAGTAACTTCAGAGAAAAGCAAGATACCTAGGGATCACCTTAAGGAGTTGAAAGATCTCTATAAAGAAAATTACAGAACACTGCAGAAGGCGGTTGAAAAGACACTAGACTCTGTCTGTGGACTGAGAGCACTAATATTGTTTACAAAGCCACCTGCAGATTCAATGCTATCCCCAGCAAAATTCCATTGGTGTCCTTCTCAGAACTAGGAAAAAAAAAAATCCTAAAATACACATAGACATACAAAAGACACTGAATGGCCAAGAATAAGCCTTGAGGCATCACAATACCTGATTTCAAATTTTATTATGAAGCCGTAGTATCCAAAGCAACAAAAATAGACATGCAGACCAGTGGAGTAAAATACAGGATAGAGAAACAAATCAGTGAGACTACAACCATCTGATTCTTGACAAAGTTGCCAAATATATACACTGAAGAAAAAGTAGTAACTTTAATAAATGGTGCTGGGAAAATTGGGTATCCACTTATAGAAGATTGAAACTAAATTTTTAACTCTCAACCTGTATAAAACTCAAATTTAAATGAATGAAAGACTGGGATAGAAAACCTAAAATTTTGCAAGTGCTATAGAAAAACAGAGGGGAAATAGTTGAAGTCATAAGCATGGGCAAATGATAGGACTTGAATACCACTGGAAACTATAGTGAGGATAAGCAAATGGGACCATATCAGAGTAAAAATTTCTTCATAGAAAGGGAAATAACTAACAATGAAGAGATGGCCTACAGAATGGGAGATCTTTGCCAACTACTCTTAAGACAGAAGATTACTATATGGACGGTATAAACAACTAAAAAAATCAAATAGTCCACTCAATAAATGCGCAAATGACTTGAACCCAGTCTTCCCAAAAGTAATGGTACAAATAGACAATAAGTATATAAAAATATTCAGTATCTTTAGTCATTAGGGAAATTCAAGTCAAAGCTACATTGAGATTTCACCTAACCTTGGTCAGAGTGGCCATCAAAAACAAAAAACAATACTGGCAAGGATGCAGAGAAAAACTAACCCTCTACACTTCTGGTAAAAATGTAAAGGGGTAGTGTGACCCCTATAAAAATCAGTATGAAAATCCCTGAAAAAACATTTGACCCAGCAGAATCACTTCTTTGAATATACCTGAAGGACTTAAAGTTAGCATACTATATTTGCATACCCATGTTTATTGTGGCACAATTCACAATAGCCAGTATATGGAACCACTCTAGTTGCCTATTAACAGATGCATAAAGAAAATGTGATGTATATTGTGTGTATGTATGTAAGCTATTTAGCTATACAGAAAATTTTGTCATTTTCAGGAAAGGATGGAACTGGAGATCATCAGGTGAAGCAAAATAAGCTAGACTGAAAAAGACAAATATCACATGTTCTCCATAATATATTTAATCTAAAGAAGATGACATGAAGGTAGAAAGAAGACCATTAGACAAGTAGAAGGAAATAAGAGGAAGGGTGTACTAAAGGACAATGGGAGATGAATATGATCGAAATATATTATTTGAATTCAAATTCAGTATTTTATAAAATTGATAGGCACTAATAAAATATACTTTAAAAATATACATCAAGGTATCAATATTCTTGCCTGTGTAAAAGAGAGATTCTTGGGCCAAGGATTTAGCTCAGCGGTTCGGTGGCCTGCCTTGCAAGCGCAAGGACCCAAGTTTAATCCCCAGCACCAAAAAAAAAAAAAAAGAGAGAGAGATTCTTATCAGACAGTGTATTATTCTAAGAACTAAGAGGAATTTTCAACAAGGACTGGGTTATTTATTTGCAGAATTTTTTTCTTTCCTGCAAGTGCACAACAAAACCATCCTGATTCAGAAAAAAAGGATTATCTTTAGCACTGTTACCTAATGAACACAATTTAAATTCAATTTAGCAACACCTTGTTTTGAGTAACATCTATTGTTAGTTCCTCCATGAAAAGTTTATGATCTTCCCTCATATACTTTCATTTCTCTAAAATCTATAGGTCTCTATATGTTATAAAATAGGCTGTCATTTTATTACAGTATATTTGCAAAACAGAATAATAATGTATTATTATTGGGGATTGGTGCATGCGTATTACATATCTTAATCACTTTCAATCCTTTTATGCCCACTTCCTTACATCACCTCTACCTCCAATTTCCTTTCCTAGCACTAAAAATCTGCTTTCCTGTTTCCTACCATATTCCCTCTATTTTATTCATATATTTATATATTGTTGCTCATAAAAGATAAACCATGTGATATTTAACTTTGTGTCAGACATTTCACTTAGCATTATGATCTCTAATTACATTATTTTCCTATAAATGGCATGGTTTTTTCCTCTTTAGGATTAAAATTCCATTGTGTTTATATCACATCTTGTGCATTCATCTGTTAATTGGAGAAATTATGAAAATCAAAGAGGAAGTTAATGAAACGAACAAAAAATACAAAGGATCAATGAGTCAAAGAATTTGTTTTTTGAAAGGATTTATAAATGTCAGCAAAAATTGAGAGAAAACTCAATTAGAAATGAAAAAGGTGGAATTACAATTGAAATCCAGAGAATTACTAGAAACTATTTTGAAAATTTATATTCCAATAAATAAGAGACACTAGAAGAAACCTGATAAATTCTTAGACATGTATGACTTAACAAAATTGAACCAAGAAGGTGTAAAAACCCTGAACAAACCAGTAACTGGCAATGAAGTTGCTTCCAAAAAAGCCTCCAAACACAATTAAGTTTACAACTGAATCTTACCAGAACTTTTGAGAATACCAGAACTTCTTGAATTTTCCATGAATAATGAGAAATATTTCCACACTCATTTCATGAAACCAACATTAGCCTGATACCAAAGTGGGATAAGGATTCAACAAAAAAGAAAACTGTTGGCCAGTGTCACTCATGAACAAGGACGCAAAAATAAGAGAGTTAGTTGAGGTAGGAGGATCATTGTAAGTTCAAGGCCAGCATGGGCTACACAGCAAGACCCTGTCTCAAAAAGTGATAATAATAATAATGATAAGATACTGGGAAACACAATTCAATAATTTATTAAAAAGATCATATACCATGATCAAGTCAGCTTCATCCTGGGGATGCAAGAATGGTTCAGCATACATAAATTAATAGATACAATGGGACACATAAATGGAATCGAAGATAAAAATTTCATGACCCACTTCCAACACTATGTATGCTGAATGGGAAAAAAGTATTTCCTCTAAAATCAGAAGCAAGGCAAGGATGTCCACACTTACCATTCGTGTTCAGTGTAGTATTTGAAATGTTAGCAGTGCAATCAAGCAAGAGAAGGAATGGAAATAGGAAAGGAAGAAGCCATATTATCTTTATTTGCAGATTTTATGATTTTTCCATAAGAAGACGCCCCCCACTAGAAGACTTTTAGAACAAGTAAATTCATGAAAGTGACTGGATACAAATCAACACACACGCACGTGCACACACACACATGATGATTCTTTTTTTTTTTTTTTTTTTG
>NW_022900943.1:28922326-29003966 GCF_012274545.1 Fukomys damarensis | reverse complement strand
GTGGAACCAACCACTGAGCTAAATCCCTGGCCCTACACTGATTCTTTTACACCAGTGATGAACTCACTGAGAAAAAAATCAGGAAAACAATTCTGTTCATGATAGATTTCAGATAGGAGACTAGGGTATGGCAAAGCTGGCTGGGGAAGTAGGTGGAACTTTTTAATTACAAGATCTTGGGACACTTGTAAAGAACAGTTCCCAAAGCCCTGCATGTGGACTTCTGGGAACTTGAGCAGGCTTTCAATAGGACAGCCTAGACCTGACATCAGCCTGAGACAAGGGATTTCAGCACCACATCTCAGGACCCAGAGGTAGAAATTCTCAGCGGTTTCCTTGAGATTTGGAAGGTATAAAGGGAGAGGCAAGCCATAAAGAGGTTACTACCATGACTTCCCATGCTAGCCCATGCTGTGTCTCCCAAACACAGAGTGTACTTTTATTTTTGCTTTTATCTTTTTTATCTTGTTCTGCAGTGCTGGTTTCTGCTATTATCATTTCACCCCTCACTTTTAAAATGTTTGGTACCATTTTTTGCTTTTCTTATCCAATTCTTTGTTTAAACAGGAAGAACCTGGAATCTAACCAGAAGTAGAGGTGAACAATCCAGAACTCCGTAATGTTTAGTTGATGAGCCACTTTTGGATACAGGCTACCCATTAAATTTTGGCGTAGCCAGCCAGGAGAAAAGCTCAGGTGCCAGAGACAAAGGTAAGGCCCACGTGGGCACACTCTTAGTTTCTTTCTAAATTACCACGAAGTTTCTTTTCTCCTATTCCTTACTCTATCCCATAGGCTGGAGATGCAGTAGACCATTCTCAAGGTGCTCAAGTAGCTGTTTGCTACTTTAGCCATAGGGAATAAGGGACAAGAATATAGACTTTTGTCTTTCTAGTTGCTCCTCTTCATTTTTGCAGGTGTGCCTTATTGTCTGAACAGTTATGTTGTATTTTGCTTAATTATCCTTGTCTCTGTGTACCCTAGTTTGTAAGTGGCTTTGTTTTTGGTTTGTGTTTTCATTGTGGGTACTGCTATGTTACCTGGGCCATGTGGACAGCCATCATTTTGTCATGTCACATGACTATGAATAACTTTTATCTGGGCGTTCATCATCTGTTTTATTTCCCCCTCTATCTCTGCCATTTTGTCTTGTTGGATGACTATATATAACTTTTACATGGGTCACCTCCCACCATCAGTTTTTCTTTCCTCTATAACACCCCCTTCTTTTTTAATGAATGGCCTTACAAGCTAAGCCTCTGATTTTAAACATCATATGGGTTTATGGTAAACCAGAGAGTGGAACCTTTTTCTTTTTCCCCACAGGAGAAGAAATTCTATACTATAAAAGATTTTTTTCTTTCTTTTTTTTTTTTTTGTGGTACCAGGGATTGAACTCGGGTCCTTGTGCTTATAAGGCAGGTGGAGGAACCACTGAGCTAAATCCCCAGCCCTATTTACTATCTCTTTGAGAACACATGAAGCCTTTGCTGGCACAAAACTTTTGAGGGGGAAGATACAAACAGACTGCCTGGCTGTGGCCATGGGCAAATGCCGGCCCATGAGCAACACCAGGGAGGCCTGCTCCCAACATGGCTGAGCTGTACAGTCTTACTCTGGCTTGTGGGGGAAATGAGAATGCAAGAAAAAAAATGTCCATTTAAAAATGTCCAAGGCTTTTGTCCAGAACTGAACATGAGCAACACTCTGCCCTCTAGTCCAGGACCCTTCCTCAGGCAATCATCAATGGCTTTTGTGCTTTCTTGTTTAAACACAGACAAATTAAAGACTGATACTTGAGGCCTGAACAAAGCATTTTAACACTTAAAACTTAAATGTTAGTGTAAACTAAAGTAAATGTAAGTGTATGAAAATAGCCATCACAATTCTTAGTGTTTTTTTCTGTCAGAATAAGTGCAAGAGATGATTTCCCATATGGTTCAAATACAATTTGGACCACCAAGGGATACAAAGAGGTAGTTGAAAGAATTTTGCTTGAGAAGGTTCTGCCAATTACCTCAGGGGAATTTGGACTAGACAAGGCCAACAGATGGCCCAGCCCCCTTCTCCCTAATGAGTTAATGGGTCCAAATGTGGAGGCACCCCCACCCCCAGGGAGGGGCTTTCTTCTCCAGTAAACGCTGCCAGCATCACTCTAAGATTCAGGATACAGACATCTATCCAGGTTTTGTAGTCTCACAAGCTGCACCTTGTGGACTTTGGATTTCCTTCTTATGTGTAGGACACCTTCTTAAGGAGTACAGGGTTAGCTGTCTCCTTCTCTCTGTAGGTCCCAAGACAAGCAGATGGGCGATCTATTGGATCTCACCACCACAGAGATTGATATTGACACTGGGCCACACTCTCAAAGAGTGGGAAAGGTTTTATCCTGACAAACTAAAACAGAAGCAGCTTGTCTATTATTGCAATACAGTATGAACTGGGAGGCGTTGAGAGATCGGTACTGTTAGGTAAAAGAGCCAAAAAAGCAGGACCAGACTAGGACTACAAGCCTTTATTATGGGGCAGATCTGCCTGGCTGTGTCCTAACAAAGGAAAAGCAGCATGGTGGAACAGGGAACCTCTTTTATAGTAGCAGGGTGGGGTTAACCTGAGCTGGAGTGGAGTTGGGTGGGGTAGCATTAAGGGATAGGAGGAGCCTGTGACACCAGTGGTTACTCAGATTAGCAAGTATCAGGCTACTCTTTCAGCTAGAAAAGAGGAATGTTGGGAGAAGGAAGGCTGTCCCTTGGTAGGAGAAGCCATATTTAACATGGAGGCTGCTATCCCATTTGGCAGCCATCTTAAGGCACAGAGCATTGTGGGAAGGATGCTACTGTTTTATGTAGCAGCCTTCTTGAGGCAAAGGAAATCTAACAGGTACAGGATGATACTTTAAATCATGACATGATTCTCTAGTTATAGTATTTCTGCTTAAAACATAAAGGTGGAATGCAATGCCTAATATTCAGGCTTTTGTGACTCTCTACCAAAGGAAATGCTAAGGAACTGTGGTGTTTAGAGTGGCCCCCAAAGAGGATAAAGATATTCTGGATGACCCCATCCTGAGACTTCCATTTGTCTCTCCAGGAGATATGGATCTCTCAGATCTGTTTGATGATACTGAGAGGTCTTTTTTGCCCTCCTCCTTATAGCCCTCAGGCCAATAAATCAATTCTACTTCCTCCAAGTAACTCAAGAACTCCATTAGAGCCTAGTGCCTCAGGGGAACCCAGCGTTGCTCAGCCCCCTTATCATGCTTCTCAGAGAGCTTTAAGTCCTGCAGATAGAACTTGAAGTGGTGCTTTTTATTTCTCTAATTCACAACTCATCATGCCCCTAAGAGAAGTTCCAGGGGTGGAAAGGAAAACTTCAGTTCAAGGCCCTTTTTCATTTGCAGATATCCAACAGTGCAAAGAAAAATTAGGCCAACTATCAAACTTACTAGGACCCTAGTAAGTTTGCATACAGGTTTCAAATACTGCCCCTTGATTTTGATTTATTATAGCAAGATTTACAATTCATCTTGGCCACTACCTGTACCCCAGATGAAATGCAAAGAATCCTAGAAGAGGCTAGAAATTATGCAAATAAGTAATATGCTTTGAAAAGGGAAGGAAACCACCCTTTTCTCCCTTCAACAGAGCCAAACTGGGAATATAATACTAGTCATGGACTACAAATGATGTCTAATATGCTAGCTGCTCTTATCATAAAGATGAAAAGGTGCATTTGAAAATCTGTTAATTATAATAGAGTGGGGTCTTACAGGGTACAGCTTTGTTTTATAACCATTTAGCAGAGTTCTTCTACCAATTATACTAATATAGATCCACCTTCCAGGGAGGGAGAGGCACTAATGGATCATAATTTCACTGTCAGTCAGCCCCAGGTATTCCACATAATCTACAAAAGCTTCAGATATGACCACAGACACCTATGGCCCAATTTACCCTGAGTAAACTTAGATGCCATGGGTGAACCAATTTGGCTGTGTATTGATACAGGGGAAGCTCATTCTGTTTTGATTTCCTTCTATGGAAAATTCTCCTCTAGTTCTATAGCCTTAGATGGGGTTGAGGAGACCACTAGCTGAAAATTCTTTACTCCTGCTTTGACATGTCATTTTGCAGACCAAATGTTTAAACATGAGTTTTTAATTGTCCCACAGAAAACAAACTGGTCTTTCCTCAAGGGATACAGGGCAAGGCTATATAAAAATCCTTCATGGTTCTTTTCAGATAAGAAGAGATGTTACATTGGAAATGGTCAGTTGTTTTCACAGAAGCAGGACTAGCAGCAAACACCCAAAAGGTCTGTAAAACTTGCCCGCTCTGTGCCTACAATAACCCTGGCAAGCCCAAACTGTCTCATTTATTAAAACCTGTACAGAGAAGAGGGACATATCCTGGAGAGGCCTGGCAATTAGACTTTACCATATGCCATCATGTGGAAAATGTAAACAGATGTTAGTTCTAATTGGCATATTTACAGGCTAGATGGAAGCCTAACCTACCTGTTCAGAAAAGGTTACAGAGGTAGTCAAGGTGCTTCCTAAAGAAATCATCCCCAGATTTAAACTACCCCAGTCCCTACAGAGACACCATGGACTTTATTTTACTATCCAAATAATTCAGGTGGTGGCATAGGCTTTAAGAATAAAGCACCACCTCCATTCTTCCTGTTGGACTTAATCTTCTGGAAACATAGAGCCACCAGACCCTAAAGTGAGCTCTGGCAAAACTTTGCCAAGAGACTTCTGAGTCCTTGCTCCAAGTTCTGCCAATAGCACTCAGGAGGATTTGTAACATGCCCAAAAGTGGACTAACTTTGAGCCTATTTGAAATGTTACATAGGAGGCCATTTTTATCCTCCGATATGCTAGAACACCCAGAAACTATAAGATTCTAACAATGTTTCATAAATCTGGACCACATGCAACAGGCTATCCAAATGTATGGGAACAAAGTTCTGCCTGCTCCTGGACTAGGAGGACCACTTACTGTCCATCCTGGAGACCAAGTGCTTCTAAAACCTTTGAAAGAGTCTTCGACACAGCACCACAGAGGAGCCCAGCTGCCACTGACCACTTGTGTGACTGTAGGCCTGCCCCTTCAACTTGGTGCCACAGAGGAGCCCCACAGCACAGACACCAATACAGTGATGTTTGGACCCCTCACCCAGGCAAACAAGAGAAAGAAAGCTTCTCCAAAGCTCCTAGATGAAAGTTGAAGCCCACTGGAAAAGTTAAGAAAATCTGCAATAAAGGCACACCACACCACCATAGTTGGTAAGTCAGAGGGACTCACATTGGCACTGGTCTAACTTCAGGACAAAGAGAGCTGAAACCTGCAGTAGAACCTTGCAGATTTCAACCCAGAAGGAGGACAGAAGTCTCAACTTGGACCTGCAGCCAAAAATCAGCCTGAACCACAGGGGACAGCTGCTGGCTCTGAGACTAATTAGCGTAGACCTACACACTTCTGCCCATGCTGTCTATTGTGTCGACAGAGGCACACTGGTGGGGCTGTGGGGAGAAATGAACCCTTCTCCATTGTTGGTGGGAGTGCAGACTGGTGCAACCACTATGGAAATCAATATGGAGATACCTCAAAGAGCTAGGACTACAGGTTCCATTTGACCCAGCCATCCCTCTGCTGGGTATCTTTCCAAAAGAATTAAAAGAATCATATCACAGTGATATAGGCACACCCATGTTTATAGTGCCACAGTTCATAATAGCTAAAACTTGGAAACAACCCAAATGTCCATTAACTGGAGATGGATAAAGATGTGTTTTTTTCTATCAAATGGAGTACTACTCAGCCACAAAGAATGAGAATCTGGAGACATTTGTAGCTAAATGAATGCACATTGAAGCTATACTTTTAAGTGAAATAAATAGGACACACTTGAGTAAATACTGAATAGTTTCTCTGGTGTGAAAAACTAAAAGTGCAAATAAGGTTCAAACGGTATAATTGAGAGTGTGAAATAGGAAGAAAACGGCTAAAGGGGGAGTAGAAAGCGGAGGGGAAAGGAAATAAGGGAAAATAAAAAAATGTGAAAAGGGAAAAAAGGTAAATAAGGAAGGATGAAGGAAGTGAATGAAGGGCAAGTGTATGGGTAAATAAACAAGAACCAAAATATATCATGTAAAGGTACAATGATAAATGTAACTGCTTGCTTTAAATGTAGCAATAAACTTAATGGGGAATAAAAAAAACTGAGAGAGGGAACACTTGCTGACCAGTTAAACCCAAAATGGAAAGCTCCCCTCTGCCCTGGTGATCCTTGATGGCAGAGACAGATAATTAGATTCATCTTTCTGAACTAAAGCTAGTCCCATCTGAACTGTCTGAAGAACCAGATCACCCAAAGGGAACCAGCCACTCCTGTGAGGATTCTGGAAGACTTGAGATTTCTCTTCAAAAAGCAAGACTGCTCCGCATATTTCAGCTAGTGGTGAAGGTCAATAGTTATTAGCTCTTATTGTTCTCTGATGGGTTTTCCTTTCTTCAACCCAGCCAGTGAGCCACAGCAACCTAAGATAGTTGGAGAGCACATAATCCCCAGTAGGTAGGGTCTACTGCCCCTTCCAGCATGAAGAAGTTACAGAAAAAGAGACTTCCAGTCCCTCAGCATCCCATAAATAATTTTGGGGATTTGTGTCTCTCAAGGGGAAATGGGATAGGAGAGTAGGGTATGGCTAAACTGGCTGGGGAAGAAGGTGTGACCTGTTAGTTACAAGATCCTGGACACATATGCAGAACAGTTCCCAAAGCCCTGCCTGTGGACCTCTCCTGAGAACTCAAGCAGGTTTTCAATAGGATGGCCTAGACCTGACATCAGCCTCAGGCATTGGATCTCAGCCCCGCCTCTCAGAACCTGGATGTAAAAGTGCTTACAGGTTTCCCTGAGATTCAGAGAGCATAAAAGCATACTAATGTATACCTTGAAGTCTTTCACATTGTACACACTGTTTCCCAGTTGCAGTGTGTACTTTTGTTTTTAACCTTTTTTGATCTTGTTTAGCTGGTTTCTTTCATATACCTTCACCCCTTATGTTTCACATAAACTTTTGGCAGTTTTTAGCTTGTCTTATCTAATTCTTTTTTTGAGAGAAGAACCACCTGGAATCTTTACTACAGAAGGAAAGGTAAGCAACCCAGAACCTGGTAACATTTAGATGATGAACCACTTTTAGAAGCAAGCTACCGGATAACAGCTTAAAATTTTAAATGCCTAGGCATTAACCGAAGATGTCATTTTTGTGGATAGCTTATAATGTATTTGTTTTTCTCCCCTTGTGAGCCAGTCACTTAACTGAGGTACTCCCTGAAGCTTTATTATGTATCGCAAACAGTTGACATTAAGTCTTGACGTTGCTTGCCATGTTTCCTTATCTTGTGACTCTGCTGTGGCTCCAGACCTCCAGTCCTTTCCTTTTCATGTGATGAAGGTTCACTTGTAATGATGCCCCTTTCTTGCCTGTCTTCTCCTGCATCCACAATGTCACTTTTGTCTCTCCCCAAAACAAGCTCTCCCCAGGTTGCCTCCTTTCATCTCACAAATATAAAAGCATCCATTAAAGTGTAAGCAAGATAAACTTCACCAAAAAATGTCCAGCTGAGAAGGTGACCATAAAATAGACCACTGGATATATTCTTCAAAAGTAGCCATGTCAAAAACAAAAAAAAGGCTGAGAAACTGTCTTAGATTAAAGGAAACTAAGACACATGACAACTAAATGCAATATAAGATTCCAGACAGAAATTTTATAAAGCACTTTTATACTGCTGGATAAGTTGACAAAAATGAAATGTAAATGAGATTAGTTAAAAATTTTATGCCAGCATTAAATTCACTGATCAAGATAACTGAGTACATAAGAGAATTATGTATTTTACTAATGCATGTTAATTTTATAAAATAATTAGATTTTAATGTGGTATTTAATGTATCTTATGACTTGCCTGTAATATATTTTGGTCATATCCATTCCTCCTGTTAGTTTTCTTAACACTCTGTTCCCTTCCCTCTTATTTCCATCCTCGTGTCCCTTTTATTGTCATGTAGTCTTTTTTTCTTTTACTATTCCACATATTAGCCAGGTGTGGTGGCCTGTAATCCCAGCACTTGGAGGCTGAGGCAGGAGGGTCTCTGTGAGTTCAAGACAAGCCTGGACTACACAGTCAGTTCCAGGTCAGTCTCAACTACACAGTGAGACCCTGTCTCAAAAAAAAATCCATATATTCAGGAAAACATTCAAAAATTGACTTTGAGAGTCTGGTTTATTTCATTTCAAATGATCATACCAAACATTTTCTTAGTTACAATGAAATATTCAAGAAAAAAAACACACGATCTATGACACATACATGATATATAACTTATTCATTAAGAAATGCACTTTTGTGTATATGTGTGGAGAGACATGGAAAGAGAGAAAATATGTCAAAATATCAATACTAGGTAAATCTAAAAATGTATACTATTGTTTACCGTTCGTACAACTTCTTTACAAGTTCGATTGCTTTCAAACACATTTCTAAATGGATTTGTGTTGTACTGAGCTCTGATTGACCTTCGAGTTGTTTCACTTTATTCTCACATCGGCCCCCACCACACCTAACCCTCATGAGTGTTCAGCGCCAACTTTGAAAGTGCGTCTCGCAAGGTCTTGAAGGTTCACTACAGAAGCGCCTAATACTTTAGCAGAGTTTTACAAAATACTAGAAAGCGTCTCCTACCCCAATTTATGGTGGTGGCGGTACATTTATGAGTGATCAGTCATAGGAAGGCATTTGTGGAAAGACAAAGAGATGGGAAGGGTTGATGGAAACTGAAAGATGCCTATTTGGAGCTGAGCTTTTCTTCAAATGTTGTTTGGTTGCCTGGTAAAACTTGAAGTGGAAAAAATAAAGGTGGAACTAGCTAAATAAATGAGTAAATGCAGGAAGGAGTGGCCTGGAGTTGAAAACAGTGCATGCTGGAAGGGTGGGATGACATGCATGACTCTAGTGGCAGAGGTGTCCTGGTGATAACATTCTAAGACACGGCAGTAAGTGAACTAGAATGGCAGTAAAAAGCCCAAAGATGAGACAACTGAGCATAGAAGCCAAGTTATTGGCGACTTTGTCATGGATGTTGGGTCCTGTGACAATTTCTCACTTCTGCAGGTTTCTTGCCCTGGGACCGTCTCATGTTTTGTCCTTCCCAGAGTCTCTCGATGGTCTGCTTTCTAACTGCAACATTAAGTTTCAGACATACACTGCAAAGTCAGTGGCATGAATCTGGACAAAAATAATTATGATAGAATGGAAGGACTTTAGTGGACATATATTGCTTTTGTTTTTATTTTGACACCCAGAATTCACAGTTTTTTTGTGGCAAATCCTCTTTAGAAACCTCCTGGGAAACTCAAACCATTTATTAGTTCCTGTCTGTACAAGAAGAGTTCCTGTAGTGGTTTAGATCTAAAATGTCCCCCTAAACTCTTGTGTTTTATAAGGTGATTGGGATCATGTGGTTCTGTATTCATCAGGGGATTGATTAGTTCAGTAGCTGTATGTGCTTTGAGGAGGTGGGTTCTGGTTGCATATGAGTTCTGAAGTGGGGGCGGGGTATGACCTGGAAGGGTGTGTTCTTGTCCTTTCTGCTTCCTGGCTGCCACGGGATGAGCAGCTTTCCTCTACCATGCCTTCCCACCACGTGTTTCTGCCACGGAGCCAGCTACCTCTAGAATGAACCCACTGCAACTGTAAGCCAGATAAGCCTGTCTTCCTTTAAGTTGTGCGCGTCAGGTGCTGTTCCCAGCAATGAGAAAGAGACTCAGATAGTTGCATTCCCAAAAGACCACTCTTTCTACAGTGGGTATATATGCACAGTCTTGGACAGAACGAGTGTCCAGTGTAGGCCCATGGGGAATCCCCAGATATCTGTAACCTGGTACTGGAACATGAGCTGCAGGTGATCTGGAAAAGACCTCCCATGACTCCTTCTAGGCCATAAAGATCAGAGTGGCATGTCCATTCTGATTGGTTCACTTCACACACTGAGGGCAAGATCTTGCATGGAGAGAAGGAAGGCACCAAGTTCACTTTCCCTAGAGAGAGGCAGGCCATGACTGACAACAGCCCTGCAGATACTTAGTGCTCAAAGAACAACCCCATGTACATTTCTGCTGGGTGTGACATTATTAAGCTCTGTGGTACTCTGATCAGCCTCAAGGAAGTGCTGAGCAGATCACATCAAGAATCAGAGAGCAGTACAGGGTCATGAAGTGTAAGTGAGGGCATAAACCTTTGTTCTCCCAGCGGGGTCATTCTTTCCCGCTCTGTTTTCTTGCTTTCCTATTTACTTTAGGATATATTTTCCTTACTGTCAGCTTTATTTTACCTTGAGAGAAAAGTGGCTGCCAATACAACATTCCCACCACTGACAGTTGAGTGAAAATATCAGTCCAGACAGCCCAAAGCAATAACCAGGGTAGGGAAACCACCTTTAGGCGATTTCCAGTAGGTAAATCTCAATGGCAAGGAAAACAAAGTATTGTTTCTGAAATACATCAACGCCTTCCTCATAGGAGCTTCCTGCAAAGCATCTACACTGCTGCTAGACCCAACACTATCTTCCAGGAGCCACTATAGCAGAATCCTCAAGACACTAAGCAAGGTTATGCTCCTATATGAGCCTCTGGTCAGAGAGATGTCTCTGCAAATACTTAATCCATTCTGTTCCCAAAACCTTACCTGTCTGTGCTCTTCTCATGTACAGAAGACCTGTCTTCCTCACTGCAGTGAATGAGGAAGAAGGTATGGGTGACCACACATTGTCACTGAGACTAAAACTAAGGGTAGGAAGTACAGCCTTCCTCACTTTAGGGACAGAAGGTTCTTTTGGAGACATGTGGTATCTATTCCACAAGAGCTCCAGGGGACTGGTCCCCTAGAGGCCAAAGGGGCAATCAGGGAGAACTTTACTTATCCCTTTCCATAAGCTCAATCCATTACCCACAGCCTGTGCCCTCCATACCGTATACACAAGACATCACTGTATTAGGATATTTATTGGAAGTCATCCATATTTTCCACAAAGAAGGGATTATTTGGGAGAAATAAATCTTCCTTCCAGAGAATTCTGGCAAAGGACTTTTGCATAACTTGTAGCGACTTTCCGATCTTTGGTGTTCTCAGGAAAGTCAGTTTTCCCTCTAACTGGGCCCCTGGTCTGTACAGAGGATGATGAGCTAGCCTTTTTCTGGGGGCTTTCTTGGCCTCTGTGTTTGACACTAGGACAAATCCGTTGGAAAAATTGTTTCATTTTATCTCTGAAAGAATTGTCAGGAGGGGGCTGTTCCCTCAGTGACAGGGCTGAGGAGAACTTGCTTCCACGTGTCTTTTCTAACATCCTGTCTTGGTCAGGGCAGTTTCTTCTTTGATGCTGGTGTGCAGACAGCCGTGCATCACCTCCACTAAGGTCTCTTGCTGTGAGTGTGTGAGGACACACTCTCTTTGCTTCTGGAGGGAATTTCCTGTGTTGACACTTGCATAAAACACGCTTAGTGACCCCGGGCTCTTGACCCTGCCCCGTGTGGGGTTTTGTGTTGTCCAAGTGGGCATGCATCACTGGGGAAGCTGCTGTGTACCCGTAGGAGGTACCCTCGTCATGGTGGAGTAAGGTCTTGGTTTTCAAGTTACTAGAGGCAGGGGACACATTAACGGGAAGGCCCTGAGTCTGGCTTTGCTTCCTGCTCTCTATTTTACGCTTCAGCTCACTCATCAGCTGATTTTGAAGGTTTGATGATTTAAAGTCTTGGGGAACTGCTGCTCTTGTCAGAGGCCGTTTAGTGGTCAGGGAAGTTTCTGGTTTTCTTGTATTAGCGTCTCTCCTTAGGGTGGCTTCTGATTTACCAGTCATCAAGATGTTACTAGTCTGTGACTGAAGACCACAGAGCTCCTTTGCTTTAACTACCTCCCATTGTGTTGTTACTTTTCCCTGCAGCCTCTGTTTCTCATTGCAGGAGCTCATTCTCTTATTTATTTCAGGGCCAGCCTGAAGTGCCAGCTTTGAGTGGCATCTCTTGTCTTCTAGAGTCTGCTTCTGACTCACTGAATCTGTGTTGCTGTGCGAGGGCAGTACTGAAACCCATGTGCCATCCTCCCTCATCTTCATGCTCTCTGTACTCTCACAGTTGGTGTAAGAGGGTGACTGTGTCAGAGCCCCCCGTCCTTCCATGCCCACGTGTGAAGTGGCATGAGGACAGTCCACATCCGAATTTGATTCTATCTGCTGTGCTTGAAAAGCATTAGAGGTTTTTGTAAGGGTCTTGTAGACTTCCATTTTAGAACCCACATCAGAAATACTAGTGCCTGATGAGGGAAATTTGGAATGAGAAAGAGCCGGGTACAGGTCCTCCTTTATTTTGGAGATGTCTATGGATTCCTGGACCTTGTGGGGAAGGCCCCACATCATTCTCCTTTGAAAAGTTTTAATATGCTCTTCCAGCATCTTTTGTTTGCTGGAACTAATGAAGGAAATATCCTGGGAGGTGTTCAAGTATCTGTCCTTACCCGCCAGTGATGTTTGATTTCTGTCTTTTATTTGCCTGGAAGATTTCTCAGAAAAGGGAAGTGTCTGGTTGATGGAACGCCATGATTTATTCACAGTACCGGGGATCTGGCCTTCATGAATTTCCCCACACTTCTTGCTTAAGTGTGCTTGCAGTGCACTCATGACTGAGGCCCCTGGCTTTTTCCTCACTTGACTTTGCAGGGTATTCTCTGAGTAAGAGCCCTGAGTACTATCTATAATCCTGTTGTGGCCACTCAACAGGTTTTGGGGGCCAATTTCTGGCCTGTGTCCCTGGTTCTTCCCTACTCCCTCTGGAAGCAGCATTTCTGAGGTCCTCTTGTAGGTTTCATACTGGCTCAAGTCTTTGCTGCTCTTGCCTTTATAAAAAGAGATCCAAGAAAGCCCATGGCTTTCCTTTGACTTAGAGGTCTCAGGGACCTTACTCTGAGGCTGCATCAATGACAGAGACTCTTGGACTCTGCGGGGCAGGCCCCAGCGGTGTTGGATTAGCCTCTTCTGAAGGTGATGCTCTAGTTTCTTTCGCAGCTCACTGCTGCAGGGAAAATCTTCCCGAAGGGTGGGAACTGGCACATGGGCCTTGGAGGCCTGGCTAATCGGTGAAAGCTTAGGATCTGGAGGACAGAAGTCTTCCTGAGATCTTTGGACCACAGAAGGTAAACCCCACATACTTTGTTCTACTTTCAGTAGCATGTCAGTTTCCAGGTGTTGCTTTTCAGCTGGAGTAAAAGACTGTACCTCGCCCTTGGTGTTATGAAAACACACTCCACAGCTTCCAGGCTGGCATTGAGGAGAAGGTAGCAGAGGAGGGGGTGGGGACTGAAGCGGGCCCTGGGTCTGCACAGGAAGGAGATTGGGAGACTGACATTGGGGCAGAGTTTGGGGCAAGGGTTGAGGCTGGAGCTCAGGCAAGGACAGAGGTGGAGGATGTGGAAGGATTGGAAGTTCATGGGCTGTGGAGGTGTTGGAGATTGCATTAGAGCAAGTAAAGATTGAAGAATAGTCACCTGAGATGGGTACAGTGGGGTTCAGTGACTCGCCGTGTAGAGATGGAGGACCCCAGAAGAGCTGAGTATGTTTTTGCTCTAAATGATCCTCCAAGGTCTTAGGACATGGGAGCTTCAGATGTGGGTGAAGCCCCTCTGATTTGCCCTCCCTGTTCCAATTAGGAAGGGTGTATACAGAGTCCTTTTGATCAGTAGCTGACTCTGATCTTTTCCATGAAAAACTTAGTGGGGAGTCTGGCTGATGTTGCTTTGGGAAAGATTCTGTCCTCTTTCCCTTTCCTTTGCCTAAAAGCAAATCACCCCTCTTTTTTATTTGTCTTTCCCGGAAAGCCTGGCTGTCAGGGCTGAGAAATTTGAGGTTTCTGGGCTCTATAAGATGGTCTTCAGTGTCTACCTGAAAAGACACTTCCATGGGATGAAAGTTGTTAGTGGAGAACCCACCAGGGTTCTCAACGGATGAAGTGTTTTCTGGTTGAAGGTCCGATTTTGCTTCCTGAGTTAGCAGGGGAGGGGGAAAGGCAAGTGGGAATCTGGAATCCAAGGGAGGAATAGGCTCTGCTTGCTGAGAGTCACCCAGTGGTGCAGGTGACTGTGAGTCCACTGAAGAGGTGACCGGGTTAGGTGGGAGAGCAGAGTGTGAAGATGGAGAAGACTTGGGCACAAGGGCTGAAATTGGGTTTCTTGGAAGGACTGTTGAGATGGGAAAGGTCTGTGTGCATGATGAATCAGAATCCGTGGAAGTCACAGAGGACACAGAGTAATCAGTGTCTTCCAGGGATGCCTGAGAGAGCATTCGACTGACCTTAGCTGTTGTGGTGTTACACACGTCACAGAGGGGGTCTGGGCACAGCAACTGACGAAGGTGGTTGATATCAGGATACTGGCCCAGAGGGCTGCAAAGACAGAAAATACAAAGTTGGTGCCAGGACCAGTACAAGGAGAGGAAGGCCTTCTGTCCTGGCTGGGGTGGAGCTACCTGACACCTCCTACACGCTTCGCAATGCCCCCCAGCTATGACCTCACAAAGCACAGACCTCACAAAACACTTCATGGCTTATTTTAAGCCTTCAATCACATACTTGCTAAAGCTGCCCCAACCTTGACCAACCATGTAGAATCCCTGCGATGCACAAAACTTGTAGAAAAAGGGAACAGCAAAGAAGGAAGTGGCTAATCACCTTTTCAGAATTGAAAGCAGTTTCCTCCCCTCCTGTCTTTCTCTCAAGCCTGCTCTCCAAGCTGGAAAACCAAGAAAATTGGTGACATATAGTAAAAGTAGAAACACAGGGATCTTACAGTAGTCCCTGTATAAGAAACACTTAAGGTATTAAGGTCTGAAAGTCCCAATAATTAGAGACGGAACCTAGTGGTCAAGGATTGCATTGAGTATTCACATGTGCATGTGTTCCCTTCAATAGTCAGGGTTGACCTCAGAGCCGAGTCTCAGTGTTCAGGAATGAAGTACTTTGCACAATGTCAGGAGACAGAAGTTGTGACTCCAAAGGGACCAGTGGTCCTTCCTGGACAACTCACAGAGTGGCCTGTTCGGCAGCTCCCATTCATTACCAGGTCCATCATTGTTTCACCCACAGTGGGGCAGAGCAGGGCTCTGAAAGTCTCAGGTTTCATGCCTCTCCTCTGAGGGCTCTGTGTTCTGAAACAGACTATGTTTAATTACTAATATTTCCAGAGCTCATGGATCTGGAACCTCATGGAAAGAACAGGAGGGGTCCTCCTTAGAGAGCTGAGGTCAAAGAGGAAAGAACATACCTTTAAGTGTTGTGATTCTCCTCCTCCTCCTCTTTCTGCTCTGAAGCTGAGAACAAAAAGAAAAGAATGAAAGGCTGGGATTCATTTATCTCACTCCTTTCTCTAGCAAGCTCAAACATTCATTAGTCATTTAACTCTTTTAATTAAGAGAGTTCAAAAATCATTCCACTTTTACTCATTTAGTCTTTTTACTAATTTTTAAGATGATCAGTTATCTTCAAATTTTCTATTTCTGAAAAACTCAAAGGATTTTGTCTGAAAAATCAACACTTGATATTCTCAGTCAGGTCTTCTGTTCCAGGAGGGAATAGAGTCTGAGACAAGAGTTGAGACTGTGCTCCTCCTGAGGCCCTTGTGTCTTGGGGACAGATCTCGGGCTCCAGCCTCTGTTCATTGGCTCTCCAAGGTCAGTGTTGCTGTCCTAATCAACCCAACAAACAGGAAGGCTTAGGGAAGGACACCAGTCATGGGAATAGGACTGGTGATCAAGCATCAGAACACACAAATTGTAAATGAGTCTGTCAGGACCAGGGAATTCCTGCTTGGGATCTTATCCTGGAGCACTCTGCCCCTCCCAGAGAGGTAGTGTGTAAACTTTAGATGGTAACATTTCTCCCCCCATCTCCTCGCCTTGCCTGACCTCTTGTGCTAATGAGAAGTGCTCTGTCTTCTGCTCAGACCTTCCATCTCAGTTGTTTCCTGAGTCAAAACTCATTTACTAATGTAAGGAAGGAAGTTGGGAATCTCTTGGGGATTGACCCATGCTCCCTTACCTTTGAGATGTCCTTTTTGTCCCAGAAGGATGGTAAAAATGATTTCAGTGACAGATAGCAAAAGAGCAGAAAGAGCAACCCCACAGCATTCATAAAGGTGCTATGGGGGTCTGTATCTAAGAAAGATGAGCCAAAGCTCAGCCATGGCTCTATATAACTATTTAAGAAATAAAAGAGAACATTCTCCATTATCTGAATCGCGAGACTGCCTGAGGCAACTGAGTTCTGAGCATGCAGGAGCTTGACTATATACCCTTGCCTGCATCACAGAGCATGGGAAAGTCACAAAGAAGCTGAGGTGGTGGAGGGGAGACCTGAGGAGGGTGTGGTCAGTGCCCCTCCCCACCCACCGGCACTGCATACCCCTCTCCCCTTTCCCAACTTCACTTTTTCCTCATTTCCTGTATTACCTCTAGGGGGTGTTCTTTTTGTTCCATCTGTGACTCGGATTTTACTTGAGTCCCCCTTTCCTATTGTGATTTGGGAAAAATAATTCCCAAATTGTTAGGTGTCAGATGGGCCGAGTTTATCGTCTCACAACATCCAGGAATGAAGTCACGAACCAGAGGAGTTAAAAGAGTCTATTGGAAATAAGGAGAAGAATAGCTCCTGAATTTGGGGGGTGGGGGAGATCCCGGCTGGAGGGCCACCAAAGCTCTGTGTCAGGGGTAATTTATACAGCAATATCACAGTGTGGGAACAACATGGGTCAAAGTACAGTCAACCTATAGGATTACAAGTATAGTCACTTAGCTAATATTGATCCAGTAGGGAAGCGAGGCATGTAGCGAAGATACAGTACATGGAAAGAACAAAGGCATTTCTGGAAATAATGGGTCCAGGTGTTCTAGTCACCCACCTGTGTATCTAACCCTATCTGGGCTTGCTGACCAGATGGTGCTAATTACAGTACAATCTTAAGCTGCTATTTATCTTTAGGAAGGTTTGTGTGTGACTTCCTCTGGAGCCAGATCCCTCTCTATTAATTTCTGTCTAATTTAGCTGTCTATAATTGTTGGAACCCTCGACTTGGACTCCATCAATTCCAATGCCTTAGAGGTCTGGCATACTACCTGGATTGTTCACCTCCACCCAGACACAGCGAAATATAAACAGTGCAAAGGCTAAATGAACATGCTGTATACACAAAAATACACACATCCTTTGACAACAACCCAGTATTTTCAAATTCAAGAATCAGTCATTTCTTCCTTTTAGTTCAACACTTCATGTGGCATTTTGACCCCCCTCTTCTAAGATCAAAAACAGCCCCTGCTCCTCACATCAATTTTTCAACCTCCACCCAGACACAGCGAAATATAAACAGTGCAAAGGCTAAATGAACATGCTGTATACACAAAAATACACACATCCTTTGACAACAACCCAGTATTTTCAAATTCAAGAATCAGTCATTTCTTCCTTTTAGTTCAACACTTCATGTGGCATTTTGACCCCCTCTTCTAAGATCAAAAACAGCCCCTGCTCCTCACATCAATTTCAGGGGAGATGTATGATTTGCCAAAGCAGGGATAGGGTGCAGTGCTAAGAGATGGATCCCCTAGTCCTTATGGCAGGTGAGATCTAGGCGTTTAGTCTCACTGACTCCCCTGTGAGACATGAATAAAGTTGACAAGGTGAGCATGCTCTACACAATAACCCTGCAAGTGTCCAAATGAGCTACCAAATTCTATTTAGACTCCTCTTGTCCAATTTAAGTAATCCCCACATCACACACATCACCCCTCTTTCAGAAGTCTGTACCTTCCTGTTGGCTATCCTCTGAACTGTCCTCCTAATGTCTCACGACTTTCTTGAACTATAAGGCCATTTATTTCACATCCACATCTAGCACTCTCACCTGGTCTCCATGTGGATCAGAGCCTCCCAGCCAGACAGTGTCTCTTTTCGGTTACACAGGAGCGAGAAACCTGTCTGGAGGACAAAATCTGCCATGAGCTGCTGTGTTCTTTGTTCCTTGACAGGGAACCTCAGCCCCATTTTTATTTAACAACTTTTCAGTGGTGGAAGTGAAGAAAACAGACATCAGCAGGTCTAGGCTCCACCCTTAAAGGAGCTCATGCTGAGGGGGCTGTAGAAACACGTGTACCAAGTGAAATGACCACCTATGTGAAGAGGAGAGGTCGCCGTATTTACTAATTGCCAAGCAGTCTGTGGAATAGATGGGAAATGTGGGTCCTTACTGCCGGAATGTCCCACTCCTAACTCAAGGCTTCCCTGCCTCTCTCCTCAGCTTTTCAATCTGAATTAATGATTCTTCAAGAAGGTGATTGAAGATTAGCTGTTCTCTTTTAACATAATATCACTGGCTAGATGTCTTTACTTGTAGATGTGCCTACAGTTAAAACCCACAACAAGTTCCAATAATTAAAGGAGTTATGCAGTTAAGAGTATTGGTTTTGTCCATTAAGTGATGACAAATCTAGAAAGTAAAGAAAAGTTGTTTTGGGTGCTCTATCACCTCTCTGGAAACTGCCTTTCCATTAGCACCAGTGTCTTTATGGTTTTTCTCCAGCATCCTTTGACGTCCTGCTTTCAAAACCCACAAACTACACCTGACTTGCAGTTGGGCCTAAGTAAATAATAAAGTTTAAAATGCTCTCTCTGTCAGGAACACATCTCCCACATCTTCGTCTGGCTAACCACTCATGCAGGGCACTTCATGCTGCCGCTGGGAGACGGAGGAGGTGGCTTCTGGTGCACTGACATCTTATCGCCCTATGAAACCCTCCTAGGTGACAGGCGTCACCACACAAATGTAGTCCTGCATCTCTCAGTGTACTTGGGCATACTGTCTCCAAGGAGGAGGATTTCCCAAAAGCTCTGCTAGAGAAGTAAGCAGCAATGTGAGGATTCTCAATATAGATAATTTATTACTTTAGGAGTCTCATGTTCTCCGCGTCCTAGGATCTTTCCTGAATTCTTTCACTTTTTCTGACCTCTGTCTTGGGATAAAACACTTGGAGGCAGCTGTTTTCAGGGTCCCGAAAAGCCTGAAGAAGATCAGACTCTGAGCTAAAATCCTTAAACCCCATTGACGAACAGTGTCTGTAGGAGGTCCTCTACATATTTCATCTCTGCTGTGTAGCATTTCTGGGACTATTATAAAACAGGCTATTGTTTCTGCCCTCAGGCAGGTCATAGCTAGATAAGACAAATAAAGATAGGGAGAAAGGAGACAAGAAAAATTGTAATACTAAAATTGTACTTGTAAAGAAAAACTGCAGCTTCTCATATTTTCTTACTTTTCCCTTATTCCCTTTCCCCTACCCTTCCCACTTAAAATGAAAAAATGGAAATAAAGTGTTTGTCAGTGGGGAGGGGAAGAGGGAGTGAAGGGAGGGCAGGGACAAGGGAAAAAAAATGAGAACCAAGACCTGTCATGTAAAGGTACAAGATCCCAGTAATGAATGTAACTGTACTGTATACCTAGAATGTACCAATAAACTCAATAAAAAGAAAGAAAAACTGCAGCCTCAAGACACAAAAGTTATTCAAACTTTCTTCCAGGAAAAATTCCTAAGGTTCTTAAAGACAATAAGCCTATAAATTGCGTCCTGGACTCCTACCTTTCCCCTTTAAGTTACACTCCTTTCTACAAACCTCTATATTCTGAAAGCACACTATTAAGAGGATAGCATAACTCATCTTTAAACACATGTAAATAGTTTATATTTTAATATGTCCCACCCGAATACACATCCTAGAAGCTCATTTCAGAGAAACTCCCACATTTACATAAAACTCTCAAAGCCTCAGTGGCTTCTGAAGGCTCATAGGGCCCTCTTGAGGGCCATACTCTTGTTTATTTGATTATGTCCTTTTTTTTGGTACAGGGGATCAAACTCGGGTCCTTGCACTTGAAAAGCAGGTGGTGGGACCACTAAACTAAATCCCTGGCCCTTGATTATGTACTTTTAAAGTTCTGCATAAATCTTTTTATACCTCTTACTGACATGACCTGCAAATTCTTTTCTGATGGAAGTCAGTGAACCGGCAACCTGCCCCATGGTTGGGGTGACTCAAGGTTTCCTGTCTCCAGTTTGGGGGGCCTCTTTAGACCCTATCCAGTGGCAATAGTTGAAGAGGTGACACCTCCAAACAACTGCAGCACAATGCCACAAAAACAGTAAAAGAAGCGGGCATAGTACAGGTGAGAACTTAGGTAAAAGAGCAAGTAATGTGTCTGCCAGAGAGGGTCAAGGGAATACTCTCTGAGGCTTGGTCTCGTAGACTATTGTTCTCTTTCTCCTCCTGCTACTCTTCCCACCTGCTTCACCTCCTCCCCTTAGAAGGCTATTTTGAAAGCAGTTCTAGGCTCACACCAAAATTAAGTAAGAAGTACAGAGACTTCCTGTATCCCTGCTGTCCCCACTGGATGTGAGCACAGCCTTCCCCTGTCTGCATCCTAACCAAAATGGCGCATTTGTTACAATTAAGAGACCCGCACTGACACTTCATTACTACTCCAAGTCCACAATTTACATGAGTTCAAATTGATGCACAGTCTGTGAGTTTTGACAGATATATAATGTCATGCGTCCCCAACTACAGTGTCATACAGAATAGTTTCACTACCGTAAAAATCTTGTGCTCCATCTCTTCATCCCTCCCTTCCCACTAATCTGTGAAACCACTGATGCTTTCACTGTCTCCATTACTCTTGCTTACTCAAGAATGACATATAAGGTGGAATTGCGCAGTATGTGTCCTTTTTAACTTGGTTCCTTTCACGTAGACATATGGATTTAAGTGTCCTCTATATTTTTTATGGCTTGAAAGCTTATTTCTTCTCAATAGTGAGTAATATTCAATTGTATATATATGCCACCCTTTACTTATCCATTCACCTATTGAACTTTTCAGTGACTTCCAGTTTGGGTAACTATAAATAAATCTGCTATAAACTTTCTTGAACAGAAAAACTATTACACAATTCACTTACTATCGAGTTTACCAATTTTAAATATACAGTTCAATAGCATTTATGGTACTCACAGTGCTGTGGATCCATCACCACAGTTAATTGAAAACATTTTCACCACTTCAGTAGGAAAGACTATTCTGTTTCCATCCCCCTCCCCACCCTTGCCCTGCCCAATCCTCGTCTAATTTCTATCTGTACACGTGTCAACTCTAGACATAACATGCAAAGGAAATCATACAATATATGCCTTTCCACGTCTGGCTTCTTTTATTTAGCATATTGTTTAGAAGGTTCATCTATGCTGTAGCATATGTCAATATTTCATTTACTGTTATGGCTAAATAATATTCCATTCTATGGAATATGTATGTGTTTATTATTTGAACATTGGGTTATCTCAATTTTTTGGCTATTATAAATAATATAAATATTATAAACAATGCTCCTATGTACATGTTTTTGTCTGGACATTTATTTCTTGTTTATTCATTTTCACAATAACTTAAAGTGGCACTTTGTCTAAAGTTGTTTCTGTCAGAGATTTTGTAGTACATATTAGAATTGCTATGAAGGGAGAGCTTTGGGCTCTAAATGCACTTTTGATCAATTGCATCAATTTGCTCTCAAATTAGCCTTTCCATCAGCGGGAATGAAAGTAATGCTTAATGCTTAGCATTTAAGATAGATGAATACCTTATATTCTTGGCATTCTATTCCTAGTAAGTCAGAAGAGTCTAAGGGAGGTACTACAGTCAGGCAGAGAGGACATGAGCAAAGCTGTAGAATCCATAAAGGTGCAGGATGGTCATGGTAAAGCATGGTGTATGTGCCTGAGGATAAGACTACCAAGAAATTGGGCTGAAAAGGTGAAAAGGGGCCCAATTGTGAATGCCAATTTAAGAAGCCTGAACTTTGCACGGAGGGCACTTAGAAGTCAAGGTTTTCCTAAATAGAACAGTAGTATCCCCAGATCTGTGTTTTGGAAAGATGACCAACAAAGAGAAGATAAGAGAGCTCATGGGGAAGTGTACAACTAAATTACAAACCGCCCTATAGGACTATCTTTCCTGCATGCATCTGAAAGCCAGATAAATTCTAGCTTAAGTAAAAATTTTAATTTGTAGCTCGATATTTCTCCACAGTATAAGAGTAGATCTAGCTCACCATTCAGTATCCTTAGGTTTTGTTTCCTCAGTGTTAGCCATTACCTGACCATGTCTCTAAGAGTCTAAACTTCTAGGCAGAAAAAATAAGAGCCATTGTCCCAGAAGTCCTAGCTGAAATTCCAACATTCAGCTTTATGAAACCAATTTAGCTCAGAAGGACACCCTAAAACAATTATCAGTAACCCAAGAATACTCTGGCCTGTCCAAGTCAGGCTACTCACCGCGTGATTCATGGACCTGTGCCTCTTCAAACATTCTTGTTACAATCTGCAGTGAGTATAAGCATTGAGCATGGTTAGATGTTCTTTATTGATATTTGACAGGCATAGAATTTAATAATAAAAAAGTGGAGGATTCTATTTCATATGCCTTTTCTTTGTGCTTTGTGCGTCATTTTTCCAGTGGTTCATTTTTCTGTATGTGTATTTACACAGTATCAGTCCGCAGTGGATGGGGGAGACCAATGGTCATTCACTATAGACAACTTGTTAAACGATAGTCTAATGTCCCTGCTCCATTGAGAAGACTTGGCATGGTGGTTGATTTTGTATACACACTTGACTGATCATGGGGTGCACCAATATTTGGTAAACACTACTTTTGGTTGCATCTATGCAGGTGTTCCCAATGGAGACTATTTGAAGTGTTGGCTTCTGTAAGGCAGATGGCCCTTTCCACCGACTCATCGAACCCCTTGAAAACCTGAAGAAAACAAAAGGATGATGAAACGAAAATTTCACCACCTCTATTTTTTTTTCCTTGCCTGTAAGAGCTGGAACATCTATCTATTCCTGCCCTACACTGAGAGACTTATACCCCAAGCTCCTCGGCTCGTGGGTGTACAGGGCAGATCATGGGACTGCACCTTCACAATTGGGGTGCACGGATTTTCTTAACAGATCCCTTCATAAGTAATGTGTTCCATATGCATGCCTCTCTATGTCCCTGTTGGTTCTTCTGTGCGGAACCTTAACATGGGGTCAGTTAGCATCCTGGAAGCACACGGGGACATTTTGGGGGAAACTTTCCCTCTTTCCATGTAAGAATACAAAAACATCTGGGGGTGTAGCTCAGTGGTTCTGCCACCTGTGTCACAAGCACAAAGGTTCCGAGTACCAGGGGAAAAAAAAAGCAAAAACAAGTATCTGTTATAATCATGGTTCCTAACTTGGAGAAGGAAAAGTCTCTCACGGACTGCATGTTTCCATGCTTACGTCCCCATTTATCTGCCCTCAGAGTCCCTGGAAAGGATTTACTCTGCCAAGCTTTTGGATATAGCTGTTTCAAGAGTATAAACATTATATGGGCATTCACCTACTTTTCCCGTTTGAACTTTTATTGCTAGAATCAAAGTATTCAAATGGCTCTCTTAAGCCATTAAAAGCAAAATAACTTTGAACTAGACTAACAGGAATAATTACTAAACTGAACTGATTTCCTTTGCTATACTCTTGACACAAAGGTATAGAAACTCGAGTCCTAAAAGAACTCTGAAGGAAAAAAAATATTCAAAAAAAATTTTTAAGGATCAAATTTTCTCGTTAAAAGAATATTTTAGAAAAATATTTTAGGTTAACTCGCTAGGGCCATTGTATGAAGAAAAAAACCTGTGTAGCCATTTGGTAAGTTGGGGTTTTCATTTCACTGTTAAAACAAAACAGAGACCAAAACACAGTGAAAAGAATAAAATTTTTAAAACTATGAATGAGTACTTTGATTCTTTTTGTAATTGAATCTCTTTGCTGCAGAGCAACCTGCAGTTTTAATCTTGCTTTCCATGAAGGGCTAAAATGGGCAACAGGAGGTGACACTTCTGCTGCTTTCAGACCTGGAAGTCATTTAGAGAACTTTCTAGTATGACTGAGAAATCAATTCTGCCTTTCTCATTTCACAAACTAGAAAATGGGACCAAGGCAGGCCCTACCCCCACCCCAATCCTTTGGGCAGAGTGTGTGTCTTCTCTCAGGAAGGTAGGAAATGGATACCAGCAAAGTTTTAACATAAACTAGACAAAAAATACAAGGAACTCTTTTCCAGAGACACTAACTCTGCTGGAAGATAAGTTAGGCAGAACTCTTGAAGACATTGGCATAGGAAAAGACTATGTACAAATCCTAAGTAGCATGGGAACTAGCACAAAGCATCGACAACTGGGATCTCATCTTATTAAAAAGCTTCTACACTGCAAAAGAAATCATCAACAGAACTAAGAGACAACCTACAATGTGGGAAAAAATTTTTACCAGCTCCTCCTCAGACAAAGGACTAATATCTAGAATATACAAAGAACTCAAAAAAATCAGCCCCCCCAATATAAAGACCTGATTCAAACATGGGCCTCTGAAATGAACAGACATTTCTCAGACAAAGAAGTAAAAGCAGTAAGTAAATGTATGAAAAAATGTTCAACATCACTGGTCATTCGAGAGATGCAGATGAAAACAACACTGAGATTCCACTTCACCCCACAAAGAATGGCTGCTATCAAGAAATCAACCAATAGCAAATGTTGGTGGGTATCTTTCCAAATGAATTAAAAGAATCATACCACAGTGATATATGTGCACCCATGTTTATAGTGGCACAATTTGTAACAGCTAAACCTTGGAAACAGCCCATTTGCCCATCAGTTGGAGACTGGATAAAGAAGATGTGGTTTTTCTATAAAATGGAATACTACTCAGCCATAAAGAATGAAAAACTAGAGTCATTCATTGGAAAATTTATTCATATTGAGGATATACTCTTTAAGTGAAATAAGTGTCACACGTGTAAATACCAAATAGTTTCTCTGATGTGAAAAACTATAATTTACATAAGGTCCTAATGGTAAAATTGACAATGTGAAATAGGAAGAAAAGGGCTAAAGGTGTAGGGGAAATGGAAAGAGTAGGGGAAAGGAAATAAGGGAAAAGAAAAAATGCATAAGAAAAATGAAAAAATGGAAATAAAGTATTTGTAAATAAAGAAGGGAGGACGGGTATGGGGAAAAAATGAGAACCAAGACCTGTCATGTAAGTGTACAAGATCCCAATAATGAATGTAATTGTACTGTATACCTAAAATGGACCAATAAACTCAATGAGAAAAAAAAATAAAAACCCTTTTCCAAGGCTTTAAATCATCTGCTACTAAGGCAAGAGTTCACCAAGCACCAAATTTTACCCACTACTGCCTGAAAATGTATAATTATATGCTTAGTGAACTTCATAAACTATTGAAATGGTAATGTTTTGTGAAAATCTAACAAATATAGTATATTCCTTGTCCCTTGTGCAAGAAAATAGATTTAATGTAACTTTAATGTTGCTAGATGACCCACCTTGCTCTAACACACAATGGCACCAGAGGAAATGGTGCATGGTCTGGGACATAGACACAAATAAATATGCATGGACTCCAGCCATGGCCCCCAAATCTGCCATCATTTAAAGATTAAAAAACAAAAACCCAAGACTTGCCACTTATAATTTGGAAGTTAACCTCTTCTTCACAGAAATATGCTGAAAGTTTACCAGATACACACACACAGAGTGCCTGTTTGACCTGTGGCTGAAATACCACTAGCAAGTAAAAAACTGTTCTTAAGAATTAAAGTAATTTGTATAACTATTAGACCTCCAGTGGGTGAAGCAACTTTAGGGAGGAGAAGGAATGGAAATATTGTTTGGTAAGTACTTAGTATGTGCCAAAACCTTCACCCATTTCAGTTCTTCACTATCTCATTTTATATGTAAGAAGACTAGGGCTCAGAAATATCAAATAACTCATGTTAGAGGTAAAAACTGACAAAGTAAGCTTTTGAAACAAGCTGTGTGGTCCCAAGCCATCATCATCCCTCTATCCCAGAAGGAAGAGATATCAGGTCTGGATCCCTGACTGTATTCTCCATTATCATAATAGTTGTCATTTCCTATCTTACACGCCACGTCAAAACTTAGTGGCTTAAAATAATGATATTGTTATGTGCTCATATTTAACCCTCTGCACTGAGCTCAGCTAGGTAATTTTTCTGTTGATCTTGCCAGTGGCCACTCGTTTGGATTCATCGCTGGCAGGACCTCAGGGCCCTAGGCGTGGCTAGGAGATGAATGGGCTGGCTCTTCTCTCTCTTTCTGTTGTCTCAAGGCCTCTTCTGTGTTGCTTCTCCTAAGGCCCCTCCATGCAGCTTTTCCAGCAAGGTAATCAAATTCTTACACGGCACAGCAGGGGGCCTGTGAACATAAATGCAGAACTTCTTCGAAGTTCAGACCAAGAAGAGACAGCACCTGTTCTATCACTTTCTGTGCATTAGAAAAGGTTACAGTCTCAACTCAAGGTCAAAGGAAGAGGACTAAATAAGGGCAAATACTGGGAAATGTGGACCGTTTGTTTCAAGTAGGTCCCCATTATAATTGTTACATCGAGGTTGTTACTGTTATCTTTGATATTTCCATCATCTTCTTTAGAGGCTGGTATTTCTCTTTTTGTGTACATTTATGTTCAGTTCTTCTCTGTTGATTGTCTTTGCTCCTTCTCCTACCATTTTGCAGGTTTTATGCATTAGAACTGATCTTCCCTATGAGCCATGACTAGAGGATTTCTTTCCTTCAGACCAGTGAACTGACTGATCACTTCATGTTAACTCTGTCTCTGAGGTCATCAGTCTTTGCAGCTAAGATGTTTTATTTATAGACATTTCTTTGTTTTTGTTGTTCCTTCGGTTTTGTTCTGTAATTACATCTGAAAGTCTAGTTGAAAGGACACACAAGACATTACTATTTTGAGGAGAACTTTCCATAAATACACTTACTTTGCCCTTTAAATAAAATCAGAATCTATGACTCTCCTCGCTAATTTTACCTGCAAAAAGGCATGTTCTCCATGCTGAAGGAAGAACTCCTATAGGAATCAAGTAATTTCTGGCACCACAATTCCAGACATCAGGTTGTTCCCTACACGTGGCTAAAATAAGAAGCAGATTAAATTTCCACTAAATCATTCAATGTATCTGACCACCACTTTCTGCTTTCAAGAGAGATTTGAATTTCCCATCCTTTAGGAGTTAGATATATCCTGAATTCTATGTGTTCTGTTTCTCAGCAGAACCTAGTACGACTATTATAATAATTTATTAAAATTCAAATTCTATGTAAATTCTCAAGATTCTGACTGGATTCTGATGTTCTCAGGAAGAAAAAATGCATATGCTTATTTTTAAAATTCTAAATGAAAAATATGAGCACTGAGACTATCCAAGCTAGTTATTTAAATATATTACAAAGCAATCATACTTGAAATAAGGCTTTTTTTAATGTTTTGAGATAGAGTCTCATTATATTGTAGGCTGGCCTTAAACTCATAGTCCTCCTGTGTCAGTCTCCCAGAGTACTGGAATTACAGGTTTATACCAGCATGCCTGGCTTAACACATTATTAAGAGAAGAAAAATATATAGATATAGGACCAAGAACAGATGGCCCACAAATTGATTTTGTTCCATATTAGCATTTGCTAGACATTCCCGTGTATATGTCTGAAGGAAAGGAAAGCAACATACAAAAGAGATAACTGTGGTAGCAATTTGCAATACCCAAGATATGCAACTAGTCAGGGAGTCTGTCAACAGATAAACGGATAGCAAAAATACTGTATATGTCAAAATTGAATATTCTTCAGCCACAAAGAATGAGATCCTGTCATGTGCAGTAAAATGGATAGAACTGGAGGACATCATATTAAGCAAAAATAATCCATATACAGGAGGACAAGAATTGTATGTTGTATCTCCCATGTAGAAACTTAAAACAACAAAAAAAAGATGACTTAAAACTGAAAGAGAGACGCTTGAGGAAGGAAGAGGAGGAGTCGCAAGGGCAGAAAGAGGAAAAGGGTAGAGGAAGGGTAGGTGGACACAATCAGCACACAGTATACACATATATGAAAACACAATGAATCTCACTAATGTTATGATTAACGTGGTAATAATTGTGAGACAAACATTTTTAAATTTGTTAGAAAAGGGGCATCCTAACAAAAAAGAATTATTCATCCACTTGTAAAATAATAACTGGTTAGGAATTCAAGGGAAGGAAACAAAACTAATTTGAACACACCTGCATAGTACAATATAACAAAATAAATCCCAAATCCTTTAAAAAGTTAAATACTTTTGAAACTAGCCTTTTAAAATCCCACTCAAGACATGAGATCTGTGAATTAAAAACCAAGAATGACGGCCAGGGATTTAGCTCGGTGACGCTGTGCCTACCTCCTAAGCCCTAGGTCCTGAGTTCAATCCCCAGTATCACACACACCAAAAAATTGATAAATAAATAAGTAATAAAAATAAAAACCAAGAATGAGTTTCTAAGTTTAAAATCGTTTGAAGGAGGGGCTGGGGATTTAACTTAGTGGTTCTGCTGCCTGCCTCGCAAGCACAAGGTCCGGAGTTTGATCCCCAGTAACCCCAAAATAATTAAATAATTTAAAAAATGTTAAATCATTTAAAGGAATTATAAGGCAAAGGACTAACTACTTGGGTAACATAAAACTTTTATTTGTAAATATATATATATATATATATTTAACATATATGTAGCTACATTTTTAAAAGGAAAATTACTCAGATAATATAGTATCCAGTTAATATCCTTACAAAATGCCACATTGTTTCTATAGCAAGACAGAATGTTTTCGCATTTGTTATTGGTTAATGAATCTTTTTCTGCTCTTGACCATCCAGGTCAGCATAAGTAATTTTCCTAAGCCTGTTTCTGCCATGGCACTTTCTGTTACAAGGGTAAGTGATTTTCTGTCATTTACCATTCCTTTTCTGTCATCTTGATAATTTCATCACAATCATCAATAAGTATCATATACATGTACCATTTATACTCAGGGCTTCTTTAATAACTTTATTTAAATCATCTCCATTTCATTAAAATAAACTTACCTTTGTTCTAACCAAAAATTCCAGGAAGATCTGAACTTTTATATAAATGAAATTAAATCTAACTAATAAAATTGAAAGCACCGAACTCACCCAGTAGGTTGGTCAAACACAAAGCTCTTGCTGTGAAGTTAGTTTTGAGGAGCGATCACCGTTTACATTAGCAGTCCTTGCGCAGAGCAGATTACTGTCCTGGTAGTAGACTGGGACTCATCCGATCAACAGAGGGAATGCAAGAGAAAAGACGGAGGTCCCCCCAAGAGGAAGGTATTCCCTCCAGACGGCCTTAAAATTCAAAATCGCAACCTGGGCTCCTATTGGAATCCCCCGCCTGCCAATCTGCACAATGCAGCTGGATTTTCCAGCTTCCCTGATCACCGGAGCTAATTCCCTAAAGGTCACCGTCGTAATGCCAAAGCGCTCTTCCTTCATCCGGCTTCCCGGAGTTCGTTCCCTGTGATTTCCTCAATTCACTGTGCCTCTGGTGCCGCCTCACCTCTCCCCTTCTTCGTCCTCTTTCTGTACTGGAGATTGAATCCAAGGCTTCCAATTGAGCTACAAGCCCAATCCTTTATCTTTTTTTTTTTTTTTTTTTTTTTTTTTTTTTTTTTTTGAGACAGGGTCTCGCTTTGTAGTTCTGCCTGGCCGTGAACTATGTAGCCCAGTTTGGCCTGGAACTCACCGAGATCCTCCTTCCTCAGGCTCCAGAGTGCTGGGATTACAGGAGCACGCCACCGTGCCCGGTTTATCATTTTCATTTTGAGACGAAGTCCTTTTCTTTTTTTTTTTTTTTGAGACAAAGTCCTTTTAATTCAATGAATGTCCCAGGCCTGGCTCAAACTTGTGATCCTCTGGCCTCAGCCTCCCAGAGCACTAGGTTTGTAGTGCTAGGTGCCCCCACACTCAGCCCACTCCGTTCCTTTACTCAGTCTGATCCCTATACCTTCGTCTGCTCTACATGCCGCCGGAAACACCTCAGTTCGTCTGACTTCCCCAGTTCAACCTTGAAGTCTAGATCACTGAACCACAGGAAAGAAGCAAGAAATAAAAGGTGGAACCAATTCTTACAGTTAGAAAGAAGTGAAGTCACCTTGAAAAGGTAACGTTTCATCTCATGTGATTCCAACTGGTGGCAGGTAATTAGGACATTTTTAGGGATTTCAGGCTTTTAATTTCCTTAAAATGAAAGAAGGCAGGGATCTATTAGTAAGGTCTGAGGCCCTGTGGGGGTCAGAGTAGCATAAATTTACATATTTGCCACTTCTAGCTTGGATATTTAGAAAACTAGCCAAGGTTTTTCTGAGCCTTTTCCAATGCCTATTCAAATAAGATATATGAATTTCAAAAAGCAAGTTTGTACTGCGGTCATTACCCAGATGCACCTGGTTCGGATCTAAAACGTCTGCCAGACTTCTTGTGTGTGTGGCGAGTGACTGTCTCGTGGAGACACAGGAACTCAGAGCGGCTCGATGTGCTATTAGGGAATGGGGCCTGGTGGTGACCGGCTGCTGGAGGGGGTCGGGTGTAACCTGGAAGGGTGTGTTCTTGTCCCCTGCTCTCGCTCTTCTCTCCTCTTCTTGGCTGCCATGGGTCGAGCATCTTCCCTGCCACCGAGCCCTCTGCCTTGGAGCCCGCCAATCTCAGGCTAGACCTGTCAGCCCAAAGAAACCTCTCCTCTTTTAAGTGGCGATGCTGTGCACCTGTCCCAGTGATGAGACGTAAGACAGTAGTGAAAATCAACGAAGACTGTTCAAACAGCGGTAGGAGCAGAGACCAGGCCACGTTTGCCTTTCAAGCATCACCTTTTCCATTAAAACAAATTGCAAAGCGATCTGCCTGCTGGGATAAGTGAGCAGGACCGAGGTGTCCCAGTATGCTGGCCAGTCCTTGGCCATGCTTCCTGGCTTTGGGGACTTGATGTCCTCTAAATGCTTCTCAGAAGGCACTGGGTGTGAAAGTTCTCTTGGGGAAACCAAAGTGGCACAAAACAGCTGTAGAGAGCACTTACATGGCCTGGCAAAGCTCCAGTAAAAACCTGCATACTACAAATTTGCTGAATAAATTTGCTCTATATTTTGCTGACCCCTGACTCAGTCTCTGCCCAATAAATCATAAGACCTGAGATGAACAACTCTCAGAGGAAGCAGGAAGTGAGGACAGACCAGACTTTGGTTACTGTGCTGGCTTGCTTCTTATTCCCAGACGGTGATTTTGTTAATTTATTAAAACTCAAAGTGAATGAAAATGGGAATAAAGTAGTTTCACTTGCTGATAAATAGCTTTATTTTGTTTTAAATTTCAATACAAAATGTTCTATAGTCACCAGTTTACTCAGTGAGGCACCGTTGCCACATTTGAAGATGATGTCGAAATCTCCAAGGAAGACTGAGGAAAACCATAGAGGGAAATAAGAAGGGTCCTAGAACATGTGCAGTGGAAATGTGCCCTTGTCACTACAGAGTTCTTTTTTTTTTCAGCTTTAATTGAGTTTATTGGTACCTTTTAGGGATACAGTACAGTTAACATTCATTGTTGGGATCTTGTACCTCTACATGACAAGTCTTGATTCTCATTTTTTCCCCTTACCTCTGCCCTCCCTTCACCCCCTCCTTCCCTCCCCATCTACAAACACTTTATTTTCATCTTTTCATTCTCTCACATTTTTTTCTTTTCCCTTTTTATTCTTCCCCTACCCATCCCACCTTCCCTACACCTTTAGCTCCTTTCTTCCCATTTCTAAATGTCAGTAATCTTATTAGAATCTTATGCATTGTTGCAGATTATTTACACCAGGGAAACTATTCGGTATTTACACATGTGTGACTTATTTATTTCACTTAGGAGTATATCTTCAATATGTATCCATTTTCCTATACTTTTCATATCACAGTATCATTTGGGAAAACCACTTTTGCTCCAAGAGCTCAACAGCGGCTTTCTTTCTCCTTTATTGAGCAATGTATTGAGCAGTAGGGCAAATAAAGAATTCTAGAAATTTTGACGGGAATTCAGAATCCCAAAGTGTATCACTCATTCCTCATGACAGTGTTGACTTTTGTAGCGTCCCATGGGTTAGGGAGAGAAATTAGTTTGAGAAGAGCTGCTTCCTTTGTTCAAACAAGTTGCTCCATCACTCATGATGTTTGAACTTTTATAATTACAAAATTGTTACTCAGTTCTTAAAGACTCTTTTGTTTCTAAAAGTCCTCCTTGAAAATATGAATACTTAACCAATTGTAAAAGATGTGCTACATTTATCAACTATATCTGTGGAGTATTTCCATGGGTTCCAAATATTAGGAAACAGTCTGTCAATTCAGATGGTAGTGGGTAACCAGCTGTCTACCCACCATATACATTCCTCACAATTTTAATACAAAATGGAATCCACTGGATAAACTATTCAGTGGACCTGATTAACTCAGGTTCTAAGTGTGTCTACCTGAAGCCTCACTCTCAAGAATATGAATTAAAACAAGAACACAAGTCTAGTCACCTGCTCTACTTATTTTCTAGCACTAGCTCCTGGGGACACTAAGAAATACACAACATGTTTTCTTTCCTAAAGATACTTGCATGGTGTAAACAAAAATAAAAAGCAAGTTGTAGAGGCCAGTATTAATCCCCACAGAAATGAAATAGCACACCCACCAAAGTCACTCAGGCGTTCATTGGTTTTCAACTGTATTTAGGACAAAGACGAAGCTTCCCAGGAGAACCTGTGAGAATCTATGTGCTCTGGAATAGCCCTTTATTTGGCCATAATCCAGATATACACGGTCTTCCAGGTGTTTCTCCCTCCCACCTCAGAGCCTTTGAGCAGGTTCTCCCTGGGCTTTGAAGGCCTTTTATTTCTTTCTTGTCCCAGATAATCTCTTTCCATCAGCAGAACCCACTTAAGTCTCCACCACTCCCCAGCTACTTTCACTGCCCCACATGCCTGCCAATCTTGGCAATTTTCACAGTGGCAAAACTTTTCCTCATTATGTAATTATTCAGTAAATATTTCTCTCTACTTATACACTAAGTAGATAATAAGGGTTCCATAAATATTTGTCTAAATAAATGGATCGGTGAATTAATGAATACCTATGGTTGTATAAATAAATTGATGTACTTTTATTTGATAGTAAACATTTAATAAAGTTAGTAAGTCTAAAGTTCACTCTTCAAATGTTTCTAAATTCCTACTAGTCACTGGAATGTAGAGTGAAGACATTGTTCCTCTTATCTGACAGAGACAGACAAGCAAACAAATAATTACGTTACATGCATTCTAGGTAAGAGGCATCCAAATTACTAAAAGATGGGGCAAGAATTAACAATACTTGGAGGAGCTAAAGAAAACTTCTAAGGAAATGCCACGTGAGATCTTGAAGGGAGAAATGGAACTGTAGTGGGAAAAATGGGGAGTGGTGGCATTCCATGCAGAAAGTGCAATGTGAAAAAGCAAAGAGGTTTGAAGAGCTAGAACAGCAAATCCCAATCGTGGGATAACAGATCATTTTGTGCCACTGTGGCTCAGGGTGTGTGGAGCAGGAGTGACTTGGCATGGAATGGAGATGTAAGCTGAGGTGAAATGATGAGGATGTACTGAATCGGAGGTAAGCTTGTGACACCCACCTAGGATGGAATTCAGATGAGGTTAAAGGAGGTTTGGCAAAGTGAGAAGAAAGAGAGATGCACCTTCTGGGTAATGATGGGGATTTGGGGGCATAGGGGATTCTGAGTCTCCGATCACCTTTTCAAAATAATACTTCACAGGGTAGTGTTTCTCTCATTTCTCCAGTAAAAATGATCACATGGTTGTTTAAAAGTACATTGAAATATTTCTCTCAGCCCATGGAGTCAGCAACTCTGCAGGAGGAGGCTTCGTGTTTAGCCAACACCCTAGATAGTCTTATAGCAGACTGATGAAGATTGAGAAATATTTTCAAAGAGAATTCTCATCATCCCCCCTCAGGTAAGACTCTACACAGTTTTCTCCCATACTGCCTACTCACTCATCAGGGATAATAGCTGTACAAGAAAACATCAGCTTCAATCAACAATTAACATTACAACTTGTATTTACCATAAAACAATAAAATATAACAGCAAGCCCCAAAAAAGTACAAGTGTAGTTTGCAGACTGTTGGAAGAATTGTGCACACTAGTGGAGGAAAATCCCACCTAATCATCCTCAAAAGGTAGAGAAACTATAGGAGAAAGTCCATGAACTTCAACCATAAGTACAGTGGCTATGGGTGATCTCTTGCATCTCCAAACATGTTCACTTCTCTGGGTTGACCATCAATCCAACCATGGTTGAGGTCACAAGAGCAGTATGTCTTGCAGAAAAATTTAAGTGCCTCACACCCCCGTGTGCTGGAACAACAACAACCCTTTCTGTGCTCTTGCTGCTGCAGAGTCAGAGGTGGTCATACTGTCACATTTGGATAACAACCCCTCATTTAGCCCACACACTTTTCCTGTGACCAGCTGTGTCAGTGCATCATTGTCCATGAAATCATGGGTTTTGCAAGCCTGACCCATTTCTGACGGAAACATAGGCCCTTCCTGGGACTCCAGCTGGGTAACCACCTCTAACTGCAGAAGTCATTAAAAAGCAATGCAGTGGGATCTGCAATTGTTTGCACAATTTCCTTCGTGATGTGAGGTAAATCATTTTCTATTTTTCTGACTCAGTTTCCTCATATGAGATTCATCAAAATGTTACCTTTTAAACTGTTTCATATAATAATATTTTTGAAAAGGACATTTTAAGAGTTTGCTTGACAGTATATCAAAATTAAGTTGTTGCCATTAAACTATACTTAAACAGAATCCTTTGTTCCAGTGGGAAAATGATGTGAGTATTTCCCTCGATTTTTAAACCAGATGGACTCGGGCATCCTATTTGAGGTAGAAGCAAACTACTGCGTAGGGAAAGCTCTATCAAAAGTAGAACACCTGAGAGGTAGTTGTATATATATACATACTACTATGCCCATATTTTATTTTTCTTTTTTTAATTAAGTTTATTGGTACATTTTAGGTATACAATAGGATGACATTCGTTATTGGGAATTTGTACTTTTACATGATGTATCTTGGTTCTTTTTTTTTCCCCATTCCCTTGCCCTCCCTTCAACCCTTCTACCCCTACTATTTTCAAAGAATTTGTGTCCAGTTTTTCCTTTTCTCATATTTTTTCCTTTACTTCTGTTCCTTTCCTTTACTCTTCCCACTTTTTCCTCCCCTTTACACCTTTCTTCCTATTTCACGTTATCTATTATATGTTTTGATTCTTATTTACACTTTCAGTTTCTTACACCAGAGAAACTATTTGGTATTTACACAAGTCTGTCCTATTTATTTCACTTAAGAGTATGGCCTCAACGTGCATCCATTTAGCTATAAATGATTCTAGTTTCTCGTTCTTTACGGCTGAGTAATATGCCATTTTATTAAAACATACACACACACACACACACACACACACACACACACACACACAGGTCTTCTTTATCCAGTCTAGTCCATGGGCAACTAAGCTGTTTCCAAGTTTTAGATATCACAAACTGTGCCACTATAAACATGGGTGCCCATATATCACTGTGATATGATTCTTCTACTTCTTTTGGGAAGACACCCCGCAGGGGAATAGCTGGGTCAAATGGGATCTCTAATCCTAGTTTTTTGGGGGTATATCCATATTGATTTCCACAGTGGTTGCATCAGTCTGCATTCCCACCGATAATGAACAAGGGTTTATTTCTCCCCATATCCTGCCAGCATTTGTTATTCATTGATTTCTTGATAGCAGCCATTCTTCCTGGAGTAAGGTGGAATCTCAGTGTTGTTTTCATCTGTATCTCTCAAATGACCGGTGATGTTGAACACTTTTTCATGTGTTTATTTCCTGCTATCACTTCTTTATCTGAGAAATGTCTGTTCATTTCAGATGCCCATTCATTTCAGATGCCCATTTTTTATTGAGTTTATTGGTACATTTTAGGTATACAAGACAAATTACATTCATTATTGGGATCTTGTACCTTTACATGTCAGGTCTTGGTTCTCATTTTTTCCCATTGTCCCTGTCCATTTGGGGTGTCTGGTTTTCTTAAATTCTTTGTATATTCTAGATAGTAGTACTTTGTCTGAGGAACACCTAGTAAAACTTCTCCCACATTGTAGGTTGTCTCTTAGCTCTGTTGGTGGTTTCTCTTGCAGTGCAGAAGGTTTTTAATAGGATAAGATACCAATTGTTCATTCTCTGTGCTAATTTCCATGCAACTGAGGATTTGTTCATAAAGTCTTTTCCTAAGCCAATGTCTTCGAGAGTTCTGCCTAACTTACAGCAATTTTAGTATTTGTTTTAATATTTAGATCTTTAATCCACTTCAATTTTAGTTTAGTGCATGGTGAGAGAAATGGGTGTGTTTTTAGTCTGTGGCAGGTTGAAATCCAGTTTCTCCAGCCCATTTTTTAAAGAGGATATCTTTCCTCCAGTGAAGGTGGTTGGCCCTTTGTCAAAGATGAGGTGGCTGAGTATATCTGGGGTTGTGTGAGCATCTTCTAATCTATTCCAATAACCCTCAGGTATGTTTCTTTGCAGTACTCTGCTGTTTTTAATCACAGTGGTTTTGTAGTATAATTTCAAGTTGGGGATTTGATACCCCCATCATGTCTCTGTTGCCTAGAATGGCTTTTGCTGTACTAGGTCTTTTCTGGTTCCAAATGAATTTTTGGACTGTCTTCTCAAGTTCTGCGAAATATACTGTTGGGCATTGAATCTGTATAACAACTTTGGAAGTATGGCCATTTCCACTGTGTTCATTCTTCCTACCCAGGTGCAAGGGATATATTTTCATTTTTCTGATATTCTCTTTGATCTCTTTTTTCAGAGTACTGTAATTTTAAGAGCAGAGGTCTTTTGCTTCCTTTGTTAAACTGATTAATAGATATTTCATTCTTCGGATGCTATTGTGAAAGGAATTGCTTCCCCAATTTCTCTCAGTGAGTCTGTTATTTGTGTACAAGAAGGCTATTGATTTTTGAGTGTTGACCTTGTATCCAGCTACTCTACTGAATCAGTCAATTAAGTCTAGAAGGCTTGTAGTGTAGCTTTTTGGGTCTTCTATGTAGAATATCATGTTATCAGCAAATAATGACAGTTTAACTTCTTCCTTTCCTATCTTTATCCCTTTTATTGCTTTCTCTTGTATAATTGCTATGGCTAATGTTTCTAGAACTATATTGAACAGGAGTAGTGATAGTGAACATCATCTTGCTCCTGATTTTAGCATGAAAGCTTTCAGCTTTTGACCATTTAGTATGATGTTGGCTATTGATTTTTCCAAGATAGGCTTTATCAAATTGAGATAAAGACCATCTTTTCCAATTTTCTTTAGGGTTTTTATCATGAATGGGTGTTGGATTTTATTAAACACTTTTTCTGCACCTATTGAGATGATCATATGGATTTTGCCCTTGAATGTGGCAATATACTGTATGACATTTGTTGATTTACATATGTTGAACCATCCTTGCATCCTGGGATAAATCCCACTTGGTCGGAGCATATGATCTTCTTGATGACCCTCTGTATTCTGTTTGACAGTATTTTATTGAGGATATTTGCATCTATGTTCATTAGGGATATTGGCCTGTAGTTCTCTTTTGTGGTGGGTTTTTTAATCAGAGTAATGCTTGCTCCAGGAATGAATTTGAAAGTATTGCTTCCCTTTCAATTTCATTGAAGAGTTTGAGAAGTAGTGGCATTAGTTCATCCCTAAATTTCTTCTAGAATTCAGCAGTGAAGCCCCCAGGACCTCAGCTTTTCTTTGTTGGTAAATTTTTAATTACATTTTTAATTTCACAAATTGAAATTTGTGTATTTAGAATTTTTATATTTTCTTGGTTCAGCTTTGGTAATTTCTTTGTATCTAGGAATTTCTCCATTTTTTTCTGTGTTTTCCATTTTATTGGAGCACAGGTTATCAAAATAGGTATTGATGATTCTCTGTATTTGTGTGGGATCTGTTGTGATTTCACCCCTTTCATTCCTAATTGCATGGATTTGAGCCTTTTCTGTCCTTTTATTGATAAGATTAGCTAAGGATTTGTTGATTTTATTTATTCCTTTGAAGAATCAACTCTTAGATTCTTCAATTTTTTTGTATTGTTCTCTTAGTCTCTATTGCACTGATTTCTGCTCTGATCTTTACAGTTTCCTCCCTTGTATGAATGTTAGGTTTGCTCTTCTTTTTCTAGGAGCTTGAGGCTTTGCTTTAGGTTATTTGAACTCACTCTGTTTTCCTATTATGGGCACTTACTGCTATGAGTTTCCCTGATAGAACTGCTTTCATTGTGTCCCATAGGTTCCTCCATGTTATATTGGAATTATCATTTAATTATAGAAATTGTCTCATTTTTTCTTTAATTTCATCTGTGACCCATTGGTTGTTCAGGAGAGTGTTATTCAATTTCCATGTGTTTGTGAAATTGTTCTGGTTTCTTATGCTATTGATCTCCAGTTTAATTGCACTATGGTCTGATAATATACATAGGATAACTTCAATTCCTTTGCATTTACTTAAGAATGTTCTATGAGCTAGCATTGGTCTATTTTGGAGAATGACCTGTGTGCAGCTGAAAATATATATTCTGATTTTGTGGGGTGGAACACTCTGTAGACATCTATTAAGTCCATTTGTTCAAAGGCTTGGCTCAGTTCTGGTATTTTGTTGTTGATTTTCTGTCTAGATGATCTATTTGTGAGAGTGGAGTATTGTGGTTTCCCACTACAATTGTATTAGCGCTTATTTAATTTTTCACATCCATTAATATTTGTTTTATATATTTGGGAGTGCTATTATTTGTTGCATATATATTTATGATTGTCATTTCTTCATCTTGAATTGTTCGCTTTATAAGGATGTAGTAATCTTCTTTGTCCCTCTTAGTTTTGGTTTGAAATCTACCTTGTCTGCAAATAAAATAGCTACCCCTGTGCTTTTCCAGGTTCCTGTCACATGGAGAGTTGTTTTCCATCATTTTACTTTCAGTCTATGAATTTCTTTTGTAATTAAGTGTGTTTCTTGTATACTGCATATTGTTGGATTTTGCTTCTTGAACCATTCTGCCAGTCTATTTCTTTTGATGGTGAATTGAGGCCATTAACATTGATGGTTATAACCAATACATATTGACTCATCACTGTCATGATATTTTACTGTTGTTGGCTCTTTCTTTATTTTTCCCCTTTACCTTTAATTTCTTGCCTTGCCTGATGGCTTCACTCTGTTGGGCCTCATGGAGTTGTGACCAAGTTAAGGTCCCTGGCATTCTGCAGGATAGAACTCTGCAAGGTTCCACCACAGGTTCCAGCTATTCTTCCCTTGAAGTGAATGTGGGTTTCTGTGGGAGGTGCTGATCCCAACAACTTACCAACCACAGTGGTCCAGCGTGCCTTTATTGCAGAGATGTTCTTCATTTTCCCAGTGGGCTCCAATTTTCACTGAAGAGCCTCAGAGAGTCCCTCTCTCTGCTGTTCACTTCTGCTCTATATTCTGAGGCTCATCATACCCATGGTGTTTATGCCCCCCCGCAGGGCCTACGCAATGTGGATTCAGTTACCACACAGGGAGCTCTCGAGGCACAGGCATCCACAAGAGGGAGGTTCCAGGAGGAGGGCTGGCATCCATGAGACCTATATTTTAATTTTCTTAATGACTTTTGATTTTCAGATAAGATGGTCTTAATAAGAACATGACTTGTTTTTCAAAATGTTGCAGTAATTTAACAAGAGAGGGTTTGAGAAAGCGACATAGTGAAAATGGAGATGGAAAAAGGTCATTCTTGGACGTTACCAGACTAGTCTCAGATTTCTAAAAACACCAGAAATTGTAATTGTAGTTGTTAGGCCATCGATACAAATTTCAGTAAGGATCCTAGGAAATGCTGAGCACTGTTTTCTATGGCTGTCTCCACATTTTTCTGATGTTCTGTCCACTCAGATGTGGGATTTCCAAGGATTTTTTTTTTTTTTTACTTATTAGTCCATAGTATAATTTTCAAAGTATGTTTCCCATGGGTAATAAGAAAGAATTATATGGAGAAGATAAAATCAGACTGTCATGTCCAGAACTCATATGACCATTTAATTTGTGACAAAAACAAAACTACAAATAGCAGGGAAATAAAGAACATTACAATGAATGGTTCTGGAACAACTGGTTATCTACAAGTATGGAAATGGTGCTGATGGAAAGACATTAGATACAAACTGATTCACACAATGTATATGGCAACTTAACATAGAGCAGTACTTTCCAAAGTGTAGTTCATGGGCCACCTGAAATCAAGCCACCTGAGTGATGGTTAAAGGTACAGATCTTTTGAGTGTGCTTTAGATTCTTTGATTCTCTGTGAGTGAAACCTAAGAATCTACATTTTGATCAACTTTTCTGGATGATTTTTAATTCACTAATGTTTGATCAATATAGTGTTTTGCAGGTAGAAAACAACTATCTGAATCCCAGCTCCACCATTTGTGGGCAAATTAATTAAACCATTTGTATTTTATTTTCCCATGGGTGAAGTGGTGATAATAACTTCAGAGGTTGGTTCTGATGATTAAATGAAGTACTACAGATAGAGTGCTTTGCATAACTTTGGTTCATAATAAGTAATTGGTAATTGTAAGAATTATTCTCCATATCCACATAAAGTGTTTTAAGTCACTTATAAAAATTTCAACTGTCAAATTTTAATTTTATCTAGATATTTTTACATATCTGGAGGAAAGTTTCTCTGTCAAGTTTGTAAACAAATACAGAATATTTTAGGAACATAACCATTCATACATCCTAACTAAGGAAACATGGTCTAATTCAAAAGATGAAGCTTAGGACCTGTGCATTTCATGCAGCAAGAATCATCTTCCTAGTGAGCACATACGTTAAATAGCCTTGATAATCAATGCAGATTAATTAATTCAGCAACACTCAGGAAGAAAATGATGCCCCAGGCAGTGTACTACATGCCAAGCAGTGTGAAGAACAAGATATGATCTTTCCCCTCACACAGCACAGTCTGTAGGATGTTGCAGGATGTCATTGTCACATTTGCATGTATTCAACAGCATTTCTTAACCAATTTTTAAGTTGTCAAATAGCTATAAAATTGGGAAAGTCTGTTTCAATGGACTGGGTATTTCGTTATGGCAGTCCTTTGGAATAGGAGATAGGAGAAAGATACTAGAGAATATGTACATGTAGCCCCCTCTTCCCTTCCTATTCTCAAAAGCAGATAGTTCTCCTTAGAAGTTGAAGAAACTGCCTGACTTTCTTCCAGCATCCAACCCTGCTGACAGCAAGTGTCATGCAGCACAAGGAAGGAGGAAACTACTCTGGTGGGGGCAGCAAAACGCCTCAGCTATTTCTCTCATCCGTACACATCTCTGCTTGCCCTTCAGGACTGAGGGACTAAATGTGCAAGCTTCAGAAAGTAATGAGTAACGAGTTTAAGAGTCTGCACCCAACTCTGCCCAGAGAAGCCTGAGATTCAGAAAGATGTTTTGAAGACCGTCTATATTTGCTCCTAGAGCTACCATAACAAACTTCTTACGAACTCAGTGGTTTAAAGCAACAGACATTTGGTCTCCCACAGTTCTAGAGGCTAGAAATTCAACATCAAGATGTCAGCAGGTCCACGTTCTCTCAGGAGGCTCACACAGAGCTGCTTTAGAGTCTCTCCTAACTTGTAGTGACAATCCTTGGTACTCATTGGCTAGTGACTGCATTAATCCGGTCTCTGCCTCTATAGCCACATGGGTGTGACTCCATGCCCCCTCTGTGTTCTTTCTGCTTCTCCTAAGGGCCCTGGCCATTGGATTTGGGGATGACCTTGCAATCCAGGATGTTCACCTAAACCTTAGCTAAGTACATCTGCAAAGACTCTATTTCTAACTAAGATCATGTTCTGAGGATCTGGGGAATATGAATAGGAGGAAATGTTTAGTAAGACAATTCAGGCAGACAGCAATGGGAACAGAAATAAGGACACAGAAACTGCCACACACTTCACATTCCAGAAGCTCTGAATCACTCAGGATTGTCTTCATATCCAATCCTACCTTCACTCTGGAGCCGATCTATGCAGCAGGCACAGTGCCAGCACCATGATACTTTTACAATTATTTTCACATTTATATACATTCCTGGAAAAGCAATTCCATCTCAGCTCCTCTCCACGTTCCCCACCTAAGCTTGGTAGATGTGCTCCTCCTTGCTGCTCATGGGCTTTACATTTATTTATTTCTGTGCAGTACCTTTCGGGTGGGCTCTTTTGCATGAGACTAAACATCAGAAGTTGCTGTGTAGCAGATGCCATTGCTGCCCACCCAGGTCCCCTGTGCCATTCCAGGGCACTCATCCTCCAGAAGGAATGATGTTGACTGCTAGTGGCTCACACCCAGTGTCTTCCCAGAAGACTCGTCCTTTCCTTGCAGTAGGCACCTGGCCTGGAGAAGCTGGAGCATTTACATTAACTCCTCTTACCCTCGTGCCCAGGAGTGGTCCACAGTCCCCCGCTTACTGATGTCAGGGGCATCAGCCTAGCCCCTTGCTGACAGGATAATGACTCATGTAATACAATTCATTCCCCGTGGGGCCCTGGAAAATGACATCATCACTCGCTTCCTCACCTGCACTTTTCTGTTTCCACCCTAACTTTACAGTGTTCCCTCACTCTGTTGCTGACCTAAGAATTCCCATCCCTCTGATTGCTCCAGGGGGCCTGACCTTGGGTCCTGTGAACTCCATAAGGAGCCTTCACATCTGGGAGAAGTTCTCTTGTAAACAAACACACACATTGGATGCATGAATGAGTTTGGAAAGGCATTGCAACAAGCATCAATGAAAAAGCCCAGCTGATAACAAAAGAAACTTCAGTCCTTGATAAACAAAAAATTTGAGCACAGGGAGAGAAGATAAGGAGAAAGGCTCTAGAATAGGGGCACAAGACAGAGGGCGTGCTCACAAAAACGAGCAAAGAGTCGAATGATGTGAGGTGAGGATCGACACCTGCTGTGTGTCCGGCACTGTGTCACTTCACACTCCATCACGGTCCGATGTTATTAAAGCCCTCAAAACTGGAGTCTTGAGTTTCTTCAAATGTGACTGGCCCCAGAGCTAGTGACAGGATGCGTTTGCAAGCACAAATTATGAGGTTGGTTTGGATGAATTTTGGGGAACAGTCATCTACTGATGCAAAGGACTGCCTTTGAAGACCCGACACCCTATAGAGTGCACAAAGATCTGAAGAGCACAGTCCTCTGAAGCTAGCGTTTGACAAGCTGTAAAAATGAGCGAGGATTTCATGCCACCGAATTCTATCGTAAGTGTGGCTCTTTGCAGTTTTAGCAGCTCCTGTCAACCTTTGCAGCAGTTTTGGAGCCGAGCAGATGGCAGGGAAGGGCTTTACTAAGTGGTGAAGTTTCAGCTGCAAAAGGCAATTCCTAGCATGACAATTCAGAAACTTATTTCCCCAACACTTATCATATTGGCAGAGGGTTAGTGAATCTTTTCAGGAAAATAAGAAGAAGGCAGAGCATCAGAATCAGAAATTCTATGTTTGGTTACATGGAGGCAAACACTGCTGAGTCCAATTCTTCTCTCACATTTGCGATTTCCAAGGCAAAGTGCCAGCCTTATTTGTAAATTATGTAAAAACCAAACTAAAACAAAGGGTCTATAACACAAGAGACCTCTAGCATTCATTCTGAGCCTTATTTTCTCAGATGTAAAACAACAGGGACAGTGGGTGAGGGGAGAATAACAACCCCAGAGATGGTTAGAATTCAGTGTGATAATGTACATGAAAGTAACAGGCAACTAGTAAACCTCAGGCCAGTACCAGTTTGTCTTCCTTTCTGTTCTGCCTACCTTGACAGACGCTCATGGAAATAGCTGTCACTACTCCAAACTGCTTCAGCTTTGGCTTATCCATAATCGTCAAACAATTTTAGTCATAAAGGTTCGTCTTCCTTGAGATTCCATAGCTCTTATAATTACTATATAGAGCATTAAGATTTGGCTTTGGGGGTTTTGTTTTGATCCATATAATAAATATAGATATAGGTAGAGATATAAGTAGATACTTATGGAACACCCACAATAGAAACAATAAATATAGAGATGCCTCTTGACTTACTTGCTTATCATTGCAGGGTTCTGCCCTCATAAACCCATTATAAGCTGAAAATATTTTAAGTCCAAAGATCATTTCCTGCACCTAACACTGAACACCACAGCGTGTTCTCAGAACTCTTCCATTAGCCTATGGTTGGGTGAAAGCGTCTAACACAAAGCCTATTTTATAATGTACTGGGTGTCTTCTGTAGTTTACTGAACACTGTACTGAAAACACAAAACTGTATGGATGTGTGTGTGTGCCTGCATACAGTAACTGTATGGATGTGTGTGTGTGCCTGCATACAGTCATAAATCAAAAATAAAAAAACAATTAAAGCCATTTTAAGCAAAGGACTACCTGTATTTGATACTCTGAAGCTTTCAATGCACTGTTCCTTAATGAGTCCCACTTGTTTTAATTAGGCCTAAGTTACTCAAGCACGCAAAGGTGTCATTGGTTGAGATAATTTCTGTGGTAAATAATAGAAAAACTACTCTGTTGGCTTAAATTTACTGGTTCGTGTAACTGAAAAATGCACAGGACTTTTCCTGGTATGGTCTACGTTCTGGATAAACGTTTTCTGCTGTTCTCTAGGTTCTGCTTGCCTCTCTGGGTTGGCTTTGCTCTTGCCCTAGACTCAAAAAGGACTGCCAGCAGCATTCCTGGTGGTTCCCTGCTCACATCGAACAGCAGACTGATGTCCAGAACCACCGTACAGTAGTCCTAAGCTTCACTCTGATTGGACCACTCTTATCCAATGTCTGTAGCTGGAGTAATGCCATTCTCTGAGTGACTTAAATCTGTATCAATCATTATGACAAAGAAATGGAATCATTCTAAGTGGTTTAGAACACCCTGGGCCCTTCTCTGGATCGAACGAGAATTTGATTCTCAGTCAAGAAACTTGAAATGGTCACAACTTCAGTGTCTGCTAGGATTAAAAAAATAAGTTCTAGCAATTTAGTGCAGTGTTAAATTCCTTTATTCTTTTAATTTTAAAAGAAAATATCTCACTGCAGTAGATTCTTCTCAAATGAAACACCATACTTTAGCACCCAAAGCCAACAACAGACTAAGAGCCGACTAACACAAGGCGAGACATTAGCAAGACTTTCAGGGCGTCTAAGTTAAACGTCTTATTTCTTATTCTTCCTCACTCTCCATTTTTTCTCTCACTGAATTTTTCAGCTGAGAGGGCTGTTCTCACCTCCCGAGAATCACCGAGGAAGGTTGCTCAGTGATTCTCTCAGAGACCACTTGCCGTACAGTTAGCTGTTTACATGACCACCTTCCCTATTAGATGCTAACTCCTGGAGGCAAAAACTGTGTCATTTATCTTTCTGGCTTAGGCAGAAAGTTCATAATTTATGCTGAAACAAAGAAATGAAAATCTCTAAAATGTTTTCATGTTATCCAAGCTCCTGTTAGCCCTGGAAGTAACACTCGTGCCCTCTCCCTGCTCCCTGGTACTTACGACCCTGGGCACCAAGGCCCTGGCCAACCTCTGGGCTTCCCGCTCTCACTCTGGCAAAGACCCGGGAACTGGGCCGAGGCCACCTTACAATCCCTGGAAAGCATTTACGTGGGACAACATATAATGCACCCAAATTTTCTTTTGCCATTTGATTATTAGCCAAATCCTATGCGTCTAGTTGCCTTAAAAGGATAGATGGCTGTTTCCTAATATCTTCTTGTTCACTAATGAGCAACGAGGTGGTTGTGTTTATGAACCAGGTTTTGCTACAACACATTTATACAGTTGTAAATAAAGCAAATTGCAAAGACATTAGCAGTGGATGATCTGAGGTTTCATTTGCTTTCCTAAGAAGCCTCCCATCACTTCCCAAGGTCCTGAACGGCATGTCTAACCCGAGCTAAGCATCCCTCTCCAGTCCCACAGATGGCCAAGCAAGCAGCAGCACTGCTGCAGACCAGAGGCCGCTTGTGTCACTACTTTTAATAGACGCACTTCTCCTGTGCTGTCCGTACAGACAGGCCCAAAGCATAAAAACAGGAAATCCCGTCTGGGAACTTTCATGGGTTCTCCTCTGGCCCTGCGCTTGCTGAGTCCCGGTAGCTGAGCACACGGCACAGGCTGCTCAGCACACAGAAGTCTCCTCGTCTGTGCACCCAGTGCTTCTCCCACACTGCCCTGTGGACTACAAGGGGCTTTGATAATTGCTCTGTTTTCCTGCTGGTGAAGAGGGACTTTTCTGTAATTTCTAAAGTAATATATCAGAGTACTTTATTTAGAGAACTAAAGGCTTGCCTCCAAATTCTGACATACGTACCATGGCTGGGACTAAGGATACGGTGACCGAGAAGCCTGGGCTACAAAGGGGCGTCCCTGCCAGGGCCCCCAGCTCCAGCCCCAGATAACAGAAGCCCATGTGGTGTTTTTATGCAGTTAAAGTAAAATCAATGCAACATAAAATCAGGTATTTGGGTGTGTACGATTCGGGGCATTCAGTACCATCATGGTTTTGTGCAATCATCACATCTGTCTAGTTCCAAAGGTTCTCACCCGCCACAAGAAAACCTTAAACTTATTAAGAAGTTAGTCCCTGCTCTCTTTCCTCTCCAGCCCTGGCAACCACTAACATCCCCTACCTCTTCGGGACATAACCTGTGTTTTAAGTAGTAGTACCAAGAGCTAACTTAACTGTGCCGAGATACCATGTAAGGAATTTTATGTGGATTATTTCGGTTAATCCTCAGGAAAGCCCAAAAGAGATAAGTACTAATATCCACAGGTAAGTGGCTTATAAGCACCTACCACTATTACTATTATTGTTACTATGATATTGTCATCATCATCATTATCCTGAAGACATTGTTTTTTCATGTTAAAAAGTAAAAAATAATAGCCCACTAACAATTGACTGACCACATTTGTGTGAGAGGCATTGTTTTACACCAGGAATGGTGAACAAGATTCACCTCTGACCCACTGGGACTAGCCCCCGGCGGGCTAGGGGAATGGATTTCTGAGGTGTGTGACCATTGACTAGTGATGCCGTCATGGACAGAGGAGTGGGTGACGTGGTATAAATGGTATTCATTTACCTTCCCTCCTAGGCAACTGAAGAAGAAAGAAAAGTGAAAAACGATCCGGTCTCGGAGGAAAACCTTACCCTCAGGAGTGCACTGATGTAGGGCAGCAGTTCTCACTGTGTAAAACGTGAGCACTGAGGTTAGAAACAAAAGAAGGGTGTTCAAATCTCCACACTGCGGCTCACAGATGTGCCTTTCAAAAGTTATTTATCAAAAGAAAAGCTACTCGGCCTTTCTTGTCCTCACTTCCTCTCCCATAACATAGATAATTAAATAAATAAAATGCGGAAAATCATACAGAATTCTTGCAAAAAAGGGGTGCGGTAATGCGAAGAAACTGCTGAGCCGTTTCTGATCGACAGCAAGCACTTAATGCATGGTAAGGAAATTAAAATTATGTGTGCTATTATACTTCATATGTTTTGGGGGTCTCTGGGGTTTGGGGTTTTTTTATTTGGTGCCTGCTAGGCAAGTGCTCTCTTCTCGCTCTCTCTCTCTCTCTCTCTCTCTCTCTGTCTGACATCCCTGTCATCTTACTTGCTATATTACTTTTCATATATTACTATCTTTGAGAAGTCATACCCAATATTTTATATATTCTAACATTTCACCTCCCTACATATAGCTTTACAGATGCACATTCATTCCCTCCTCTTTGTAGGACACAGAATGTGCACAAAAAGAATCCAGTCTGCTTACAATACAAAAAAGTAGCTGGAACCCTGACGGAGGCCCTGCGGCTACTGCCTAAGGACAGGCCCAATGCCTACCTCACCTCACTTCTTGAGGGTTTGCTAATCCCTGTCCAGGCAAACATTTAGCGTGGTCACCGCAGTCCACAAAGGTCCCTGGGTGATAAAGCTGCTGCTTTATCGTACCATGTGGCTCTCCGAGTCCATCAGGGTTTCTGAGAGAAAACAACAGAAACAGCTTCCAACCAATCCAGGTGACTGAGAAGGTTCTGGAAGGGGCTCAGTGAGCTGCAGGGTCTGCAGGACAGTCTGTGAGTCGGGTGCTGGGGGCACTGCATGGCTGCCCTCCCTGTGTGACCTACACCTCCCTCTTTGAGCTTCAAGAATCACATAGCAGGACCTTTTTTAGAAACAGAAATTGAATTGAAATATAGGATATCCGAGACATTTGTTAGCTCTAACTAAAAGAGCGCTGTTTCGACATAGCAGAAAATATTGCTCCAAAAATGTAGAAAATCACTGTAAACTCCAGAAATTTATCTTCAAAATATAAAACTTAAGAATCAGGACTTTCAGGTTATCTTTAGGTATTTCATGCCAAGTATCTGCAACATAGTAGGTGATAAATAAAAAATAGCAAAGATGTTTACCATAAAAATTGTTTATTCAAATATATTTTAAAAAACCTAAAATGCTAATTTCTCAGTTTGAACTCATATACAGGTCAGTTGGAAATATGAGGAAATTGCTTTTGGTCTCTTTAAACCTCCCTAGCAAGTCAAGAGATGCTTATCTTCATGCAGAGGGTGGTACACACCTGTAATCCCAGAAGTCTGGAAGGCTGAGGCAGGAGGATCAAAAGTTGAAGCCTACATTAGGCAACTCAACAACTTAGCAAGGCCACAAAAACAAAAATAAAATAAAAATAAAAAAGCCAGGGATGTAGCTCAGTGTGAAGGCCTTAGGTTCAATTAACAGTACTGGGGAGAAGTATGATGCTCTTTTTTCTAGTTGAGTACACAGGGACTTATGGAATGGTCACAAAAGGTATTCTTGATAATGGATCCATAGAACATAATTCATATGCTGCTAAAAGACCTGCTCTGAGATTTCCAGGAACTACACAGACATTTAGACAGAAGGCAGGAGCCAGAAAAGAAAAAAAAATAATTACTTCAGTAGAAAAACTGGGCCTTTACCATCAGCACTTAAACATGCCCAGCTCTCTCCCATATCAATGAACCCATTCCCTCTTTGTCTTTTCCTGCAGGTGTTACCCTGCAGTCCCCCCATCTTGGCTACCCCACACTTCTTTTCTTTTCTTTTTTTTGCGGGGGGCTGGTTCTGGGGATCGAACTCATGACCTCACACTTACGAGGCAGGCAGTGGAAACACTGAGCTAAATGCCTGGCCCTGCCCCGCACGTTTTATTGACCTTTACGTTCACATAGCCACAGCCTCACCTCCCACTCGTTTCTCAGCTCACAGTACTCTAGTTCCACCCCACTGTTCCAATGAAATAGCACTTTCCAGAGTTACCCACAGTGTCCTCATAGCTAAACCTAATGGACACTTCCATCTTTGTCTTACTTGCCTTCATACTCACTCAAAATGATAATAACTCCCTCTTGGAAATACTCTTTACTAAACTTTCATGAAGCAATATTCTTGTGGTTTTCCTAGGGCACTCAACATGCTTCAGTCCCCAACTAAAATCACAATCTTTCCCAATTTTTCTTCCTCTGTCCTCCTTCAAAATGAAGGCCTCTCATTTGCACAAATACTAAAGCTATAGGCCCAAGCTGCACCTTTGATCTTCCCTCTTCCTCAGTGTCTGACGACCACTACCAAGCACACAGCCATTAGCACCACCGCTAACCCACAACCAAGAGACCAATCAGCACTGACTATTACAGTTGCTAAATGTCTCTCCAATACATATACTTCAGAGGGTACCCCTTCTGAAGCCAGTCTAGTTCAAGTAGCCAACAAAATAATTGGATGCTCTCAATGACTTCCTATCTCTGAGCCTCAACTTTCTGGCATGTAAACTGAAAGAAGTAGAATGACACTAAATTTCCTCCTTCTCTGTTATATTCTGTGATTATAAAACTTTAAAATCAAAAGGATGCTCAGGACAAAGTCAATTTCAATGCTTTAGGCAACCATTTCACTTTATCAATTTAAATCAAATTATGAGTAACTAAAATGGACCGACACATCCTCAGCATCACAATAGTCCGAGAGCCTTTAAGACAACTTCTAATAAGGCCTGTCCATTGAATCTGCCTTTTGCAATGTTTGGAAATATAGAAAACATTTGAGAATGAACTTCTCATGCCATTAGCAAATGTACTTACTCTGTTTCCTCAGTTTGTCTGAAAACCCCCTAAAAAGTTTCAGCTTCCTTTGAAAATGTCCCTTGTGGGAAATTTTTATATAAAGATTCAGTCTTTCTGTGTTGGCTAACATCTTGAATTCATATTTTAAAACCTAGGTAACTGGAAAAGGTTAATTGAGATGGGGAGGAAATGATGAAGGAATTCTGTTGATTTTCACTAGTAATAAGGTAAAAATAAAAACACTGTAAAAGAAGAGTAAGAATTTAGGTCAGGTCTGTTCTTTGAAAAAAATGTAAGACTGTAAGCAGATGGGAAAAGTTAAGTGACCCAATATGGCAAATTCCATAATGAGCTTAATAGTGGGCCATTTGAATAGGAGAGAAAGCAGATTATGAAACAAAGTGGCCTTGGGGAAATTTACAGGGGCAAGAGCCAGAAAAGAAAGGGGTCACTCCCTGCTGTAAAGGTGCTTCTGGTTCTGAAGTGTGTTGACCCATCTGCGAAGGTTTTTATCTGGACGCTTCCCCAGAGGCCCATGCGGTAGAGGTTGGTCCCCAGCCAGTGGAGCTACTGGGAGGTGGTGGAACTTAATAACTGGGGAGAAGGGGACCTCTGGGTCTTCTGACGCATGCCCCAAAGGCATTGAGAGAGGACAGAGGTTATGTCGCACCAAATGCTTCTGCCGCTAAGTGCTGCTTTGCCGTAAGCCCAAAGCATAGGGCCAATCAATCACAGATTGAAAACTCCAAATCTGTAGTCAAAATACACCTTTCCTCTCAATAAATTAACTACCTTGGATGTTTGTTACAGCAACAGAAAGCTGATGAACAATGTCTGAGTAAAGGATTCATGAGGACATCAGATATCCGCTCAAAGGGCCATTGATCAACTGAAGAAGGGTGCTCCATTTCTTTCCAAAGCTCATTAACAGATTGAAATTCGGGCACTACTGGCATTATTATGCTTAAGGATTAATTTCCAGGAATGGAACTTTCCTCTAAATGAGTAGGCCTTTTCACAAAATGAATGAGAAAGAAATAACACTTAATTCTGCCTCTCCTCTTCCAGTGACCCATTGGGAAAGAACAAGGAAGTTAGCAAAGAGAGCAGTGAAGAATTAAAAGTTTCCATCCCTCTAAGCAAAGTGCAGCCCCACAAATAAAGGAGGAAGTGTAGTGGTCTCTTCCAGGTGGACTGGAAAAGCCTTTCTGACCTGGTTAGGAGAAACAGTGCAGCCAGTCTCCGCAAAGCACCAGCAACCAGCAAGTATCAGGAGCTGGACAAGAAGCTGGCTGTCTGAGCTCGCAGAGAGATGGTACAATCTATTAGTGCTTAGGAGGCCCACTGGGTCCTGGCCCACCGGGAAATGTCAGACATGCTCTGGAAAGCCTTCTCGGGTAAGAGCAACTCACTAATCATCTGAAAATACATAACTAAAAGCTATCTGTACTTTAATATTTCAAATATATCCTCATTCCAAATTGCTATACTGTCAAACTGCATTAGTCAGCTTTAAATCCAAGGCAATGCCTTCCAGACTCTTTGGACAGCAACTCCCAAAAATATAGAAAATATTTTTATTGCAAATGAACACACAAAATGCAAAAGTTTTATTAAACTTTACTTATCCTCATCACACACGATATACTCTAACAGTATCTATTTCAGTTTGTTTCATTATTTTCAAGTGCTTATCACAACCCCCAGAATTATTTCACAGTCCACCAAAGGGTCAGAATGTGAAGCTTGAAAAATGTGGTTATAAGACTGTAGGTGCCAGCTGCTGCAGCCAGTGGTCTAGTGTCCAGGCTTTTTACAAGCTCATTAAACTCATCATCAAGAAGCAGAGGCTGCTGAGGAGACCCGAGTTTCTTCACCAACACTGTCTGAGGCACTCCTACCATGACTCACCAAATGAACCAACCTGGCCTTTGCAAAACTGAGGTGTGAGCTACACGTTGAGTAAAAATGGCATTCAGAAGAGGGAGGAGGCATGCTGGCACTCAATGCATAGTGTGGCTCTTCTGGGAAATACACAGTCTCCTAGAGTGAGGCAGAATAGATATTTTTTTCTTTTTAATGAGTTTATTGGTACATTTCAGGGATACAGCACAGTTACATTCATTGTTACGATCTTGTACCTCTGCATGACAGGTCTTGATTCTCATTTTTTCCCCTTGTCCCTGCCCTCCCATGCTGGCACTCAATGCATAGTGTGGCTCTTCTGGGAAATACACAGTCTCCTAGAGTGAGGCAGAATAGATATTTTTTTCTTTTTAATGAGTTTATTGGTACATTTCAGGGATACAGCACAGTTACATTCATTGTTACGATCTTGTACCTCTGCATGACAGGTCTTGATTCTCATTTTTTCCCCTTGTCCCTGCCCTCCCTTCACCCCTCCTCCCCTCCCCATTTACAGACATTTTACTTCCATCTTTTCATTTTCTCACATTTTTTTCTTTTCCCTTATTAACAGAATAGATATATTAATAGTAAAGGACCACGCTTGAGGCTTCTGCTGCCAAGCATCACAAGTTGCCCTTCAGTGCTTCCTACCTCTGTGAGATGTACAGGATGACTTCCCTAATCATGTGGCCTTGAGTATCTCAGTAGACATCATTTAGTCATTTGAAAGGATAACTGCAAATTAAATTAGTTCATGCTAATTATGCCAAAATGATAAATTCAAATAAGCAAGGTAATTCGCTTCTAAATTAAAATTTTTTCAATCACTTGGCATCTCAAATCAAAGCAAATGGGTAATGTTACCAATTATATCAATTTGACTCTTAAATTTAAATACATAAACATATGATGAACTGAAATAAAATTCTCATTTGATATGCACTTAACTTATTAACATTTGCACTCAGGTAGGGAATGGCATTCAGGTAGTGAAACAGGGTCATGACCTTGAAAACTAAAGAGGGTTGCTACAAAAGCACCTTCGTTAGGTTCTAGCAACAGAATGAGTCCTCAAAACCCACCAAACAAGCCATCCCCTAGGCAAACTAAGGCAGATCACAGTACTAAAGGCAGCCCTGTGGAAGCTCATGAAGTATTTATCAAGGGAAATACTTGAAAAATAATAAAAATATTCAGTTTTAGGAAGTCAGATGATAACATGCTAAGCTTGAACATGGTTGCAGCTATGATTGCAGGATTCACAGGAAGGAAAGAAATTAACATTTATTGTCCATGTTTTTGCCAGGCTTTGCTAAGTGCTTATAAATACATGGTAGCGCTGGAAATTAGGAATCAAAGATGTTAAATAACTTTCCCCAGGTCACACAATAATAAATGTCAGAACTAAGATTTAAACCCATCTTCTGATTGCACGTAAATTAGTTGTGCTACATTTACATCACCTTATCTTCATCAGTATTCAAAATATTATAGTGCTCAAAGTATTTGTTTAAATCCTCCCTACAATTTCTGATTAAGAATAGGTCAACTCAGATTCCAGTTTCATGGCTAATGAACAATAAAGTGATTTTGTGTTACGTGGGAGGATGTTGTCTCACATTGTTGCCCGACTGGCCTCGAACTTCTGAGCTCGTGATCCTTTTACCTCAGCCTCCCAAGTAGCTGGCACTATAGGTGTGTGCCACTGTGCCTGGCTCAACAAAGTGATATTTCAAAAATAATACACGCAAAAACCAGGCATGCATTCTTGGTAGCATAATAAAGTATATGCATTTTTTAAAGTCTTATACAAGGATAAAAATATTCTAGTTACTACTATGTAAGAAATTTTGCCAAAGCACATAGTGACTTACAGTAATAATTCATTCTTATCTCTCATTATTCTGTGGGTTTACTGGGATTGGCTGTGCAGTTCTAGCTTGGAATCTACCAGAAAATATACTCAAATGTCAGCTGGAGCTAAATGTCAGTTGGGCATTGCCTCAGGCGGGCTCACTCAGATGGCTGAGAGGATTCTGGCTGCCAATCTGGGGACCACCATCAGGGCCCCTTCTCCTCAGGCCCCTACCCCAAAAAAGCACCCCAAGAGCAAATGCTCCCAAAGACCACGGCTTTTTGCAATGTCCATAACCCTAGAAATCCTAGAAACTCACCTCCACAGCTTTCTACTGGTTGAGTTACTACATACATTCAGCCAAGATTCAAGGAGAAATGAGTTAGATTTCATCTTTCTTTTCTCTTCTATTTTTCTTTCTTTCTATCACTCTATCTCTATTTCTCTCTTTCTTTCTTTCTTTCCTCCTTACATTCTTCATTTCTTCCTTCCTTTCTTCCTTCCAGACAGGGTCTCACTATGCAGCTCCTGCTGGCCTCAACCTCAGGTCTTTCTGCCTCAGCCTCCAAGTGCTGGGATTACAGGCATGAACCGTTGTGCCGGGCTCAGACTCCACCTTCTCCGTGATAAACAATATGTGCATAGAAGGCAGAAAGGAGACCTCAGCTTAGTCTCCTGACCTGTCACTTCTACTGCACCCAACTGTGATAATAGAGAACATAGCTAGTGAGATTACAATAAAGTAACTTTTCTTTTGTGTCTTTAGTTCTGTCTATTTCTCCAGGAGCTCAGGATTGCTTGAATGAATGAATAAATGAAAGTCTCTGTCTTTCTCTTTTCCATTCTACTTTTCCTCCTTCTATACTTCTTCTTTTATTCCAAAATAAAAGCCTGGCTAAGAAAAAGTTGTTTTTTTTTTAAAAGCAGCAGCATTTTGTACTGAAATATCACACCGTATCCCACAAATGTGTACTCTTAGTGTCAGTTCTTAAAAGTAGAAAGCTATTCTACTTGGTAAATTAGTAAATCTTATGGTTCGTAAATGTCCACTCACTTCTCCTATCTGACACCTACTGACTGGCTCAGACATCATCTTAAAGAGGAAAGTAACTAGAGAGTTTTCTTTAATCTAGGCAAAGGAAGAGAGGGAGGGAGAGAGAGAGAGAGAGAGAGAGAGAGAGAGAGAGAGAGAGAGGAAAGAAATAGGTTATGGAGGGAAGAAATGCAAAAATTGAAAGAGAAATAAACCAGAAAATTGGAACAGCATTGTGTTCAAGAGACTGAAATAACAAAAGGAAGCCAATTCTCCCTTATCTTTCTTTCCAATTCATTGCCATCATTGCTAGCTAATCCAGTCTTATTTCCTGAGGCCCAAATTATTGCCTTATGGGCTTCCCTATTCTTCCTACCAGCGTCTTTACCCCTTAGAAGCCATCCAAAAAGAGTCTTCCACTACTCAGGAGGATGAGGCAAGATGATCGTAAGTTCAAAACCACTCTGGAGCTGGAGATGGTGGTATATGTAATACCAGCTATTGGGAGGCTGAGGCAGGCAGGTCAATGCAAATTCAAGGCCAATTTGGCTACATAGTGAGTTCAAGACCAGCCGAAACTATAAAGTGAGACCTTGTCTCAAAAAGTTTTCTTCATCATGCTCCCAATTATAAACAAATAAATAACCAACCACTAAGTGGACTTGTCTAACATAAGCACTAAAGGAATTTTCATAATTTTCATAACCTAACAGTTTCTGCTAATCTTTTTCTCACATGATACAGTTGATTCTGTCAGAGCTCTCTAATGTCTGTACCCAAATACAGTGCAAAGAGAAATTACAACAGACCTCACTATTTGATTCATTATGAAATATATGAGGCATGTGCCTCCCCAATGCACATGTTCCAGGATGGCGCGCCCTATGGAAACACTGGCAAAGAAGATCTTAAAAGGAGTTTCAGTAGCTGAACTTATGGGCATTTTTGGAGCATATTTTTTGTTGAATAAGATGAACACAAGACAAGATTTCAGGCAAACAATGAGTAAGAAATTTCTTTTCATCTTAGAAGTTTATTACAAATCCATTGAACAGTCTGGAATTTATGGAACCAGAGAGCAAGATCAAGAAAAAATGGTTGGATAGCAAAAATTAGTACAGTCGCGTTCAGCCTCCCATCTAAGCTGTTTGAGAACTTTAAAAGAAGAAAAATGAGTTCACCGTGCTGTGTGCTGAGCAGCAGGACTGCAGGTCACCTTGGCATGCAGCTCCCACCCACTAGGCAAGCCCACCGCCTGTCTGCTGCTCTTTACTTTTTTTGTCAAAGACTAATATTTTACAAAGAAACACTAAGGAAGGAAAAGGAACAAATGCTCTATGAAGATTTCCTTTCTCTCGAGTACTTTTACTTGTGAAAGAAGACAAACCCGTAACTATTAATGTCAGAAATAATTAAAAATATTTAAGCACGTAAAGTTACCTTTAGCAAGCTTATACTGTATAAAAGTAGCATGCTACCCTATGGAACCTAATTTTTTTAGTATGTAGTATTTTTTGCTATGGTCTAAATCCTTTTCAACCTTGTATTATCCAGAGGGAAGATATGAAGAGCCAACCCTTCCAGATTGTAGAGTGCACTGAAAAGGTCCTCCACAAACATCCCTCTTCCCATTTTAAGTGGAGGCTGTTTTATTCCCCTACCCTTGTGGCACTGGGGATCAAACCCAGAGCCTCACTGCACACCCAGCAGACTCTGCCACTGAACTGCATCCCCAGACTACTGCACAAACCGCAACCGAAAACTCAAGTTACTTACTTGCTTGATCTTTGTTAGCCATGGCATTCACGCCAATGTTATCAAAGTTGGATCCCACGTTTTCATCCAACAGGTGCCCAAACTTAAAAACAAAATATACATATTTATTAGAAATTTTAAAATAACATAGAATGGCTCCCTCCGTAAAGCAGTGTATTAGCCTTACCTCTTCAGCAGATACAGATAGACTGGAGTCATGGAGGTTTTTCTTTCTTGGCCCTAAAAAATATATGTCCTTATTATTCACTTCTAAATCCATTGATTTTGGAAAAATAAACTTTTCAACATGATTTCCTTCAAAAAAATTCTACTTGGGTAAAAATACAGTTACAGTTATCTGCTAGGAGAAATTTTGTAGTGTCAGGCAAGATTAAAATTCTAATGAGGACATACATGGGTTTTGGAATAAAGCAAAACAAATTTAAAAATAAATATATGAAATTTGAACCAAGCAAAACAAAATAAACAATAAAATATTATTTTTACTTAGCAATACATCAGTGTTATAAGATTTAGAATGACTGTACGTAGGGTCCTGATTATTCCTTACAAATAGAGATTTTTTCATTTTTGTCTTCTGTCTTCTGTTCCAGAGGCACCCATCACCAAGAGTTACCCCAACACCTATCTCATCAGGACCCACCAGGAGATCCTCTTCATGGAAACTGATACAGCTGAGTAACTTGGAAGGTAAGAGGGTTAGTGGGATTATTCTGAACTTTAGCCTTGTACTAGTAGTGCTTTTTAACACTACAACTTCTGTAAATTTCTGTGGAGATCACCACCCAAGTTCCACTTCAGTTTTTACTTGGCAGACTTTTTTTTTTTTTTTTTTTTTTTTTTTGGTGCTGGGGATTGAAGTCTGGACCTTGGGCTCGCGAGGCAGGCAGCAGAACCTCTTAGCTAAATCCCCAGCCCACTTGGTAGTCTTCACATGGTATACAGTAGTTGAAAAGAGCACGTATGTTACCCTAACTTGGTACATAATTCAATAAATGGTCAATAATTTGTCACAACTTTAATTTGCAATTATTATAAAAAATAATTAGAGGAAGCACTAAGCATACCATTGCTAAAAAAAAGAATACGATTGCTAATACTGTAGCTCTTTTAGAGGCTGATATTAATGGAATTTTTTAAGCAAAATATTTAAAGGTGATAATTGATTATGTAATCTGGTTACATGATGAAGCAGATTTCATGGTTATGGCAGTTCATCGTCAGGTATGATTAAAGCTATAGTTATCATTTTGAAAGTGCAGACTTCAGTGGGGAGGAAAGAGACTTTTTGAAGCAAAGTACAAATTAGGGATAATTACAGTGATGATCATGGAATGTCCACCTCCATTTCATCACGATCCACTCAGTATCCTTCAAAGTGGCACTGAATCTGGGAAAGCACCAGTATAAGGTTAAAAACAGCTTGGGGAAGAAGACATTTGGGTATTCAAGAGTAGAAAGACTGAAAGTCAGCAAATATGAAAGTAGACCAAAGAGAAAATGTCTTCATCTTCAGGACTTCACTTCAACTTAGTTTTTTAGAAAAACAGCTAGTTTCAAGTCCTCTGTTAAAAGTGCAAGCAGGGGTTTGTATTTTTAAACCTACTTTGGGTTTGAGAGTGGATTGCTATAGTTGTGATATGGTTAGAATGTGACCCCAAGGGTTCATGTGTTGAGGGTGTGGACCTGAGTCTGGGAGGTGGCAGAACTGTTTACAGGTGGGGCCCTTGAGAATTCACAAGATTGGCCCTCACTGTGTCTGGCTTCCTCTTTGGTGAAGGGCTTCTTCTTTTCATATGTGTCCAGGCATTACTATGCCATCACCATCCGGTCTTCATCAGAACTGATCTGGTACCTTAGAACTTCTAGAATGATTGACTAAATAAACTTTTTTTCTTTATAAAATCACCTAGCCTTGGGCCAGGGATGTAGCTCAGTGGTTCCGCCACCTGCTTCACAAGTGCAAGGTCCTGAGTTTGATCCCCAGTACCAAATAAATAAATTAAATAAACCTAGCCTCAGGCATTTCCTTAGAGTACAGAAAACAAACTGATACAAAGATTAGTATAGCAGACAGAATGGAAGCTTTGGGGATGATGTTGGAATTTTATTCCTTGTTGTGGGTGAAGGGTCCATGAATGCTCTCTTCTTTTTGCTTTATACATTTCGCTATGAAGCTGGTATATAAACTATCCATTGATGGTAACCTAACATGCAACTTCCACTGTATATTAGCTGTAATCAGTGCTTTGCTTATACACTATTCCATTATAAGAGACGTCTTCTAGTTTTCCACAAGAAACAAAGAATATATTCTGGTTCTCTGCATCATTTTTAAACAGTCTTTGGTATATAGGTATGCATTTCTCAAGCCAAGAATCAAGCCTTATATTTGGTTTCATTTAAAGTACCGATACAATGCTATAAAACTAGAATATATTCAGGAGTTGATATTCATTTATTCATTTGTCTAATACATATTGACTTTCCTATCAACTGACTGTGGCAATCAGAGCAGTTAGTCAACTACCATGGCCAAATGGCATTTGATGGGTGCTATAAGACATTACTGATTCAGCAGTGCCTTTTAGCTATTAAACTTACTTCAGCTAAGGGGTATTACTGGTTCTCACTCCCTCTTAAGTCTTATGAAGGGATGCTAGAAGAGGATCAGTTAGAAGGTTGAGACTTAAAAATTGAAACAGAAAGAATCAGAGTCAGGAGAGGAAGAGGAAGAAAAAGAATAAGAAATGAGGGGAAAGAAACAACAGGCAAAGCCTCAGTTCTTCATATACTTTGAGTTCCTGTTTTATCACTTGAGCCCTCCTCTTGGCCCCTCCCATCATCCCAAACTAGGGGACTGGAGCCCCACATGGATGCCATGGAGGCAGGTCAAAGCCGTGCAAAGATCCTGGGACAAAAACTTGGCTAAGCTGGTCCAAATGTCTGCAAAACCAAAAGTAGAGCCAGAAGATAAATATAAACCATTTTCAAAGGAATGTCAAAGATGAAAAGCAGGAAAGTCAGAATCAGTCATCAAGTCCAAAGAGTGAGCAGCAGAGCCAGAGGCTGAGGCTAAAGCAAGAAGGGAGTCAGGAGACTCAAGCACTAAATAAGACCAGACACCAAGACTGGTGGTGGGGGACTGATCAAGGTGAAATATAGGGTCTTAGACTATAAGTGTGAACCATTTTATGAAAAGTTATTTGACTACTACACTGCACTTTTTCTTGGGTATCAGTTAATTTAAAAAGCAGGGGATCTGAGTAGGTGCTTTCCCATTTTATTTATTTTTCATGTTTGTTTATTTATTTATTTTTAAATTTATCTTGTGGTACTACGGAAGAAATCCAGGGCCTCCCACACACTGCCAAGTGGCCTGCCACTGAGCTACATCCCCAGTCCATGTTTTCTCTATGGTTTTTGTTTCCATCTTATTGATAGTCCATAGCATTAAAAGCACCAAATAAAACCTGGAAGCCATTGGACACGCCTGCTATGAAACAAACTGGTCTAGACTGATTTGGCCAGCAAGGCGATATCTCCCATAGACACTTTCCCTGAGACTCTTCCTTTTAATATTTTGGGGGAACGAGACACCTGAACAAATGGTGTTTGTACAAATGAGTTCAGGTATGAGCACTCCGAGGCACAGGAAGATTGAAATTAATACCACACTGACTTAGCAGTAGAAAGCTTACTGTATTCCATGCAGCATGCTGGCCCAAATAATTTTAAGTAATTTCATTGATTTTAATAAGTTTAATATTTTAAGTCGTATATTTATTGTCTTAAAATTATTCCACCCAGTTAAAATCAGTTACATTTTCTCAAGGCTCTTGCTTCTCCCACACCCCAATTTAAATCATAATTTCCTAGTTTCCGGGGGTTATTTTACCATATTCCTTTCAAACCCTCTCCCCTGATTTTTAGCCAAGCCTCACAAAGTGAAGTATGCTCTGGGGCTCCTCGCAGTTCAAGGAGCACCTTCATCCTTCCAGTCCTGCCATGTGGAAGTGACTTGCTCAGTCAGTAAAGAGCAGAGTCAAGTGTCAGGTATCAGCCTTGAAAGATGTGTTTTCCTTATTTTCTTCTCTTTTGCTTCTCAGAGAAAATGGAGCAGTGATTTTAAATGTTCTGCTAATGGCATGGCCCACACTCTACTGGTCATTTGTAATAACTAAGCTGGGGGCTAACGGCAAAGGGGCGCGCGCGCGCGCGCGTGTGTGTGTGTGTGTGTGTGTGCGTGTGCGTGTGCGTGTGTGTCCGTGTGGTCACATAGTGTGATTGTCAATGTGGCGTGGAAGACAGGAACGAATGTGAATGTGTGGACACTAAAAATTAACATCAAAGAGAAGGTAGATTCACAGAAAAAGAGTTTATGCTTTTATTAATGTCACATTTTGAGAAAAGTTTTATAGAATAGGAACAGGAGCAGCTTAGGGCTGACTCGTGTCTAAGGAGACAGAGAGGCTCAGGTATGAAGTCTTTCTAGGCACTGGAAGATTTCACTCTAGAAAAGAAGACGTGTAATAGCACTCATTCCTGGCTCTCCTCCTCCCGCCCGACTTCCTTGGTGACCTTCCAAGGAAGGGCCCTTGCTGCTGGTTTCTCAGTCCTCCCCCGGGGGAGGCTGATCGAGGCCAAGAGGGCCAGATGGGGCTGCTGGCAGAGACTCTGCCGATCCAGCTCCTCCCCATCCCGCTTTCCGTCTGCCAGTGTTTTGGGTGGCAGTGGCGCCGTCCTGACAAGGGTACAGTTGCCTCCCCATAGCAGGTAGCAAGTATCCCAGCCAGCACCCAGTGACAGGCAGCGACCAGTTGTCCCCTACCTGCCCTGTGCCCCCAGAGCCCCTATTTCACAGTTCACAGACCAACCATCATCGCCCAAAGTTATTTAATCACTAAATGCAATACTTGGAATATAATGAATGCCAGCTCATTTCTTTCTCCTACTTGAAAGCGGGGTGTTACTGTGCTCTGGGAGCTGCCATACTGATTTCTACATTTGTCGAGGCACTGAGTGTGAGCCCCGTACCACAGGGCTGACTTGTGCAAAAGGTTATTGCCGTGATTGTTTTAAGCATTTAGAAAGCTCTTCACACTTATTTACCTATTGTTCCTTAGGGCACCTTTGTCCAGGTGATTAAGATTAGCAACAGCCAGCACAGAGACGATAAGCCAGGGGTCAGGAAAGACACAAAGTTAATAGCCCCAGACTGAGACATCCAGGACACTCGGCCGGTCCAGTTGTCCCACCATTGCAGCCAGCTGACCTCATTGAGGGAGCTCTTTTTCTTCTTGCAGATCACCTCAGGGACTGTTCTGCTTGTGTTCTTTGGCTTATGTTCTGTCTTCAGAGGCAAGAAAGCCATCTCAGGGGCATCAGTGTCCTCCTCCCTTGCAGTGCTCACTGATGCAGCTGTCCCCTGAGTTCAGAGCAGTAGGTGCTCGGTCACCCTTGCTGAGTGATTAGCAGTGAGAACAGCCTTGTAAATACTGTTACTTGCACATAATCTCTTATGATTCCATCTCTCTGGCCTTTCAAATCGTCACCCACACAGCCAAGTCATAACCCTGGAGCTAATGATCCCACTTGAGGAAGGCAGGGGTCCTTGGCTTCCTCTCCTTCTCCAGACCTTCAGTCATTTCTTGCCTTTAGTTGAGAGGGACAGTCAAGGGAGTAGCGTGGCAGAAGCCCTGTTAGTCTATTTTACTAGCTCTAATAGCTTTAGAAAGGTACGAAGCTGAAATAACTGACTCCAAGATTTCTTTGTTACCTTATTTGTGGATTTCAAAAAAAAAAAATCCATCTGTTTTATATATGCAATACAGTGAAAAGTGCTTTGAAGAAGTTGAAAGCACTGTATAAATGTAAGGTATAATTATGTATGCATGTAGTCCCATTAACCTTGGTAATTGAGAGCTGGTTATACATTTAAGGTTAATTAGTTTCGATAGAACAGTAGCTCACACTTTTCTAATGGGTAGGGCCAGACAAGGGCTTAGAATATGTGCCTTTGGTTAATTTTTTTAAAACATAAAATCGAGATAAAGTCTGAAATCCCTTCAAAAGTGAAAAGTTGGCGAAAGTGAATAAGGCTTACTTCTCATCAACAAATAAGATTAGGCAAATGGTACTGAATGTTTGAATTTTCTTGCTTCAAATTCCAGACAACAAGAGTACAATTTCCCCTGAAAAGAACCTTAGGCTACTCTTGGGAGCAAAATCCCCTGGATAATCTAAAGATGAACTTTTCTTTTTAAAAAATGTCTTCTGTGTGCATTATGAAGTAGGCTGCCTTGCTGTTTAAAAAGGAGTCAACATAGTGTTTTATGTTTACTACCTGCATTGTTGCATTTGATCCTCAGTGCAACATTGTCCATAGGTTACCCTTGTACTGATAGAGAAGTAGAGCAAAGCTCTTAGGCCCCTTATTCAAGGCCATCCAAGAGACTGATGTAGCTCAAGTATCCTCACTCCGGGTTCAGTGTTCTCCACAGTACTGCAGTAAACCACACTGGAAGTGGAAGACGATTTCCTAATGCGGATGTAGCAACACCACACTTCAGAGTTGGGCAAGTATTTTCCTTTATTAGATTCAACACGTTGATTCAGAGGCCCTGTACTTCAAGCTCCATGCTTGGCCCTGGGAAGATGCTGAGTTAAAACCCAGGCCCACTTCCTGCACTCCTCCTACCCGTTGGGTTGGGAGATGCACACACACAAACACTGCTGCAAAACAAGGCAGAGGAGGCCTGCATAGCAGAGGGACGATGCGCTGCAGAGCTGGGGGAAAGCGGAGTTCCCACTCATCCTGGTCCAAAAGGGCCTGGCCAAGCTCTAGATTTAACCGAGGACGTACTGGGAAGGGCGAAGAGGGGTGATGGCCTGTCCACCAAACTTTACCATCTGTCCTGATTTTATCTACAACTGCGAAAGTTGGCAGAGAAACAGAAAAGTTAGTGCACACATTTTAAACTTATTTTCAAATGGGATATTTACATATTCATTATAGAAATTGTAAGAAGATGTTTAAATAGAAACAGTGAAGGTGGTTTCTCCTGGGGAATGAAACTGAGGAACTAGGAAAGGATAAGATGAGAGGTGGCGTGGGACCCGCTGTGTTTCTTTCTAAATCCTTCCTTACCCGTACACTTTCAATCCGCACGTATGACTACTTGGGTAAATATTAATTTTCAATAGGCTCTGAGGATGGAATGGCTTCTACAAAAAGAGAAAAGGGAGAAGCAATCGATGCATTCAGATTGCAATGTGGACACAACTACAGGGACAGGGAAATAGAGCTAGTGCTTAACTGTGGAATGCACTGAAGAGCAGGATATGAAAAGGCACGCATGCGTGGACTCTTGTTGGGAAGGAAGGCAGCAGGGAAGGTGTTAAACAAAGGGGTGATACACTTTGAACTAAGCTTTACGTACAGCAGTGGTTCTCAAATTTGAATCACTCCAAAATCACGTGCTTGTCAAAATATAATTGCTGAGGATTTGGAGTATGGATCAGAGGTAGCGTACTTACCTAGTGTGCATGGGTTTGACCCCCAGAACTGCAAAAGAAAAAAAAAAAATAATTGCTGCTTCCCTACCAGAAAGGTTTCTTCTTCAGTAGGTCCAGGGTGGGGCTCGAGGGTTTGCATTTCTAATTAACTCCCAGGTGATGCTGCTGGTTCCGGCCTGGGCACCGTAACTAGAGAACTGCCAGCAAGGAGAAGAGTGATCCAGCAGGGAGAAGTCAACCCTGGAGCAATGGAGAGACAGCAGGACAAAGACTGTTCTGGCGGGACAGAGCAGGAGGGACACAACTTTGACCAGGGAACAATGGTGGGACGTACGGAGCAGCAATCAAGGGAACAGACAACACTGTTTCAGAGGAGAGTGGGTCGCGACCGTGCCTGGGGCAATTACAAATCACACATCACGGGTAAATGCCTCCGTGCCTGTGCCAGGCTCACAAAATGCATTCGGAATTCATTTTGAAAACAGCAAGCCTGTATAGAAATTAAGCTTTTCTCTTACTTTCCCTTCCTCCCACACCCATAACCGCTTTCTAGTGAAATTTAGATTGCAGTAGCATCTTCAGGGAAGAATATCTTTATCTGCAACTGGTCAGCTGGTGTGTCTGTCTCTGTGTAATGCCTTACTCAAAACAATTTCTGGTTTCATTTTGCAACATCCTTTTAGCTAGATAAAGTTCAAAACCAGTAAGGATCACAAGGATTTATCCATCTCTACTGAGTGGGGCGAACAGTGCTTAACTTACCATACCATATAAATGTCCCACGAAAACATTAGATGTATTTTTTCTCCAAACAGCATTTGTTTAGTACCAACTACAGGACAAGCATTGTGCATGTGTTTATGGTACAAACATGGATTCAACATGGACTCTGGTCGGAGTAGTTCAAAATCTAGCAGTATTTTTCTGATTCTCTTAAATTGGCCTGAGGGTTGTGTTTAGTTTGTAATAACAATCCAAGAGCAGGGATGGATGAAGCTTTTCTAAACTGACCTCTTCCGCTATCTAATTATTTAACTGAAGAGAGCACTTGGGTTCTGGGATATTTCCCCGAGCTCAGGTGCATTTTGCTGATGCACAGACATCCAGTATACCCCTGTGTATCAGGTACCTGTCTCCTCCGCTGGTCCTTAAGCATTGTGAGCATTTTATAACTTACACCTTCCAGTGCTCAAAGAGAGTGCCGCTTGGGGCTTTTAAAATACCATTTCCTTTACTACTTCCCAAAATAACAGGGTCACTTCAGGACCAGCAAGCCACTGGCACTGTGACTCTATTCCCAGGAGCACTAATAGGTCTGGAGAGTAGCAAATATTTTCACAGCTGTAGGTCTTGGTGCTGAACTTTCTGCTGCCAGGGAGAATCACGTCCAAGTGAAAATAGAGAAGGGGAACTAAGCCATCAAAGAGGCGAGGTGAGAGGGACCGCGTTCACTCAAACCAGAGAGCAACTGAAAACAGCTTCTGCAGCTGTAACAAAACAAAGGTGCAGGTTAAAGGTCGACTTCCTTCTTTTATTTTGAATAATCAGCACACCTGAGCAGGGTAGCTTAAACATTTCGGCCAACATTGCACATTTCAACTCTTTAAAAGATCCCACTTGTCAAGTTGGACAGTGGAGGAAAACACAGTGAAATACCTTCCATCTCATTAGGATGAATGAAATCATCATGGTGCCGCACCCTTCCTGCCCCGTCACAACCTCGGCTTTCTCTAATGCCCCATCCACATCAGCCCACCTAGCCCACACACTCCTGCATCTCACCCACCTCTCAGCATCTCGGTGAGCCCCACCGAACCACGATTTTACACTGCAGCCAAAGAAACCTCTTGGAAACTCAAATCTACCTCTGGAATCTTAACCCTGACACACACATAAAGCCTAAGCTCACGACATTCTCTGACTCTTGCCCATTGAATTGGCCCAAAGAGCTCTGGGTCATCTCTGCCACCCACCTATGCGGCCTCTTCGTGCTGCATCTTCCCTTCTCACTCTTCTCCCTTGCTGCCCAGATTCCCTGCCAGCAGAGCTCCTCTTCTCCCACCAGATATTAACTCATTCCAGTGCCTGGAAGAGCCTGGAAGAGGCCCTTCTGCTTCCTGGCCTGGCCAAGTACCCACGTATTAAATCCCTGCAGGATCGTCCAGCAGTTCGCTGTCATGAACCTTCCTATCATACATCACACAGGATTTGCACACCCTTTCATGATTGTTTGACTTCTGTCTCATCTCCTCAGTAGACTGGGAGAGACTTGTAGGTTGGGACTCTTATCTGTGCTTACTGCTGTATCCCGGAGCCTAGTGCAATGTCTGATACCTAGTAGGTGCTAAATAAATACTTAAGAAAGAAGGATGCATGAATACATAGTGAATGGCAAATGGATGCAGCTGGAATAAGAATAAAGAGGTCTAGAGTTTTTAGTGAGTGGTAACAGGTCACACATATGTAACTGCCCAAGCTAGGTATTATTCACAACCCAGTTGTTTTTATTATCTTCATTTCAAAGTTTCACATATGGAGCTCCACAGAGATTAACTACTCAAAAGTACACGGTCACATAAAATATCTCCAGATGGAGAATTATTATGACTACACATACCACAAAAAGCCAATCTGTCCTGGAAAGTATTTGTCCAATCACTCTTAAAGACTTCAGCCACCGGTGTTTGTAAGGGTCAGAGATTTTCTTATTTGAAATTTGACTTTGAAAGTAGAATACACTATGTCCTCCTTATAAACATATCAATCACTCAAAAGATGAAGGTCAGAAGCACTCTTACCCGGATTCCAGCTGCCTCTGTGCCTTTTCAGGATGAAATTAATATAAAGATGCTCTAGTTACAGTACGCACAGTGTGAATCATTGTCCATCTTCACCTCTGTTTTTTTGCTTTTTTTTTTTAACAAACAGGATAGACATTGATGAGGTTAAGTGATCAGATGAGACAAAGAGAGCTCCGAGTATGGCAAGCAAAAGAAGGAGGAGGAGAGCGAGGGAAGGAAAGGGGAAGGGGAAGAAGAAGAAGAAGAGGAACAGGAAGAAAAAGGAAGAAGGAACACTTCCCTTGGGAAGAAAGACTGAAAAGCAGATGTGTTGTTTAGAAAAGAGAAGATAGGAAGATGCCACTCTCCAGAACGCTGCAGGAAGTGACGAACTGAACTGGCCACCATCACTGGCACTGCCTTGGGCCCAACCTGGAATAGAAAATTGAACGTTCAAACAAGGCAGTCTTCAGAGGAAGGCTGGAGGGGAGGGAGGGTACTATGTGGAAGCAGCAAATAACTTATTTGCAAAAAAGAACTCTAGATGGAGCAGTTTCCTCCATTTGAATTTCCTGTGATGACCGATTTCACTAGCTTAATGACTATTAGAGAAACAACTGGTGGGAATGCATTAGTTCTGTGACAGGAAATAGAATTGGACGAGGCAAAACAGAACCACAATTAACTCTATTTATGAAATAGAAGCTGATTCTGTCAAAATCCATGTCAGCGAGAAAGAGGAGAGAAGAGAGAAGAGTCACAGCAGGAAAAAGTTTGAAAAGGTTTTCAAGAAATTGTAGTACACTGTACTGCAGAATATGAGAAAGCACACAGACTTTGGGATCCTAGTGCTGGGATTTGAATTCAAACTCAATCATCTGCTAGTGGTAACCTCCCAAACACTCGGGTTTCCTGCTTTTCAAATTGAGATTGTAACTGTTCGTGGTTGATATGGTATTTTTAAGGAATGAAGACTCTCATCTCTGTTAACTTCACAGCACATACTACTGTGCAATCAATATTATTAACTGCAGATAAGATGAGCTATATTCGATGACATAAATGTGAAGTGCCAGTTGTGTCGAATAATATTGCGAAGGATCAAAAATTAACAGGATTGATGTTGCATCAGTTTCTCTTCTGGAGGCCATCGTTATTTAACAATGAGCTTTGTACGCCTTCGGTGCCAGAACCCAAGGTCAAATGCCATCTTGGAGAAGTTATCCATTCTAGGCTTATTCTATAACATCATTTTCTGTTCTGTCCTTTAGATTTTATTCTGTCCTTTTCCCCTTTGCTTACTTTTCTGCTTTGCACTCTGTTTTCCGGTTCTTTGAAACCTTTCTTCTCCCCATGTAAGGATCCTGTCGAGACAGACTAAGCAGATCTGTTTCCTCTGTGCTTTAAAAGCTGCGGGCCAGGAGGGGGAAAGGTTTCCTTTGGATGGGTGCCAAGCAACCTTGGGGAATGGGCGAGAGTTTTTAATGGCACAGTAAGAAAGAAAATATTTATGCTTCATTTTAATTAAACTTTTTAAGCTCATTACTTTTTCGTAGATGAAAAAATCAACAGCTGAGAACACTGGGAATAAAAATGCACATAGCTCTGGCTGTGAGCTCAGCAATAGAAAAGGTAAAGGGGCCAACGGGAAGTCTGGGGGAGGAGTCTTATGGGAGGAACAGCCCACCCCAAATCCGAGCTGAGAGGTGCTGCCTCTGTCACTTCATTTCTTTATTAGGGCAGATCCTGTTGGTCTGGCCCATAAATTGGTGAGATGATGAACCATTTCAGTACCTTAAATATCTTTCTACTTGTTGAGTCTACTGCAGAGCCTTGAAGAGCAAGTTTATAGAGTGTCAGAGCCTAATTAAACTTGGCAAAGTGAACATTGTGAAAAGACAGCCTCCCTTGCTAGGTGACACTCAAATTCGATATTTTAGTCAGTATTTATCGAGCATTTACTATGTGCGATGCACTGTACTAGCTGCTTTAGACACAGGACCTCATTTAAATCTCCCAGCAGCTCTGGGAAGCAGGTACTGTCAAACTTCCTTTGCAGATGGGTGATACTGAGCCATGTACTTGGGTCACACAGTAGAGGAGGGTGGAGTGGAGATTTAACCCAATGGGTACCACACCCAGTCCCTCACGTATACTGTAAGATCAGGCACAGCAAACAGCACAGGTAACTACCTCTGTCCGTACCCAGAGAGACTCATTCAGTCAGTGCTTATGATGACAACAAACAGAGTACCTGCAAACGCGCACTGTTTGTATGATATTTAATTGAATGAGAGATGGTATCATTGTGCTATCAAATGAGGCCTAGTGGAACTAAGATAGAAATATCCAGCTCTCCCTACTATGCCCAAGTAAAAGAACGCTTGGGCCCATTGGCAGGTTTCTCCTCTTCCTGTGTCACACAGCTTTTCCCTACATTTCTAGGTGAACCACCGAGCTTTATATCCCCTAAGACCCCAGTTTTACCATCTGTATAAAAGGCACAGAACTGGGAGATTTTCCGCAGGAAGACAAAGCATTTCAAACACTTGGAAGAGCGTCTGGCACATTACTGGCATTTTGAAAATGCTACCTAATTGCATCCTGCCACTTTCTTTAATGGGGATCGCGTTACCATTTGAAGAATTGACTTCAGTTGGGGTTGATGGATTTGCTTGAAAATACAGGCACCATGATGATGGTGCTAAGGAGTGTGCTTTTCTCCAGCGCACTCTGTAAAATACAGTACGCTGACCTGAGTCCCGGGGAAATGCTGCCTCTGTCCTCAGCCCCCTTGGCATCCTCAGAGGTGGGTGCGGTTTGCGTTCCGTTCCCTTCACCACACTGCAAGAAGGAAAATATCTTCAAGGCTGATGGTAACAAAAATCACCTCCTGTTTGTGGTCCAAACTACCAATGGATCTGTGTTTTCCTACTGGATGGCACCATGATGGGCATGAGAACTCTTGGGTGTGTCCACTACAACCCCTGGGGTGCAGCAATTTAGGATGCTCCTGCTTCACGGGACATTTAAATAGTCTGTCTCGGTTACATTTCTCCTTGCTGGGGCAAAATATCCAACGCATAAAGTGAAAGGAGGAAAGGTTTGTTTCAGCTCACAGTTTGTAGAGGTTTCCATCCATAGTTCGCTCCAAGGCAGAGTAGCATGACAGGGGGCATTGCAGAGAATTAGTCCATGACAAGCAGCGGAAGACAGTGAGGCAGCAAGCAAGCAGCAGCCGCGACAGGCCTTCTTTCTGTTCCTTTCTATCCCACCCAGGTTATCTGCCCTCTGGGTGGTGCCACCCACACCTAGGCTGGGGAATCCTTAATCCCAGCATCACACTCTAGATAAAGCCAGCTCTGAAAAGGCCCACCCGTGAGTGCTTCCAGCTTCGGGGCACTTCTAGACACAAGCCGTAACATGGGGGTTAGATGCATATGTGAAGATATCTATTCCAAATTTGTTCTTCCTTTTCCATAAACCCTTAAGAGAGATTTTCTATTTAGTCTGGAGCATCTCAACTCATAGTCAATACCCTATCCCATTTCAAACGTCCATTAGTCTCAGACTCTTCATATGGAAGACTCTCAGAAAGTAGTGATCACAAAACTCCCAACAGACAGATAAAAAACAGGTAACCAAATGGTTTAAATCAGTACCCCTGCTAATATTTTTAGCCTAATATTCTATCCTATCAAATTTATCTCTCCTGAATTATAAAGATTTGCTGCCCTTCTCTGACATAGATAGTGCTATAAAATTCCTCTAAGCTTTATCAGCTGTCTTAATAACAAGTAGAGGGCAGGAGGGAGCTTCCATTTTGATATTCTTGAATCTTTTCTTTTACCATCTAATTTTAATTCCACTGTTACCCAAGAGAGACTGCTTTTCTAGGTCAAAAATATAGATTCTCAATTTTATATGTTTCAGCTTGATTCCTCCTTAGTACAGTCTATTTCTTGGTTTGTGTAAGTCCTTGATACTGTAAATTTTGTTTCTTGTTTCTCTGTTTTCCTAGTATACAACATACTTCAAAGTAAATATTATAGAAAGTCAAAAGATTAATTGTTCAAGTAGCAGTAAAACATGTAGATATTCATACCCCTTGACTTTCAGGCACTCACAACATATTTATGATACCTATTTTGGGGTCCCCAAAACTACCTTGCCTCATCAGAGATGTTAAATACCATGGAGGGAAATCAATCCAATTAAAACATTCTAATCTGTTGTCTGAATAGAAAATAGTACATTAAAACGTGCAACCACTTGATGTTGAGTGATGTACCTGGAAATAACACTGCCAGCAAGCAAGGCAGGAGACTCCTCCGGCCAGAGGTCAGAGGTTGCAGTGGGCCCCGGAATACGTTTTGTGGCTGATCTGGACCAGCTGTCCTTGTGAATGTATGAAATAAGCAGAGGGCCCAAACTCACGATGTCAGCATGTTACTAACACCACAGATACCAGTGAGAAACGTTAGGGAATGGAACGGCTGATCTACACTTGCGTCCTAACAGTAAGTCTACTGTGGAGTCAAACCGCTGATCACTCACTCACCTAGGCAGAAAATGACAAGTCACATCTCTTGTGCTGATGCCCCTGTAGAACAACTTAGGGGAAGGATAAGAGCTAAGTGATTAAAAGCTTCTTCAAGTCATGCTGAAAAGTGTGAACCAAGAGTGACTCAGTAGCACTTTCCCAGGACCCTGTAGGCACTTGCTTCAGTTCAGCAGGGTTGTGTGTCTATCGGAGAGACGGAGGACAGCAGTACTGCCCCACTGCGGGCTCCGGACCACCTCGGGTGAAGCCTTGCGCTGCCACCTCCTCTTGGATAGGCTTGGGTCAGTGAACCACATCAGAGCTCGGTTTCTTCACCTGCAAAACAAGGACACTTAGGGTAGCTCTGTTGCAGAGCAACATGTGTGAAGCCCTGGGTTCAATCTCCAGCCATGCAAGAAAAAGGGAAGGAGAGAGGGGAGAGAAGGATGTCACATGGTATGAGAAAGAGTGGTCTTTTGTGGCTTCAAAAGCTTATAAAAAAGTGGCAGGCATTTAATAGGTGGTCAATAAGCAAGAGGAAGAAGAACTAACACCTATGCAGTGCCTGCTGTATACATGACATTGTTTTACAAACCTTAATTATTCTTGTTTGATTCTTTCAATAACACTAAGGCAACTGGTAATATTTGCTGTATTTTGTAACTGAGAAAACTGAGGCAAGGAAGCAAGTTTCACATCTGGTGAGGATAAGAGTTGGGCCTCAAATCCAGATATATCTGACCCCAAAATCCACATTTTTCAACCACTCATGGTGATTACTGTTCATCATGAGCCTGACGCACAGAAGACAAGATTACATCAGCAAACTGTGTGTGTCCTTTCTGTTCTGACCCCTCTCTCCCATGGAGCTTGCATCCACCGCTCTGAGAGGGATCCAAGCATTTTAGGAATCCCCCAAACCAGAAGGACTGCGGAGGCCCAGCTAAACTGTTCTTGGCTGAGGGAAGATCATTGCAGAGTCTTTTCCAGCTCTGTCTGGGCAGTGAGCCTGGCCTTATTTTGTAAGTAATTTACCCTACCCAGAAGTCAGCTTCAGCTTCCTTCTGTAAGAACCAGGTGAAAATATTCAGGAAACATTCAGCTTCCTAACCAGAAAAATCAGATAAGAAAGTCACCTGGCCTGAAGATCAATACTCAAACACTAAATGATTTAAAACAATGAGCCACTCTTTTACGATAGAAAGAGCTGTTGTCTACTATTTCTGTTCTTGCAGTTCTTCCAGCAATAATGGATACAAATGTAGCCCCCAAAACCTAAGTTCTGTTCCTAGCTCTAGCTGTGGGACCTTGCACCAATGTATCAACCACTCTGTGCTACAGGTTTCCTCATTTAATTTGAGGGCAATAGCAGGTCCTACCTCACATGCGGTTAGTCAATGAATTCATATATGTAAGTGCTTCAGAACATGCCTGGCAGTATGAGTGATACATTTATTAACTTTTACTACCCATTTATTCTGTCGCTGTCCAATCTAGGTGTACAGGCTTTATAACAATGCCTTTAAAGAATAACTGCTGGCCAGGTGGTACACGTGCCTGAAGTCCCAGTTACTGAGGGAGCTGAGAATTGTTTGGACCAAGTTTGAGATCAGCCTGGTAACAGCAAAATTGCATTTCAAAAAATCCGAACCAACTTTGCTGATGCTTTATTCTCCTTGAAAATAGTTTTCCTATTTTTACCATCTCCCTACCAGCTAGCCTCCTCCTGTAAACTCCCTCCCTACCATGTTATTTTTTTTCCTAAAAGCAAAGGAAATTGCATTTAAAAACCTTGTGGAATTATACCACTCAAAGTGCTCATAAAAGTCAGGAAGTGCAAAAGTTAGTATTCTAGGAAGACATTAAATCGGTGTAGCCGGTTCTGACAGAATCATTTCAGAGGGTGTAGTGCAGCCTCTTTTTTGCAGCCAGTGCTGAGGATTGAATGCAGGGCCTCGAGCGTGGTAGGCAAGCACTGTCCAGCCAGCACACCTGCAGCGTGCAATAGACCCTCTCACAACTCCTGGCAGTGAGCTCAGAGGCCCGCACTAGCTACTCCCTTCTTGCCCTATGCTTTTTTCTCACAGATGCCCCCTGTGGATACCAGCTGGCCCAGGATTTGCCATTTCGAAGGAGTGCTACCCCTGCTCCAGACTGAGCCATCTCCTCCAGGCAGTGCTTCTCAGACTTGAGTGGGACCAGAACCACCTGTCAGGTTGGCCCCAACACGGAGTGCTGGACCCACCCCTCGGTCCTCTATCCAGGAGCACCTGGGTGGGTCCTGAACATCTGCATTTCTGACGGTGTCCCGGGGCTGCCAGTGCTGCTGCTCTAGGCCACATTTTGCAAACCAGGCAGGACCCTTTCTCTCACTTCAAACATGCTTTCTTCCCTTCCGATTCTATAGGGTTCTCCAGATGCATCAAACATGAAAAGTTCCATTCATGTGTGCACACGAATCCTCAATTTTCCAAGAAATGGAACATAAATTCTGTTCAAACTCCAACACAGTTTTGACAAAGCCAGGCACACCCTATGTCAGCTGCTGCACCCGTTCCATCTACCCATCCTGTACCCTCCCATTTCTGCCGCCCATATCTGTACTCAGATGCTCTGAACCGTGCGTGTTTATACAGCTCCGGCCCTGCTTGCTTATACGTGTGCATTTGTGCTTTTCCTCCTCCTAAGCTGTAGAGCGCTTACTAAGGCTCCGTGGCACCTGAGGCTGAACACACAGTGGGTGCTTAATAAAGGCGGTTCACTGGTAAATGTTGAGTGTTTTCTTGTACCTGGTACGCAAAGGGAACAAGTAGATGAGAGCTCTAAACTGTTCATCAGGACCCAACTGTGTTTATTTTTGCAGTACTAATACAGCCAAAAGATGGCTTTCCACTCACATGTAAATATGCGATATGTCGCCAATCAGCATTTTAAATGCTTTGATGCCATTCTCAGAAAGACCATCTGTGCTTCTTCTCACATAGTTACCAAATGAGTAATTTAACATGGGGGAGTTTGTAGCCGTCCTTATAGGGAATTGCATGAATTCTAGAAATACTAGTGCAACTGCGATCAAGTTTGATTTTATGGGACACTAGTGGATGTACCACCAACAACACCTTAATCTTTCCGGAATTAAAGGAATGATACTGGCCCTGAAGACTATTGGTGAGAATATTTTCTGAGAGTTAATGATGAATCCAGAAGTTATCATTACTAATATTGATTTACAAATCACATGAATTAAATGATCAAAGAATGAATCACTTTTGTTTCATCCACTGAACAACTAAGAAGTGAGCTGCACTGAATTAAGGAAAGAATAAATTATTAGTCTTTCCCAAGCAACCAAGAGCTATTAGAGAGCAAATCAAAAAGCAAGTCCTCCACATCACCATCCTCCGAGCACTAGAATATACATTAACCAAAATGATATAGGAGGTCAAAAATTTACCATTCTGTTCGAAGAAATCAGTGTTGTTTCTTGGACTATTCTATGTGACAATATGTGGCCTTTTAATAGATTTTCTTGTCTTTTGTAGATTTGGTGCTACATCTAACCTTCTACCAATCCTCTTCTTTTCCGATCTTTAAATTGAGGAGAATTTTGCTGGTATATTCTGAACATTTTGTTTCTTTCAGCTCAAATCTTTCTGAAGTTCAACCAAGGAACAATAATGAGTTCTAACTGAGAATAAATGTAGGTTGTTTCTGAATTTTTTTTTTAAAAAGTGATTTCATGCTATTGTTACTTTTATGATAAAACTTAGTGACATCTGGGTTGGTTTCTTTCCTTGGTCTGATTCCCACGGCTGCTTTTATACACCTGAGCCTGGTCTTGTTTTATGAAAGAAGCTGTATTCTTGAACTTGAGCTAGGCTTTTCTTACATAGACCACATAATTACAGGCAGCACCATTCTTATTGCAATTAATTAATATTTTCCTCCAAAGAAATTACAACAGTCAAGGATAAAAGACAGAAATCACGGCAATAGAGGATATTTTGTCTATAAAGGTTAAAATCACATTTGTAATATTACATTCAGATTTCAGCCAGCCAGATTTTTAGCTTGTGGGGGTGAATTTAAGGCAGGGATGCATACTGAAATACACGAAGAGCAATCTTGGTTAAAAAAAAATCAGAAAAAAGAAACCAGATTCACCTCAGCTATTCCAAAAGCAGACATAGAACTGACTTCTGAAGAAACTGATCAATAATAAGGGCTAATTCCAAGGGGAGAATTCAGTACTATTCAACCAGTTCTAGAAACTGTAGATAATATGGAAACATTGGTTGACATAAACCTGGCCTTTAGGAAAGTGACAAAACAGTAAAGGAAAGAGCAGAGGTCAAAGCAAAATGTTTTGTGGCAAAGCATTCTGTTCTTCCAAGATTTTACAATGGTTAATTTTCTGAATTGCATTGGATTTTCAGTGAACAGATTCCTTCTAGATTTTTGAATCAGGAAAATAGAGTAATCAGTGGTGTAATAAAACAGTGTATTTTCATTAATAAAAACAGATTTGTAAAAGCTTTTTAATATACCTTTACCGAAGACATTACGAGTGAGAACAATGTATATCTTTACTTGTTTATTAAATTTAACTCTGTAAGATGGAAAAAGAGAACTAAGATTTTTAAGTGAGAAAACCTGGAATTGAGCCTGTTTTCTGCATTTCATTTCTAAGACAATGCTGATGAGTATTGGTTCATTTGCTGCCAGATTCATAGAGGGTCGGCTCTTTACATAAAAATTACTAATCGGGGATATTTTAGGCAGAACCTTCCATGATTTTTTTTTTTGCAGATACTAAATTTGCAACTGTTTGCTTTACTGAGTTAGTGCCCACTGCAAAATCAACTTTGTCTACCTATAAAACTCTTCACAAGTTCCCAAATATTTAATTTCATCCATCAGCAAACTTTCAGAGTCTCAGCTATAATATTTCCATAAATTTCTTTCCTTTGAAGTTTAATGCTTTTGAGAAAACATGCTTCTAAGATCATTCAAATTCTACGCTGGTGTTCTCGACTGTTCTGGGATGAATATAGCCTGGAAAATGGCAGAATATGCACCTGAGCTTGGAAATCCGACCAGTTACAAGTCCTGGGCCACTGCTCAGAACCTGCATGATCTCTGAGTCTTTACTGATCCCTTCCAAATCTCATTTCTTCATTTATAAAATGGGGATGGAAGTACTATCTCCTGGCATTATTGGAAAAACTGAATATGATAGCGCATATAAGCCACTTTGATGATGATCAGCATACAGTAGTGTCAGAGTTCTGCAGGACAGAAGCTCAAGATAAAGCGTTCAGATTTTGGATTCTCCTGAGCCCTTCTCCCGGGGTGGCCTTGCAGATTGGCAGGCTTCTCACTGTGTCATTGTGTGGTCTTTCGCCTGGCCCATGTATCCCTGGTGTCACTTTACGCGCCCCGATCTCCTGGTGTCTCGTCCCATGAAGGACACCAGTCAGATGGATTCAGTCGACCCTAAGGATGACCTCATTTTGAGTCAGTCACCTCTGTAGATACCTCGTCTTCAGATACAGCCACATTCTGAGGGGAAGAGGTCAGAATGTTGCTGCGTGAAGTAAGGGAAATACAGATTAGGACAACACACTGCCTAAATGCTTTCCACCTAAAACTGGACCTCTGTTCACTCACAGCATTTATTCAATGTCTAGTCCACAATCACCTGCTCACTTCATACTCAGTGTGGCCCTGTGACGGAATAAGATTTTGCAGTAAGATGGCAACTGTTTCTGAAGAACTCGGGCTCATGGGAAAGACAGATGACTCTGTAATAACAATTTACTGTAAGAAAATGGCAGGCAGAAGAAACTTTTGAAAAAGAAGGTGCCTTGAAGGATGAATAGGAGTTTATCAGGTAAAAAGGATGGCGGCTGAGGGAACCTGAGTTTCTAAGGTGGAAGTGGTGAGAAAGATGTGTCATCAACCAGAATTTAACAAACGATCATAACCGGAAAGATAATATACAGTAGGAAAAGCATCCCTGCAACTAAGGATCCAGGGAGCTCCAACCTGTCCCCAGATGAGCACAGGGTGACTCTGGAAGTCCCGACTGTGTCCCCTCCCACTCTGTCCCTCTGCTTGCAGGTGACAACACAGCTCTCAGAACTCACCTTCCGTGCAGCCTCCTGTACTTGCACCGGACACTCTTCCTCTTCCGAAGTTACATTCTGTATTCCTCCATGATGTGCTGATAAATGTAAGTGATACCAAACTGGTGTCATGGCTTGTGTGTAGATGTCGTCCCCACCCCCGAAAGTCTCAGGCGGATGAGACAGGGCTTTCTTTTTCCGAGGTGGCTTAATCTGGAACCTGTGATGCTGGGATTGAGAGAGTGTGATTACTAAACCACTACAAGTGAGTGCTGGCTTGGCAGTGCTCTAACCCTGGTAGTCTGGATGGGATAAAAGGGGCAGAAGGATACTGTTAAGGTCTCTTGCTGCTTTAGCTGCCTTCTGCTGCTATGAACTGTTTCTCCTTGGAGCCAGCCAATCACGGACTCAAACCTCTATCCCGTGTAAGCCAAATAAACCTTTCCCCCTTTAACTTTGGGTGTTGGGTATTTCGTCTCAGGAATGACAGAAAAGTCACTAGCATAAGTGTGCTCCTCTGAAGTCAGGCAGGTGAGCACTTCTGCTTTAACTCTGTCTTCCATCCTCTTTGTGGCTAGGATGGGTGTCAGAGGTCTCATGACAAAAGCTGCCACACACTCCTGTAGTCCATCCACCAACACTCAGAAGCCTCATGGCGGGTGGATATCGGTCCTATCCGCATTGCATACATGCACTAACTGGAGCAAATAACTACCCAATGCCACACAGCCAGCCACTGACAGGGCGTGGACCTTGCCCAGGTCATCTGATGGCATACTCCATGTACTAACACCAGGTGTCCTGGCACTAGGAAAGGCACGCTTGCAGATCTGTTGTGCAACAGAAAAAAAAATAGTGACCTTTAGGGCTGGGGATTTAGCTCAGTGGTGCCCCTGCCTGCCCTCCAAGCACAAGGTCCTCGATCCCCGGTACCAAAAAAAAAAAGAGAAAGAAAGAAAAGAAATAGTGAGCTTTCACACCAAGAGAATTTTCCCACATATAACAAGTGAGACTTAGGCAGGCATGGTGGCCCAAACCTGTAATCTCAGCAGTCCAGTCCAGGAGGCTGAGGCAGGAGGACAGCCAAATTCAAGCCTAGGCTAGGCAACTTAGTAAGACCCCATTTTAAAATTAAAAGGGTTGGGAGTGTAGCTAAGAGGGAAGACCCTGTTTAATCCCCTGTACCCCCCAAAAAATCATTAGGGAAAGATATAGTCTGGTTTTAGAGCATTTGACTATCATGTATGAAGCCCTAGGTTTGATCTCCAACACCACTACCCAAAAAAGCGTTCTTTGTGAAATTATGCCTTATTTTTTAATGTCATATTGTCCTTTGTGTTGTAGGGTGATGAGTTGAAAACAATAGTCATTTTTTCTCAGTGTCCTAATTAAAAAGCAAAAAGTTGGCAAGTTAGTTTTAAAGTTAAGTCTTTGTTTTCAGTCCCAGAATTTCTAAATCTAAAATTCACCACTGGCCACAGAATATCTTCCCCTCCGTGAGACACATGTTCCCTTTCTGTGAAGTTTCCTTTACTACTCAATGTGAACTTGAACTTTCAAGTTTTTCGCTGCCTGATTTTTAAGAGTTACCAACTCACTTCCCCAAAGTTGGACCTGTTTCTCTCTAATGCACTTGTATTTACAGGAGGAGGCTAAGTGAATAGATAGTATAATGGCTTTCTTCTACTGTGGTTTCCACAAGAGTAAAAAGGCCAGCCTTTTCTTATCATAACGTGGTGGAAACTTTTCTCACTGAAGATGTCAAGTCATAACAATGTGGGGGGGACCCTATTTTGCTCTCAGAACTGCACAGTTCTATGAGAAAGACATTCTTCAAAGCTGTTTGCAATATCCTACATTAGTTTACACTGGTGTTGCCTCACAAAGGAGCCTTATAAATGGATTACATGTGGTTGGATAGAGAAGTACAGTAAGACCTCTGTCCCACGCTTTTGAGGGTGCACGGCATAAACAGGGGCTTGCTTCATAAGGGTTCCTTGCAAATAGCTGACTTGAAGTTTTGTGGCTAGTAATAACCTCCTCTAAAATCAACCACTTATACCATCTGCTTGACAGCGCCCTATCCATTATACCAGGAATGTGTGGGTTTCCACCCTGGCAAATGTCTTCCAAGTTGACAGGAGGATAAACAGAAGGAGGAGGCTGGGGCTGGGCAGCATTGGCCCTTTCTGTGCTGTCATTGCGGTCATTGTTTGGTCTCTGCTCACGCTCAGCCTCTTCAGCAGGAAAAGGTCCGGAAGGAGAAAGAGAAGAATCATGTCCGAATTCCCGAGATCAAATGCAGCAAGTTGAGGTGGCAGAGGAGTTTGGAAACTGGGCACAGAGGTTAGGACAAGCAAGTGGAGAAGCTAAACTGAGCCCTCAGAGCGCTAGAGGCTGATGAGGGTATGTAGTGCTTGGAATTTTGATGAGCCAAATGAGACATGGATGCAAGAATGGGACGGGGATCTGAATTTTTTTTTTCATATCTGGAAAATATGTTTAGCAATCACTACTTGGACCTGAGGCCAATATGGGAATTTAATCTTTCCCTCAAAATGCAGACTGAGGCAGGCACCTAAGGGTGAGAGAGACTTGCAGAGAAATGCAGCGGCTCCCCCTTGGTTGTGATTTTGCTTCCCATGGTTTCAATTACCTATAGTCCACTGTGGTCCAGAAACATTGCCACGGCACAATGAAAAATTAAGATATTTGATACTTGTCCTCCAATGGCGGGCTCACCAGGATGTTTTAGAACTTCTGGGGTTTCTCTATTGTGTTGGAGATATTTATTTTGGTGGCTGGGCCCTAATCTTTTTCAAATGGTAAAATAGTCTTCTACTTCATAAGTTTAAGAACTGCGACGATGGGAAAGCACAAAGGAAAAAAACTACAGTCCTAATCGATAGCTGCCCTCAAACTTACCACATTTCCCTTCTTTCGTTCTATGTTCCCCTGGCCCTAGCCTTTCTGATCTTTTCCCATAATTTACTCAAGCGTAGTCTCCCTGGAATCTGTGGTGAATATACCTCCCTCTAAAGCCTAGAAATTAACTAGTCTTGAAAATTTCTCAAGGCAAATTCTTCCAACGCCACCGATCATCGGATGAATTCCTATTAGGGGCATCGACGACCGGCCGTGGAGAACATGAAATCTGCAAGCCTTATGCATCTGGCTGCCTACGGCTCCAAGTTATGGCTGGTGCGCAGATGCCGCCCCAAGGCCTCATGCACTGGGAGGGTTATGGAGACCCACAGATGGCTTGGTCTTAGGAGGTGGGGTCAGTGCAAAGAGGCAGTCCCTGGAGCTCTGACTTGGAAGGGTCTGTCTGCCTCCCTGGCTTCCAGCGTTCCTCTCTCGCTGCTTCCTGGCTATCGTGCCACAAGCAGCTTCTCCCAGGCGATCCCCTTCTGCCATGCAGGCCTGCCTTGGAGCCAAGCAACTATGAACTGAAACATGAGCCAAAATAAACCTCTCGTCCTTTGGCTCGTCCAGCAGGACAGCCTGCACTGTCCTACCAGGCGCCTAGACGGAGAGATGGGAAGATAGAGGGAGAAAGGAAGGATAAACGTGGGGACACACACCAGAGAGAACAACGGAGCATGACCAAGGTTGGAGCCAGGCCTTTTATAATCGG
>NW_022900943.1:28902602-28921220 GCF_012274545.1 Fukomys damarensis | reverse complement strand
GCTCCAAGTTATGGCTGGTGCGCAGATGCCGCCCCAAGGCCTCATGCACTGGGAGGGTTATGGAGACCCACAGATGGCTTGGTCTTAGGAGGTGGGGTCAGTGCAAAGAGGCAGTCCCTGGAGCTCTGACTTGGAAGGGTCTGTCTGCCTCCCTGGCTTCCAGCGTTCCTCTCTCGCTGCTTCCTGGCTATCGTGCCACAAGCAGCTTCTCCCAGGCGATCCCCTTCTGCCATGCAGGCCTGCCTTGGAGCCAAGCAACTATGAACTGAAACATGAGCCAAAATAAACCTCTCGTCCTTTGGCTCGTCCAGCAGGACAGCCTGCACTGTCCTACCAGGCGCCTAGACGGAGAGATGGGAAGATAGAGGGAGAAAGGAAGGATAAACGTGGGGACACACACCAGAGAGAACAACGGAGCATGACCAAGGTTGGAGCCAGGCCTTTTATAATCGGCGCCCCATCAATAAGACCAACTCACATTCCGGGGGAAGGGAACGTGCAGACCGCAGATGACAATAGATGGGGGTCCGAGGAGCCATTTTCCTGACTGCCTAGCACACCTTGGCAGCTAGCACCACGTACCGGACAAAGATGGCCTCGCGCAGAGATGGCAGGTGTACGGAAAGTATAGCGAGCTCTCTGACAAGGGTAAAAAGGAGACACTCTGAGGTGGTAGGAAAAGGAGAACTTAATTCAATTTGGGACATCCTGCGATGTCTTCCTTAAGAAAGTGACTTGAGTGAGGTCTCAATTAGACCTCAGAAATGGTCATTTCAGAAAACAGACCAACACCAGAAGGGTCTGAGGTCTGAAAGAACATTAAAATCACACGGGGAGCTTCCCAGGCTTCTGATTCAGCAAACCTGGAGGATGTAAGAATTTACATTTCAGTTGATTCTGGTGACCTGGGCCCAGGCACTGCGCTTTTGAGAAATACAGACTTAAGCAAAGACTTGGAAACAGAGCATGCTGGGAAAGAAACAAATACTTTTATTTATCAAGTTGAACAGACTCAGTTTCCTAGTACTTTTAGATTCAGTGGAAACGAAGGGTGTTAGTCTGTACTTAATGAATCCCAAAATTATAAATTCTGGGTATTGAGAAGAATTTGGAGAATGTGAACCCTTCATTTTACAAATGAGCTAAGTGGAAGTAGAAGATGGGCTCCAATAGGCAGCGTCGTCTTTTTAAATCAGACAGGTCTTAGTGGTTCTCTCACTCGAAGGTTCCTCAATGAAACACACTAGGGCCTTTCCCTTTGGCGTCTCAGTGCTTTCTATTTGAGATGAGCCAAGGAACTGTGGTGACACTCCCAGTGAAACACTCATCTTTCATAAAACATGCATGTCCATATGGAAGGGAGGCTGAGAATTCTCTGAAAACCTCTGAGTCCATCAGCCACGTTTCTATGTGATTGAGACCTAGAACTCCTGCCTGGCTCCTTGGGCTGAGAAGTCTGAGCTGTGCTTCTGGCCTCTTTCACCCTCTGCTGTCCTTTTTCTTTCCCAAGGGCTCACATGCCCAAATTTAGCTACCTAAATGGCTCTGCAAAACTTGGGTTTGGTGGTGCTGCTCCTTTGTAAAACCCAAAGCATTAGTAAAATTAAATCTAAATGCAAACTGGGTCAAACCCATCTTGACTCCTGAAATATGCTTTCTTCTGAAAGAGAGTAGTAAAATCCTGTAGTCTATTCTTTCCAACAAATGCACAAAATTACCTTGGTGTCTTTATTCTGTTGTCTGAGCTGTTGTCACCTTTTATTTGACTTTACTGAAGGAAACAAGATGGAGACAGTTTTGAACAGCCCAAGGGAATCTCATTTGCACATTCAAATACAAGCATGTGTTTATCATAATTTCCTAAACTCTGGCTTCCGCTCCCCTCACTCTTTCCCCACTTCACAGCCCCCACTCTGACATATGCTGCCACTCCCAAGGATATGCATAGACTCTTACAATGTGAGAAAGATTCTGAAGGTGTTTGAACAGTTGCCCCTTTCCACTTGTGGTTTCTGCAGCAACCTCGGTCGCCATTCTGAGAAGTCCTAGAGTTCACAGCCCTCACTTCCTGCTAACAGGTGAAGCCCACGCAGAACTTTCACCTTGAGCAATAGGAGAAACTACAGATACAGACAGGTTAACTGCAGCTTCTCTCAAACTTGAAACACTCAGTTCCTGAGCACAGACTCGTTAACTTATAGGAGAGGATGTCACATCGTAGCTAATGTCCTCCTTGCAAAGTTGGCGAGGTAAGCCCTGCAAACTGCAAGTCCATTTTATTCCTGCCTTTGCCAACTCAATCACAGATTGTCTCCTCTTCACTGGCTGAGTGAGCATCACTTAATGAGAGGCATCGGGTGTACAGTGGGAGAAGTGGCCGTGGACAGAGAGGAGTGCATCTCCTCAGCCTGTTGATGGTCAGATCCTGCCTCACTCCCCAGCTCTTCGGCTTGAGCCAAGTTACTTAGCTTCTGCAGCTCTCAACTTCTTCCTCGGGGCCTTGGTTTGCTCGCCTGTGCAGAAGAGGTGCTGTGAGAGTCAGACTCTGAACATCGAACTGACCTAGTGCTATCCTTGCTGACATTGGGTGCTCAGAAATGGTAGTCACGACAGCTCAGGCAGTAAATCAAACACGATTTTCTTCACAACGAAGCCCACCGTCTTCATTTTGTTGTTAGCAGCTTGATTTTGTTTTCCACTGACTCAGAACCACTTTGGTGTAACCTCCTCTTGATCCTGGCCAAATCAGAGAAATCCAAAATTACTAGAACACTAGTCTAGGGTTAGTCTCTGCCTGAAAACCTGTGAAGTGCTCAGCATGCTTTCCCCAACCAACAGCAAGTTATTAATAACGTATTTTTTCAGTCATTAGTAAGGCACTGTCAGAAAGGACTCAGACCCCCACAGCTTCTGGGATTCCATAGGAAAAAAAAATGTTAAATGCTGGAAGTTGAAGTATCAGCAACGCGCATTTGTTCATCTCAAACAAAAGATGCCTTTTTAAATAAAGGAAGCTGTGGTGTGCACAAACAGAGAGAGAGAGAGAGACTCTGGCTGCAAAATCCACCCCCCATCTTCTCCAGGGAGGCTCACGCCTCTGCCTGCTGTTCATCAGCCTAGATTTTGATGGGGTGATTTTTAGTCAGCTGCCTCGATCATTTTGGCACGGACAAAAATCCTTTAAAAAATGTTACACTTCATCAAAGTGTATCATGAGACTTCACGGTCATTATCTCAATGGTCGCTCTGATGTGCTACAATTGGCAGACACACAAACGGTAGGGGTGGAAGAGAAGAAAGCCAGCATTTCATGCGGAAAGCTGGCAAAGCCTCGCCAAGCTTCTGTCAACAACTCCACGGTCTGATCCGATGCACTGAGCGTGCTGATGATGCTCTTGTTTCTGGAGGAAGTAAACAAGAAAATGAATTCCACCGTGCAACACAGCCTCTTTGTATCTTCAAAATGGTGTGACTGGACTCGGGCCAGCCGTGTTGAAAGTTTGGCCATTTATGTCATCAGGGCCTCAGTTCTGATGGAGGCTTTGATTACAACTTGGACCCAGCTATAAGACCCTTCAGGGACAGCCACTCAGCAAATAAAGGCATTGATTGGTTGTTGGGTCAATTTAGCCATAAGGGTACAGAGCATGGCTCTTTTGAAAAGTCTAATGGATTAGCTACACAACCAGTCCCACTGCAGGACTTATTTTTCAAGTAACTCCATGACAGTTTTCCAGCTTGGCAGGGAAATCTTCCTCCAGAGCAAGCTTTAGAGCCCTTCTTATTATCAATAGTGGGGCTCAGAGGATTAGACACTGGGGGCCTTACAATGTAATAAAAACAACTGTTAAAAAAACAATTAAGGCAAACAATAGTTTTCATGGAAAACTATTAATTATGTAAAGTTATGCAGAAAGCAGAAAAATCTTTTTTTATTCAGAGCCCTCTAACACTGAGGACAACTGGAGTTACCTTCCACTGCATCCAGTGGCTCTCAAGTGGCAGGAAGTGGGGGTCCTTGGAGGAAGGGGCTCCCCTGAGTGTAAGCAGAAAGGAAGCAGAACACCAGGCTGCAACTTTGCTGCGAAGAGAGTAAAATAGTCAGGAAAGGAATGTTTGTCAGACTTACATTACCTTGCGTATCTTGGATCTTTTTGATAACTCAGAGCTGCATTTCCCTAAATAACTGAAATTGGATTGGAGCCTTCCTGCTGGGATCTCAACTGAATTTTTATAAAAACAAACAAAATACCATTTGTATAATAGGCCCTATTTCTAGCCAAGGTTCACCCTGAGAAAGTGACTCGGGAAGAAGTGGAGTCTCTTGTTCTTTGACGAAGTTTTCATTACATGGTGATGGTCCCGCTCGGACTCCTACCTCTCCTCTTTTGCCTCTGCTCTTTCCTCTCCTAAATGCAGTTTGCCCTCTTCTTCTTGCTGGAGCTTTTAAATTCATTGCTTTCTCTTCACAGTTTCTATCCTTGACCAGCAGTGCTGGGAATTGACTTACGGCCCTTCACCTACCTGTGTTCCACATCTGATGCTCTTCCCGGATGGGAATCACCAAGCCAAGCAGTCCCATTAAGAAGGCTGTTAACTGCACACATAAACATTGCTTTCTTACCTACAGTTACATGTATTTCTCCTCACTTCCAAGTAACTGGTTTTAGCACTCTTTCCAGCATGCCCAATACCTTTTATTTGACTATATTGTTTTAGAAGGGCCTTTGGGAATTTAGCTAATTTCATGCAAGAAGTTATTAAGTGGGATTTGACATTCTTTGATAACTCCAATAAACCATTAGTCAAGTCTCACTCCCTCTAAGGAAGGAATAAAAGCTTTATTAGTCATCGGGTCTCTATTCTAAACATGTCACCTGAATTTAGTATTGCATCTGTGCTGAAATGCAACTGACTTGCTTATTGAGTAGAACTTTCTCTGAAACTCCAAGGAAGCTGCCATTGGCTAACATAGGAGGACAGCATCTACCTTCTTCGGAAAATTCTCTTTGGATCTACGTGTGCATTTTGAGATAACTTAGCAAATTTAATTTCTCGACCTCTGATAAAGGTTGATAAAATAAACAAGACAAACTCACATGTTCACCTCTGTATCAACACACTAATTCGCTCTAAGGGATCAGATTCTTGCCTTTCTTTGCCCAGAATACAAGAATAAAAATAATCTTTCCTTCTGAGAAGTGGAAAACCTTGAGAAACCCAATCTCAAAAAAAAAAACAAAAAGAAAAAAAACAGAACATAATTGAGTGTGCAAAGGAAATTCATTACTAGGGTCAGAAACAATAATTCAATTAGCATGTATTTGTGTAATGCCTTTAAAATCATTCTAAACCCAAAACCACATTCATCTTTGAAATGTAATACCAACTTGGCACCCAGCATACTCAGATCACATTTTGCACGAGAGATTACAAAACAGCATCAAGATTGCAAAAGCAATTATTCCAGTTATCCAGATGTGATTTTTCAATCATCCTAGGAATTTTTTTTAGCAGTTTTTATTCTGTGGCGCTGCTTGCAGCTCTCACACTGGCACACTGCTTGCATCTCTTCATTATTAATTCAGCTCATGGAGCTTAATTGGACAAGGCTAGAGCGAATTTGACAAACATCACAGCAGCAGAAAAAGCAATCACTCTTTCAAGATGAAAATTTGTTTGATGTCTTACTGTGTAACTCATTTACTCTCCTCGGGAGTCATGTGACCTGAATGTTAATCAGCCATTGATTGGTTTCTCTCCTTGGACAGTCACGTGACCTGAATATTAACAGGCTGGCACTCTGTCACTGCACTGTTAGGCAACCTCGTGATTGGCTGCCAGGTTAGGATACAGAGATAAGTAGGTGCTTGATGAGCACTTGACAGAACTTCACAGAAAATTAAGGCCCTAAAATAGCATGAGAAAGTCTTGTCAAATCAAGCATGATTATCATTGAATGCTTAAGGAATTCATCATCGGCATGAAATTGATACACTTCAGTACCAGCAGGGCCTGTAGTCAGCGGGGACTCATCAGATTTTTATTTATATGTGTTCACCAAATCACATTAATTCTGAGAGCTAAAACATGCTAAGGATGAAGGTTATTTTCTGTTCAATCTAATTTATCTATGACAATAATCATCACTAATAATGTGTCAAATTGGATTGCAGTCATTTTATGCATGCATGCTGATTTGGAAAATAGTGTTAAACCGTCCCGCAGTAATTAACAACTGGTAAAGGTATGCTGGCCCAACGTAATCAGCATATCTAGATGGAAAATTAAGTTTTATAGAATGGATTTATAGATACATATCCATATTTAATTCAGAATACAAATTATTCTTGGTAAAAGCCGACATCATTTTTATAACACTATTAAAGCCAATAACCATTGAGAGACTCGCATTCTTAATTTGCCCCATCGTTCATTTTTTCTCTCATTTTCCACAGTTAACTTTCTAATGGATGTCACCTCCTTATTGGCAAGTCTTCATGGGAGCGGGGTCGGGTAGAGCTAAGCGATGAATAAATATGCCCCGACTTAAGCCTTAATCATGGATGAAGGCAGCCACATCGTACCTCTTAATACACAACGCTTCATAATTGTTGGTGAGGGCTGGGAGGTGGGCAGCAGGGCGATTACAGAAAGGGGGTGGTGCTAGACTTTGGCCTTTTGGTGTCTCTCCATTATTTCTCTTTGCAAAGGGACAAGAGGAAATTTTGCAGATTATCTTATAAGGGATTAATGTTTCTTGGTGCATTGTTTAAGCCTAAATTGCTTTTGTTGAAGTACCTTTTATGGAACAGAAGTTTTTTTTTTTCTTTTTCTCTTTTAAGTAGCCCCCCCACGGTTTATAATAGAACTACTGGAGTCATCAAATTTTGGGGTAAGGACATTTTAAAGAAATGTTTATATCGTTTGGTGAGTGGGCTACAATGTTTAGGAGGAGAATCGCACTCCCTAAGGAGGGAGATCAGATACACATGAACCCTGGTTTCTTTCCCACAGATCCCCACCCCATCTTAATCCCTGGGCGCCTAGCCCTGCCAGGATTCTGTCCCCTCTCTCAGCAGGTCTCTTTATTGATTAAATGAATCTGCTCCAAAGGCTGGCTCCCAGGCTCTTTGATCTAATCCGATCTGATTTTATCCTATCGCTTCAGCAGGACATCAGGGAATTAACAATAAGCAGCTTTGCCACAAGTGTTTAATAACTCAGCACAATCTCCTTATGGCTGGGAGCTGCTCAAGTTCCCATCCAATCCACGGCAAACAGTGTAACAGATTGGCCAGTGCCCCTGAACCTGAGGAATTTCCATGCACTGTGAAGCTAATCACTTCAAGTTTCTCCATAAAACTACACAGAGCAGATTTCTGCATCTTAACAAATTGAAAAAAACAACACTGGATGGGGAGGGGCACACAGAAAAGACTCACCTTCCAGCTAAAGCGGGGGCAAGGCTGGCAGGGTGGGGGCAGGCACAGATCTACTTCCGGCCTCTCACACAGTGCTTCTCCACCTTACATTTCCTCATGAATAAAATAATCTGGGTGGGCTCAAACCTAGCAATGGTCTAAGCCCACGATGAACTTTTTTTCCCCGCTGTGAAGCAGGTGCTGTGGTTTCAACCACAGGCCGTGCTGTTGTTCCTGTGATGGCCCTTGCCTTATGCAGGAAGTGCACAATGAAAGAAAGAGCCTGCGTCCCATGTGTGCCGTGCAGAGCGGAGATGTGAGTGTGTCTGTCCCTGGATTTCAAACTAGCGCACGGGCCTGAAGGGCTTGTAAGTGATCACTCAGTTACAGAGCCAGCCTTGAAATGCCATGTGTTTTGTTTTGTTTTGTTTTGCTTTGTTTTCTTAACTCTGGGCTGCCTCTACCTACATCCCTGCATGTAAATAGCCAAGGCAGAACTCGCTTAATATCTTTCTTCCCACCACAAAACAAAAAGCATGGTGCCTCTCTTTTCTCAGTCTCATTCACACAGTCTACAAGTAATCTCCTTCTCTGAGACAGAAACATCCAGGGCAAGGCTTACCCTTCTGTAAGGCCAGAGCCGGGAGGCGAGGCAGGGAGACGCTGGGAGGGGAAACAGGCTTTTGAAAGCTGCCGGATTATTGGTGCCATGGGGAAAACACCACTCCAGCACTCATCTAAAATGAAACATCTTTTAGTTGCTCTGTTTAATACCTACTGTACACCAGAGTTACCTATAAAAACACGTTTCATAACAAAAAGCCCTCTCTCCACCTCTGTCACTGTTCTCCACCAGCCTGGCAGCTCTGTAATTTCTCACTATATCTGCAGAGTGAGGAAGGGCTGCTTACTGAACCTCTGGGGCAGAGGGAATTTGCCAACAGGTTTAGGCCAGACTGCAATAGTGGGATCTTTGTCCCTATTCCCGGGGGACCTAGGGTACTTGCTAATTCGCTCAGATACAGCTGGAGGCTTTATTATTGTTTTCCTAAGTAAAAACATTTATTTTCATATCCTTCCCCTCCCACATGCATTCATTAGTATTTATCTAGATTCCCCCTACTACTTATAGAAGTCCAACATTTTGAGACACCCCCCCCCACATATGCTCAAAAACAATCTGCTTTTGAGTCTGCGATCCTCTCAATATGGACTGGAATGCTGGCATGAATGCTGTAATTATTTCCTCTTTGGAAATGCCTTTTGCCTTACTTTTTTTCTGTTCTACCAGATAAACTATGTCATAACAGAAAAATCTCTGTGAAGTTCTCCAAAGAACTCTGTGCTGTTTCCAGACCCCGGGACTGTAATTACGCCTGTGTAATTAAAGCAGAGTGCCTCCCGCCAACTGTGAGCAACCCTGTTTACATCACAAAGAGATAGCAAGACATACTCAGGAAGGTTCCAGCCAAAGTAATCTAGAGGGCTGCCTCAACTGGCTCCACTTTCTAAATATTGTCCCTGGGCTAGGGACAGTAAGCCACAGGGGAAAGTACGCAGGAGGGAGGACGCTGAGCCAAGCCGGAGCCAGAGGCCTGCTGACTTCCCCCCTGGGCAGAAGTCACAGAGCTTGGCTACTTGCCCCCCACCCCCACCCCGGCTTTGGCTGGAGTCTGTTTGCACATCTGGCCCAGGTGCTTCTCCTGCAGGGTCCGGTGTGGTGCATTGCTGGCCTTCTGAAATCCCCAAACTCTGAGCTCGCATGCAAAAAGTTCAGAGCATTAGGCCAGGGTGTGAGTACATTCTTGGCCTCCAATAGCACAAGGAAGATTCTTCTACCTGTCGTTCAAGCAGTTCACAAGCTTGTCTTTCTCTGCTGCTCTCCTTGGAGGCTGCAGCAACTGGAAGGAAATGAAAAAGACTCACAGAGGGAGAGACGGAAAAGAAGAGACACGTAGAGAAGAGGAAAGACACCAAAGCCACATTTTGAGAAAAAAAAAATCCCTATAAAATAAGAGCATATTACATTTTCTTATATTTTCAAAATGTAGCCAAACTAAACCATTAAATGAGGATTTTGTTTCACAAAGTCTGCAAACCATTCAACCGCTAAGCCACTATACCAGGAACGTGGTGCCAACCAAAATATGTCAAGATTAGTAGTATTCAATAAAATCTCAAAACCAAATGACATGCAAGCTGTATTTCATGATTAGAGCGCTTCCTTATGTCAAGGAACGCACATATTAACTTGTTTAAACATGGCTCTGCACTGTTACTCTTTTGTCAAAAGCAGAGGAAAGAGAACCTAGCGCTAACCAAACCCATCCGGATGAAACCTTCATGCTTTCTCTCCTCCTGGCAAGCGGCACCGCCACCATCCAAGTAATCCTCACCTTGTGAGAGGAGAGCCTCCAAAGGGAAGAGAGGCAGGAGAGTCCACCTCCGCTCTTACCAAGTGGCACAGTACAAGCAGGTTTGCAGATGCCTGGCCCAGGTCCCAACACAAGAGTGCACGAGAGGATGAGAATCAAAAAAAACAAAATGCTGACTTTTCCCCTAAGACAGCAAATCACCCAAATTACAGAATGCAAACACTTCATCTTCTTCTAGTAAAATGAATGCCTTTGTAACCTTAAGGGTTATGTAATGTTGAAACAATTACAAAGGGCGGTGGTATATGCTTTCTTACTGCATCCTCAGACGTGTGCTGGTCATTTATATAAGATTATCCCCACTTTGTAAGACAGAAGCCTGAGTCTCCAGAAGACGAAATGTCCTGTCCACGTGGCAATGTCAGAAACAGGTAAAACTGGAGCAGGAGCTGGGCACTGTGGCAATAACTATACTCTTAGTTGTTTGGGAGGATAAGGCAGGAGGGTTGCAAGTTCAAGTTCAGCCTGGGCTACATAGTGAGACCCCGCCTAAAAATACAAAAGCAAAACACAGAAACCCAAAGCAGACCAAAAACAATAAGAAGGCTGGGCGTGGTGGCTCATGGTTGTAATCCCAGCAGTCAACAGGCTGAGGCAGGAGGATCGCTATGACTTCAAAACCAGCCTGGACTACATAGTGAGTTCCAGGTCAGTCTCAACTACATAGTGAGACCCTGTCTCAAAAAACAAAAACAACAAGAAAGCAAAACAGGATTCCCCCTCTCTTTGGAATCTCAACCAAAGGGAAACTTCCCAAAATGATGCTAATGCAATGTCTCTTGTTGCACCCAAATGCTTTAGTTTGAGATGGAATCTAAAAACAGAGAGGGGTGACTGTCTCATTCTCTGACTGTCAACAACAATGAGCTGCTGTGTGCTTCTACCTGGCTGGAGAAGGAAGGGAGGTGACCTCCCATTTGCAAACTACAGTAGTAACTGACATCTGTGAGGACGGTAGGAACCCTTGAGGCAGCCACTGGGTGGATGGAAGGGTGCAGCCTGCTGTCTCTTACCTAGTGCTCCCTGCAGGGAGCTGCTGGACCTTTGTCCACCAGCAGGCAGCAGGGGGCTGCCTCCACCTGTCCCCTATACTGCGTGCCTCCTTCTTCTCGTGTATCTTCATGTTACTGGGAAGTTGTTGCCTTCCTTTCAAAGCCACCTGAGCCTCGACATATCACAGTGTGGCTTCTCTCAGAGTGCCCATCGGGCCATCAGTCTGATTGGCAGTGTCTACCACTTGCCCGAGCAGAGGTTGGGCCTTTCAAGATCTGGGAGCTGCCTGCCCTTCTGGCTTCATCCCAGAACACTGAGCCACCTCCACTTGACACAGCTGCCCCGAGACACTGCGGTGGCTGGCTAAGTCGCATCTCCCCGAGTCTGTAATTCACATCCCGAATCCTGGCACCCAGTGGCTCACAATGCAACTGCCTTTGGAGGACAGGGTCTTGAAGGAGGTAGTCGAGGTAATCTAAGGTCACATGGATGGGCCCTAATCCACTCTGGTGTCTCTCTAAGAAGAGATTAGGTCACCAGAGCGTGTGCATAGAGAGGGAAAGCACATGGCTATCACAAGACTTCCAAAGACACCAAACCTGCTGATGCTTGATCTCTGACTTCAGTTCCTGAATTGTGAGAAAATAAATTTTTGTTTTTTGAGTCTCTTTATCTGTGTTGTTTCATCACAGCAGCCTAAGCAAATGAACAGAACTTCTCATCTCTCTGTTTACACCCACTGAGCACTCTGTTGGGTACAGTCCACCTTTGGCTGTTGGCCTGGCAAACACTTCTTCATCTCCCATGTTCGATGCAGTGCTAGGTCTGCTTCTCCACAAGGGCTTCTCAGATAACCATGGGCACCGAGCAGTTCATCTCCTGGCTCTCTCTCTAGAGAAAGTCTCATGGTACAGGGACCTCTGATGTCACCCCCAAGGCCTAGCACAGTGCTCCCATCAAAGAGAACAAAGTTAATGTTTGATGGGAGGAATGGAAGAGTGGTAAAAATCGTGACTAAGACACACTGAATGTTTGCTGTGTGCCAGATTCCATGCTAATAGTGTACTAACCAATTTTATCCTCTCAGCAACTGTACCAAGCAGATAATGCTGTTACCCTCATTTAACTGCGAAAGTCCAAGTCCTATCAAGATGAGTAAACTTGCCCAAGATCATGCAGAGCCAGAGATTTAAAGCCAAGTATCTGCCTTTTGAGTCTGTGTTCTTAAGAAAATGTCTTTTGAGGAGACAGAAAAAGAAGATAGGCAGGGAACAAGAGAAGGGAAGAAATCAACTGTGTAACCTTGGGCAAGATACTTCCATCCTTTGAATCTCAGTTTCCTCATCAGCTTATCTCTGCGAAGTCTCAAGTGTGGTAATAAACAAGAAAGGGTGTTGCACAACCACACAGGTTAAGTTCCAGTGGCCAGAGAGCCATCAAGGAACCGGACGGGGACCCAAAGGTAAGGTTTGCAGACAGAGGCACGTTGCATGTTGGGTAATCTGGAAAGAGATTTCACAGGAGAGAACGAGGTGAACAAGGATGAGGCTTAGAATGCAGCGCCTCCCTGCTTCCCACCGGAGAGGAGAAGTCATCCATCATTTTGCAGGACTCCAGAGGCACCACTCTCCTTGTAACTTGTGCGTGTTGCTCTTGGGCATGGTGCTGACCAGAGGATCTCTGAGGACGGATGGCAGTCTGGGGTGTTCTACGCATCCGTTAGGTAGTCAAGCTGCAGTTTACTAAGCCATTTTAGGGACCTCATACTTAGCGCTCAGGTCCTAATGCTACCTGTGGAGTGGAAGGGGCTCCTGTTGCTTTCATCCTGGAACTTCATGTCGTTTTTCTGGTCAAGGTTTTGTTTCAAACACTGCCTGCACTGGAACACCATCCTCTCTTTTTCCCATGGACTCTGAAACTCACTGAGCATGAGATGATGACTTAATGAGCCGAATCTAGCTGTTCCTCACCTGCCAACCTCCTCTTCTTCCGAGGTTTTCAGATGACCTACTTACCTAGTCTGGGAGCAGAATGGTTAAAGCTCTTGGAGGAAATCAACTGTAAATAGAAAGGCTCTGTTTAACATGATCCTCTCCAGAAAACTCTATCTTCTACAGTCACTGTAATCAACCCTGCAGTGTCAGGCACGGTTCTTGATTATCTCCCCGCGGCATTATGTCTCACCACATTGCTGATAATAAACTGATGGATTATCAAACAAGATTACAGCTTTAGCAAATAAAATCATGTTTTGTGTTAAGAGAGAAAATGCTTACCATCCCTATCTGCCTGGCTAAATATTTACATACCACAAGCTTTCTAGGGTCCCTGTTCTTTCGAATCTGATTTTTAAAAAAACAGCACAGAGGTTAAGTTAACAGAAAAGGGAACAACCCGTGCTTTTGATGCTCAGCTAAATGCCCCTCTGGGAGAACACAGGTACTGCCTGAAGCACAGACCTCAACCAAGGCAAGGCCTTCGTCCAGCCAGATCAATGGGTCCGTGGGACAAGCAGCGGGGCTGTCTGGGCCAGGGAAGCTCTGGTACCTAATTCTATAGGGAACATAAATGAAACTGAACTGAAGCCCAAAGCATGTGTAGCTAGCGTGCAAGCTTGCAAGAAGGGAAGTCAGGGGCTGGGTCACAGTCTCGTGTTCATCGGCTGTCTTCTGCCTTCTATTTTCCAGAGCTCTTCAGTTCTTAGGCTCAAGGCCCGTGACTGGGACAAGTCGAGGAGGCACCTGTAAATACCGGCCCCCCCAATTTTTCACACTTTACAACTGGCACAAAGTGAGGCCTAGAGGCTGTAAGATTTGCAGAATGTCCGGGCAAGCAGGCATCAAACCTCACTTTGCTGGCTTTTCTGGTATCATCTCTGCTCTACTCCGTGAAGCACCACTGAAGGGAAGCGAGAGCAGAGAGATTTTTCTTTCTTTTTCCTCTCTCTCTTTTCCTCTGTTTGTTTTGTTTTGTTTTGGTAGTGCTGCGGATTGAATGAAAGGCCTTTGCACTGATACACAGGCCAAGTCTTTAATTTCTTATTTTGAGACAAATCTCACTAAATCATCAACTTTCCCAGGCTGGGCTTGAACTTGTCGTCCTCCTCCCTCAGCCTCCCAGAGTGCTACGGTTACAGCTATGCACCACCATGCCCTACTTTTTCTTTTGGTACTGGGGGATCAAACTTAAGACCTTGCACTTGCAAGCCAGGCGGTAGAACCACTGAGCAAATCCTGGCCCTCTATTTCTATCTCTTAAAAATGTGGCAGCCTGGACCAGGGATTTAGCGCAGTGACACCACACTTGCCTCGCAAACACAAAGTCCTGAATTTGATCCCCAGTACTAAAAGGCGGGGGGTCGAAATAGGTTTGGAAATTGTACGCTGGTCAGTTTCAGAGAAGAGCACAAGGCACTAATGAAAACCAGCATGGTCAGCTGGAGAGGAAGTGACTTCAGACGCCCTCTCTTCTCTACAAAATATATCAAAGTTGAATGAAAAGTGTGGAAGGTGATAGATGCTTAAGAGGAATGGAAGTAATAAAACGCCCCATGGATTGCAAAATATTCACAGGATTATATAAATATTAGCAATAACATTATTTTTTCCCCCATCCCACAACCCCCTTCCATCTCCCAAAGGATTATTTCTTCACAGTTTGGTGTGTGATATATGTTTTGGTTTTGCTCAGTGTGTTATGTGGGTGAAGCCATATTCTGCACATGGTTTTGCCACTTCAAATCTTTCTCTAATATTATATGGCAAAGAACCTCTCGGGTTAGGGGTAGATCCTCTCATTTGCCATTTAGCATTTCAAAATAGGGATGCTCCTGAATAATCATTATTACAGATTCTCCTATTGATGGACATTTATGTCATTCCCAGTTTGGAACTATTACAATCACCAATGTCACAAACACTCATGCTAGTATATTAGTGTACATGGGACGTCCTAAAATGAAAGAAATGTCTGGTCCTGATTTTAATAGCTATTGCCGTGATGACTGCTCATATTTCCTACGTTAAAACTTCTTACTTTCTCACCAACACTGGTTATTATCACGATTTTTAATTTTTGCTTGTTTATTTATTTATTGGCAGTACTAGGGACTAAACCCATACCCTCACACAAGGTAAGCACATGCTAAGTTACCACGAGCTACATCCCTACTCTAACCTTTGCTAATTAATGAGCAAAACTTCCTCTATTTCTTTTCCTGTGAATTCCCCATTTTCTGTGGTTCTGGATGATCTTTTTAACTTTTTTTTTCTTTTTTTGTATGAACTTGTGACCTTGTGCTTTCGAGGCAGGCAGTGGAATCACTGAGCTAAATCCCCAGCCTATTTTTAACTTTTTAATGAAGCCTGAGAGCTTATTGTTCATCATCCATTTTGATTATATACACTATAAAGATGGTATGTCATGATTCATCTATCAAACTTTTTATTTGTTGTCTTTTATCCTATAGAAGTTTTCAGCTTTGTGTAATAAAATCTGTTAATTTTTTATAACAATGGCCCCAAGTTTGTACTTTAAAATCATCGAAAAGCTTTTTCCACTCTGAGTTGTTTTTCCTACATTTTCTTCATCCTCCTCCTCCCTCTCCTCTTTCTTCTTCTTTTATTTGGAGATAGTGTCTTGCTATATAGTTCAGGCTGGCCTTGAACTTACTAAGTAGTCCAGACTGGCTTCAAATTTAGGGCAATCCTCATGCCTCGGCCTCCCAGGGTGCTGGAATTCCAGGCATGTGCCAACACACCTACATTTTCTTTTAAGAGTTTTCTTATCTATGTATTTACTTTTACATCAAGTTCCTCAGTGCATCTGGAATTTATATTTATGCATCCCAAATAAATTTTACAGCTAATGCTCCGGGAACCATTTATTAAATAGTCCATATTTTGCTCTCTAATCTAAGAACTCTTCAGTGTAACAGATACCAGCACTCTCAGATGTCTAGAGCAGTCATCTAACTGCGCTCCAACCTTCAATACCACTTCAGTGGCTACACGTGCATGCCATGGTTTAATTTTTGATAGAACTCCTTGTTTGTTGTTTTCTTCCAAGTTCTTCAAAACTACATTGTCCCCTTTTTCAGTAGGTTTTCAAACATTTAAAAAGATAAATATTAATTTATGTATGCCATAAACATCAATAAAATGAATACAAATGCAATCCCCACCCTACATTATGTTCCTAAGATAAATTCTAAAAATAGCGTATCTAATGATATAAAGAATCCAGTTGGATTTAAAACTGGAAGACCATTGAATTTATATGTGAACTGAAGAGAACTGATATTTTTCAAATATTGTGTTTCCAAAGTGGTGTTATACTCCTTACTAAGTACTTAAAGAGTTCTGTTTTCCAATTTATTATTTTGGATTGTGTAGATAGGCATTTTTTTAACTAGGATTTCTTTGTTACTCAATGTCTTATCAATTTTATTGGTACATTTAATATGTACAATGCAATGACATTCATCGTTAGAAATTTGTACCTTTACATAAGCAGCCTTGGTTCTTATTTTTTCCCCAGTCCCCTGCTCTCCCTTCAAATCCTCTCTCCCTCTTTATATACTATATTCATTTTTGATTCTTTCTAAGAGCTTCAAGTAGCTGAGGTGAGTGGCAAACACTTGTAATCCAAGCTACTCAAGAGGCTGAAGCAGGAGGATGACAAGTTTGAGGCCACCTAGCAAACACACTATCTCAAAATAAGGAGTAAAAGACGGTTGGAGATGTGACTCAGTGGCAGAGAAACTGTCTGGCACAGTGATGGCGAACCTTTTAGAAATGAGAGCCCCAAATGCAACCCAAAAACCACGTATTGATTGCAAAGTGCTAATATTGCAATTCAACTTGAATCCTGAGGTTTCAGTTTGGAAAAAACAACTGAGACATTAATGTCTCCTGTCTTAGGAGAAAATCAGCATGCGTGCCAAAGGTTTAGGACCTCTGGTCTAGTATGTATGTGGCCCTGGGTTCAATTCCCAGTACAAGAAAAATAAAAGTTGAAAAATTCTGGGCTGGGGATTTAGCTCAGTGGTTCTGCCACCTGCCTTGCAAGCATAAGGTCCCAAGTTCGATCCCCAGTACCCCCCCCAAAAAAATTCTCAGCCTAAGATGGCTACAATTTTTAGTATGGTAATGACAACAAGCAAAGCTTCCTGTCTTATTCTTACTTTTGATGGTAGCTTTATTTTACCATACAGTTATGTATTTGCTATAGATGTTTGGTAAATACACTTTATCAAATTAATGAACTTTCTTTTTCTAAATAGCTTAGAACTTATTTTACTTTTATTATTTTAAATCACAAATAGTTTCTGACATTTCAAATAGCTTTTGATAAATGAGTGTTTTTTCCTCTGATTTTTAATGTACTGCTAAATCACTTACTGTAGTAATGAACAATCATTAATGATTCCCAACTACTTAACAATGAATTGAATTTGATAATATTTTACACAGAGTCCTATATTTATAAGATAGACTGGTCTATTTTGGGCATTTTATCTTGTGTGCATCATGGTAAATTTAGATATAACATAATATTTCCAGGCCTTGTATCTTTTAGGGGTAGATTTTTTTAAAAAAACTTTCTCTTATTTAAATCACTTATTTCAATAAATTGTCAATTTCCTCTATGATTATTTTTCTCCTTAGGTTTTCAACCACCTTTTGAAGTAATATTGGTAGTGTATATTTTCCTAGAAAAAGGTGTTTTCAAATAAATTATGAATTGTTTTTAAAAATTATGAACTGATGGGCCGGGGATTTAGCTCAGCGGTTCAGTGGCCTGCCTTGCAAGCCCAAGGACCAGAGTTCAATCCCCCCTACCAAAATAAAAATTGTGAACTGTTATTTTAAGGTCTGAGGACCAGGACTATGGATAAGCAGTGGCGTGCTTGCCTGGCATGTGCAAGGTTCTGGGTCCAATCCACAGCACCACACACACATATTAAAAATGTTTCAAGACCTTGTGCTCTTGTAATTCTTTTCAGTTTTCTCTGAAACTGCAGTTCAGTCCTCTCTCTTATTTATAAAGGGGATTGTATATTTTCTTTATCTTTTTCTTTTCTGACCCAACTTACTACTTCTTTTGCCTGTTTACACCATTTCAACAAAGTATCTTTGGATTTTATAAACAAAGCTCATTTTTTTTCCTGTGTCTATGTCATCAGTTCGGCTGACCATCCCTGTTATATTCCTTTGAGGAATACAATAAACTGCTTCTTTTTAAAATTTAAAAATAATGTGTTTGCATGACTGAAGATTGAAACCCATGTCTTCGCCCTGAGCCATATCCCCAATGCAGTTTAGTTCGGGTTCCAGGTCTCACTGAGTTGCCCAGGCTAGGTGTGACTTTGTGATCCTCCTACTTTGGTCTCCCGGAGTGCTGGGGTTACAGGCATGGGCCACCATCCCCAGCTTTCTTCTCTCGATTACTGGGTTTTTAAATCCCTTCTTACTTTCAGAGAAGTGAATGGAGACTACAAAAACGTCCTCCAAATGCTGCTTCAGCCACAGCTAGTGATGTTACGGTGGTCTGCATCTGGATCCCCCCAGGCCTCATGCGCTCCCAGGTGGGGTTGAGGAGGAGGATGGATTATGAGGCCGGTTCAGCTGGATTGCTGTCATCAGAAGCTTTAGGCCGGGCCTGACCTGGAAGGCTACCTCTCCCTTCCAGGTCCTTCCCGATACTCTGCCTCCCTGCTGCTTTATGCCGAAGATTCTCCCCTTCCCTCTGCCCCCCCCCCCCCC
>NW_022900943.1:28858122-28901952 GCF_012274545.1 Fukomys damarensis | reverse complement strand
CTGGAAGCGGCCAGCCACTGACTGCCACAGAGCCAGATAAGCCCTTCTCCTTCAAGTTGCAGGTGTCAGGCTGTGTCTCGGCCAAATGTGACTGAGACGAGGACCGACTGGCAGAGTTTTCACCTTTTAAATTTGTAAATGGTCAATAGCTTCTGTCTTTATTTCCTCTTTACATTGAGAGTTATTTAGTGAGGTCTCCCACACACCACCAAAAAGTAGATGAATTAGGACAAGAGGATTCCCATTCCACTATTATTATATGAAATCCTCCTCCCACTGTGGTTCTCTCTCTCCCTTCCTCCCGCCCTCTCTCCTTTCTATATTACTGAGGCAAGTGGATGAATTAGGACAAGAGGATTCCCATTCCATTATTATTATATGAAATCCTCCCACTGTGGTTCTCTCTCTCCCTTCCTCCCGCCCTCTCTCCTTTCTATATTACTGAGGCAGGATCTTGCTATGTAGCTCAGACTGTCCTTGAACATGTGATCCTCCTGCTTCAGCCTTCTGAGTGCTGAGATTACAGGTCCGCACCACCATACCTGGCTTTTATCTTTATCATTTTTGTGTTTGGGGAAGTTCATTGTTCTTGTTTAACTACATGTTTTGTATTTCATAACTTTGTCCTGCAAATATTGCACATGCTTGTCAAATTTTTTGTATTATTTTGCTTTGCGTGTCTGGTTTTAACATGAAGTTAGATTTTTTTTTCTTTCTTTTTTTTTGGTTTTTTTGAGACAGGGTCTCACTATGTAGTTGAGACTGACCTGGAACTCACAGTGATCCTCCTGCCTCAGCCTCCCGAGTGCTGGGATTACAGGTGTGCGCCACCAAGCCCAGCTGATGTTTTGTCTTTATTCAACCTGAAAGTCTTTTTAAATGAAAATTGAACTCATTTGCATTAAGTACAATTACTTATAAATTTGACTATATCTGAGAATACTTTTTTTCCTATTTATCTTTGCTTTGTATTTAGTTTCCCTTTGTTTTCTGCCTATTATTTAATTAAAGGACTATGTAGCCAGGTGTGGTGGTGCACACCTATAATCCCAGTGCTTGGAAGGCTGAGTCAGGGCGATCACTGTGAGTTTGAAGCCAGCCTGGGCTACATAGTGAGTGAGTTCAAGGCCAGCCTTAACTATATGGCAGGATATTGTCTAAAAAAAAAACCAACCAAACAAACAAAAAACTATGTATCCTTTCTATCATTAGGGACAATCTTTACATTTTAATACTCACATCTAAATGTATATCAGTGTGGTGGGATATGGTGATCCATGTCCATAATTTCAGCACTCAGGAGGCTGAGGCAAGAGGATCGCCTCAAGTTCAAGGCCAACCTGGGTTACACAATGAGTTCGAGACCAGCCTGAACTACACAGTGGCACCCTATCTCAAAAAACAAATAAACAACAACAACAACAAAAATGTATATCAATGTCTAGAAATAATCAGCACCTATCGACGTCCTGAGCAAGGGAAGAATCTTTAAGACTTCTTTAATTTTGCCTCTGCTTCTTGTTTCCAATTCTCTAATCAATCCCTGAACTCCCAAACCTAAATTCTGGGGCTTTTAGGTCCTTATCATTAGCAATTGCTTCTACCTATATTATGTTGCAATAGCTCACCTGATTCAGCTATAACCTTTCTTTTTAACCCCACATCTTGATATGGCTGTATTCATTTTATTTTTCTTGTTTCACAATATGTTTTTAAGATTATTTTCAGAGGTCTTTCTGGGTGAGGTGGTACATACCTGTGATCCCAGCTACTCTGGAGGCTGAAGCAGGAGGATGGCAAGCTCATGGATAGAATGGGCCATTTAGAGAGTAGGGATGTAGCTCAAGGGTAGAGCATCTGGATTCAATTCCCAGTACTGCAAACAAAACAAAACAAAACAAGGCGGTGTGTAGCATACGCCATGTGCAAAACTATATTCATCCTCTTACTAGAACAAAAGTTTATGAGTACAGAATGCCAAGCACAAGATTATTTATTCAGAAGTGAGTAATCTTTAGTGTTCAGGCTTTTTACATTAGTCACTTGTTTTAAAAATATTACAAAAAATATGTAAATTCTACTTGCAAAATGGTTCTGAAGTTGATGTTTAATATACATAGGAATTATCTTCTTTTCTGTTCCTACTTTTGCATGGTGCAAAGAAGCGAAGACACTGAAACTGAAAATGGGATTCATTCTTACAGGCCTTATGTAAAGTGAATTCTAAGCATCATCTGAAAAGTGAAGATATCAGCAATAGAAAGGAAACTACAGGGCCGGGGATTTAGCTCAGTGGTGCTACCACCTGCCTAGCAAGCACAAGGTCCTAAGTTTGATCCCCAGTACCAAAAAAAAAGAAAGAAAGAAAGGAAACCACATCTTCCTATGTCCTCTGTTCATGTTGTAAAAGCCTTGGAACTATCATCCACTAGAGAAGGGGTCCGATTCAGCTAAGTTAAAACTGTTCCTCAGTAGTACTGCTGTTCAAATACTTCTCCACTGTTAATAGATAATGCGCGTAACAAAGCAATCGCATCAAATCATGCATTTTTATCTCTTTTAAATTCTGCTCTAAACTGCCCCGTTGTCTACACATAATTTGCCACCAGAGATCGTCATGTTTGAATAAAGAACATTCTTTGACTTTAAATGTCTCTAGTTTCTCATTCTTTATGGCTAAATAGTACCCCATTTTATTTAAGAAAAGCCACATCTTCTTTATCCAGTCTCCAGTTGATGGGCATTTGGGCTGTCTCCAAGTTTTAGCTCTTACAAACTGTACCGCAATAAACATGGGTGCACATACATCACTGTGGTATGGTTCTTTTAATTCTTTTGGGAAGATGCCCAGCAGGGAAATAGTGGGTCAAATGGGACCTCCAACCCTGGTTTTGTGAGGTATCTCTATGCTGATTCCCACCGTGGTTGCACCAGTCTGCACTCCCACCAACAGTGGAGAAGGGTTATAGCTAAATGGATGCACATGGAGGCCATAACTTAATTAAATAGGACACACATGTGTAAATACCAAATAGTTTCTCTGGAGGGAAAGTGTAAATGAAGATCAAAATATATAATAGATAATGCGAAATACAAAGGAGAGATCCAAAGGGGAAGGGGAAGTGGGAGAGGTAGGGGAAAGGAACAAATGGGAACCAAGTCCTTGAAAATGGACCTTTGCTTGCGAGGCAGGTGGTGGCACCACTGAGCTAAAAAATGGAGGGGTGGAGGCTTGGAAGGGAAGGCAGTGAATGGGGAAACAATAAGAACCAAGATACATCACGTAAAAGTACAATTCCCCATGATGAATGTCATCATATTATATATCTACAATGGACCAATAAAATTCATGAATAATAAATAAAATAAAATTATGTATGCACTTTAAAAAAAGAACAGTCTTTGCAAGAAATATCTATTTATATAGAATCTTACTACAACCTATGTTCTGTTACTCTAGTCAATGGAAAACTTGGTTAGTAGAGTGACAAAACTCAATAATAACAAAAGAGTGGCACTCGCTGCATAAATTTCATAGGCCGTTATGAAGAAGCAAACAAAATCTCTAAAAGAAAACGTTTTTCCTCCTCCCTCTGCTCTTTTTGCCACCATCTCTTTCCTCTGAAATTTCCTGGGCACGGGAAAGCGAGAGAACAAAGTTCACAGACTCTTGTTCGAGCCAAGGAGAATCCCTCTTTGTTCCTATTCCTAATCCCCTGCTGAAGCTTGTGCCTTGTGGACCACACACACCGTCACTCACAGTGACTAACAGTGTCCACAGCAGAATGCACAAATCACAGCAGCTGAAAGGTCACAATGCAGCAACTTCATGTGACGACAATGTCATCACACAGATTCATCAAGCACGGTTAGCTACCTTTCACCTTGGGGGACTACAGTAAAGTTGAGGGGACTTTCGGCCATTTTCTGAGTATTCACGTACCGTTTAAAACTGTTACAGGGAAATTACAACCCCGCACTCATTGTGTGCCATGAACATAAAGCACGAACAATGAAAGGACCGGTGAGGCACTGGTGGTGCACACCTGTGACCCCAGCACTCAGGAGGCCCAGGCAAGAGGATCACTGTGACCTGCAGGCCAGCATGGGCTGCATAGAAAGTTCAAGGTCAACTGGAACTGCATAGTGAGATTGCCTCACAAATGACAAAACAAAACAAAAAGGACAAAGAAAGACAATCAGAGACATCCCTTTCCAAGGCTGTGGAATGAACGGCTAGAAGGGCTGTCATCAGTTAGGTGTCTGCCCCTCCCACATACATACTGAAATCTAGTCTGACTATAGATGGCGTCTTTGAGAAGTGATTTATCACGAGGGTGAAGCCTGATGAATGAGATTCATTCCCCTGCCACAGAGACCCAGAAGCTCCTTTGCCTCTTCTGCCATGTGAGAACATAGCAAGCATCACCTATAAACCAGAATATGGGTCCTCACCAGATACCAAGTCTACCAAGGGTTTTGCCTAACTAAGACTTCCCAGGCTCAGAACTGCTAAAAATAAATTTCCATTGTTTTTAGGCCATCCCACTTAAGCTATTTTAATGTGGTGGCCTAGTATAACTGGTGAAACTGAGGCTAGAGACTCTAACAGATACATCCCAGGTTACAGAGTAACCCAATTCCTAACTCCCAAGCTCTATCCAAAGGGGTGGAGGGGAGAGGAGCAGAGCTGCTCAGACAAAGGCATTCTTCCTAGACAAGACAAGACACCTGGGGCAGAGAGATGAGTTGATCCAAAGCCACGCAGAAAGGCTCCTGCTCAAATACTGGAGGAAGAGTGAGAATATGCAAAAGCCTGGGGGTAAGGAGCCCAGGATTCAAGTCAGAGTCAGTCCAAAGACTAGAATCGAGGATACAGGAACTGGCCAAGCCATCAGCATCAGACAGAACCCACTAGGTGCCCATTATTAACTACTACCGATTAGCCCTTCCTATTATGAGTGCACTTAATGGATCAATTTGTGGTAAACATCCTGGGAGATGGGGTGATCACTGATGGCTGAAAGCTGACCAGAATACTAAGATGATGGGCTCCATTTTAGTTGAACAATCTCAAACACTGTTCCTTCATGTGTCTAATGCCAGTAGCATGAACTTCTTGTGCCCGCTTCACGATACAAAAGCAAATATAAAAAGTTACAGACTCATAGGTAAAAGGAGCTAAACTCTTCCAAGTAAGCTAAATGCAATCACTAAGGGCTATCTCTACCTCTTACATGCCTACAACCTAGCAGTATTATTTTCATGTGTTGAGACTGAGCGTTGGGAAATCTGGGGGCCACTATTTGGCAGAATCCAAAGGCAGTTCTTTCAGGGGGACACGGAAGAGATGATTCATTTAAGGATTTGGACACAAATGGTTTTGGTCAACCAGAAGGACTTCTAGTCATGTATCTGTATTCTCCCTAATAGGAAAACCAGATGATATCTGATAGAACAATAATATCATAAAACTATACATACTGAGGTAAACTGAGGTTCTCGCTAAGTTGCACATTTGTTTGAAATCTAAACAAATGTCTTGATAATTAATCTCCAAAATATATAAATCTGCTGTAGACATGTGCACATAAATTATAATAAAGAATGCTAGTATGCAATTTGATTCAAAGTGCTTTTTAGTAAAGTACATAATGATGCATGCTGAGGAGATGCAGGTATATTTAATTGGATATAATTAAAATAATGATGTGTGTTTAAAATAATGACATATTAAAAAAATGTTAAATGTAAGTGGCTGAAGAACCTGTAATAAAAAGTCAAGGCAGTAACTAGTTTTTGATTACCTGATTATTCACAGAGCTACTACCCCTCATTTAACAAGTAATGCGGGTAATCCCATAATAATGCCACAGCAAAGGGGTCCAGGGCACCCTGGTGACAGCATGGGCCTCTGCTGCCCCGCTACAGACCAGCTTCCCCTTCTGGGTCTCTTCTTCTCGTGCCAATTCTTTTCATAAAGATAAATGAACAATGAATGAAAAAATTCTCTGAGATTTGTAAAATGTTGACAACTGTTGAAGCTGGGCCGTAGTGATGTGAAGTTCGATGTATTTTTCCTCTTTGTTTTTTGAACTTTTGAATGTTCTTTTATTAATACACAAAGGTCTTTTTGAATATAGTTCTACAATGTTTGATAATTTTACATCTTCCCTACGCAAAGGGCAGAATTTATTAGTGTACATGCACACCCAATGGCTCTGCTAGACGAAGCTTCAGAAATTCCCTCAAATGAGTGGACAATAGCACATAAAGGTGTGTTTCTAACTTTCATCCCCAGCTAGGTAATGCCCCCTATAGAGACTGCTTTTTTGCCTCAGATGTCTCTCACCATCTGGAGTTATTTTTTGGTCCCTTCCTTGTCTCTTACTATTCTCTGCTTCAAGTTCAATCAATGACTCCTGTCTGCCTCATTATTTTTCAGAGTCTGGTCCTCATCCATACACCAGGATTTCTCAGATGAGCAGCCAGTGAGCCAGTGCCCCACCGCCCAGACAGCTCATTACCTTCTGTCCTCCGCTGCCTGGCTGTGACCTCTAGCGGAGCTCAGATCAACTCCCTGCAGGGCTGTACAGGCAATTAGTGTCCTTGAACTCCCAGCTCTAGAATTCATGTCACATCTTGGGAGACCGACCCAAATGGCTTGGTTTTTTTAAAAAATTTCTGCTTATATGACTAAGCTTTTGCACTCCAAGGGGGGAAACTAGGTGCATTTGTAGCATTTCTTAAGGATAAAAATCATATTCTAAATACTTTCTATCTTTCTTCCCTCGTTTTTTACTTTAGTAACTGCTCAATTATAATTCTGGGTACATAAGTTTGAAATAGCTATTTTGGATTTTCAAAAGATAATTCTCAAAAATGTGTCGATTCCTCTAGGGTTAGAAGTACAAATTCTACAGTTTCATCTACAAGTGATAATGAAGTAGGACTACTCTGTGTGGGGACATCTAGAAATCAAAATACACTGGAAATAAAGTTTTTGGCTTTATCTTGCCTTCTAGTAATTCAATATCAAATTATATGGACTAAGACACCAAGTTTCTGATTATTCAATAATAATAATTCGGAGGTTCATCTTTTCATTACTTTATTGCTCAATATCAACTTTACCACTTGAGAAGAAAAGAAATGCAGCTAAAAAAAGGCATAAGCTAATCTATTAAGCACTTTTTAGCATCTCTCCAATAAGATTCTTTGGAGGAAAATTTGAAACCACTGACCAAAGTAAAAAATAACTATGGAGTTCAAGATTGTGCTGTAATTCTTCCCTCAATGCTAGAATCAATGGAATCGCTATTTTCACATCCAAACATTCGCAAGATAATAAAAAAATCCAATTCTCAAATACTGTGACTGGATTTTTATAATATTTTCCAGCTAACATGGTATATAAACTAGTACACCGTGCTTCTCCAGGATCCTACCTGTCTGAAAAATCAGTCAACATACCATGAAGGTTTTTGCATTTGAATTCTGACATGTTATCTGAGTCTCAAAGGGCAGTTAAAGAATTCAATTTTTCAAATTAGAATGAAATACAACTTTAAAATAAACATATGCTTCTGGTCACCAAGTTTTAACCTTGCTAAGTTAGTTTTCTAGCTGTTTCTGCACATTCCCTCTTATTTCTATCTCAACCACTGATGGATCTCCATCACCAGATGTGCACAGGGCAGAAAATGGGGAAACAAGGAGGAGAAAGCAGGGTGAGGAAGAATGAAAAGAGCCAGCGGAAACTTTAACTGGGCCAGAGCTCAGAGATTGTGCTACCAGTTAAACATAAAGGAGCCGAGCTGTTTCTTCTGCAGTTGGTAGAATTTTCTTCTTCAATGACAAGAGGTAGAAACAAAACTTTACAAAATCACAGTTTTTCCAAGGCTTGAAAGAAACACAGCCTTGATCAGGCACATACCCTTGGGATGCTTGCAGGTTAAAACAGATGTTCTTCCACTGGATGGATTTACAGGGCAAAATGCAATCCGGGTTAGAAGCCTCTTTCTCCAGCGGCAACTGCAAATGAGGCAAATGCTGATTTCCCACGCATATCTCCGACCTGCGGATGCATTCTGTACTGCCCAACTTTCTGTACTGCCCGTTGAGATTCACATAACGGCTCCTTATCTTGTTTTCTACATCTCCGAAGGACAAGGAAAGGCTTTCAGGGGTCACAATGTGTCAGGTGTTAACTGCTGCGCTAAGAATCATGACTCTATACTTTGTTTCTTTGTCTGTTTTCAGTCCTGAGATTAAACCCAGAACCTTGTACCTGCTAGGCAAGCTCTCTACCATGGAGCTACAACCCCAGCCCAACAACAGGTTTTTAAGTGGAATATAATGAGGCTACTGTAGGTTTATTTTCAAAAATAGTTCTGAAGATGCTGTGTTTTTTTTTCAAAATAATGTTTAAGATTAGCATAACACAAATATCTCAAGTTTGGCTTTTAAAACAACCTTGATAAAATGTTTTAAAATTCCATTTGGAAAATAAAATGTGGAGGGAAAATTGGAAATCCCTGTGGGAGAAAAAAAAGGAAAGGATTGCAAAATAGGCCTGATCAAATATTATAATTATTGGCAACTTACTAAATCCAAAATGACAGGGCATCTTTCTTAATGATTACTCAAGTCAGTCACAGGCAGCCTAACAGACGTCCAATTACAAAATTCCAGCTTATTACCAAGTCCCGCTGCCACCCAAATATTTCTCAATTCATTTTCATTGTCTTTGTCTTCAGATTCCCATGAGCTAGTACTTCCCTGGTAGAATCAAGGAAGGGAGAATAATAGAAATCAACACTACGATTGGGCAGAGAGAGGAAAAATAGTCCAGATGGCGGAAGTAACATGTGAAAAAGCCCAGGGGTGAACAAGTGCAAGGCAGACTGAGGAGCTATACATTCTTCAGCATGGCTAATCCTAGGGACAGGGAGTCACGGCAAAATTCAAGGCTGGAGCTCAAAAGAGACTTCAGGCTATGACGGCTCTGTGTACTACCGTGGGCATTCAGGAGAATTTAGACAGAGTCAAGAGAAAGGAAGCCATGGTGAACTAGGATGGTCAGTAAAGGTCAGAGGTGGGCGTAGAAACAGAAAATCCCAATCGAAGAGGGTAATGGATCGGAGTTGTGTTTAAGTCCGAGAAACACACGGGAGAGAGGTCTGCTATGACTAACATCGGGGAGAAGAGAGCAGTTTGAAGGACAGACGCCTGGCCTTGGGCCTGGGAATGGTGCTGGGGTCATTCATAGGCACAGGAAACCCATGAAGGTGAACAGGTTAGAGGGAAAGATGATCCTTGAGACTGCGGATGTGAAAAGGCTCCTGAGAGTCACCACTGCTAGCTGTGAAACTGTGCTGCTGGGCAGTGTCACTCCGTTAGGGGATTCTACTGAGAAATCTTTAATAATAGCAATATTTCCTAACTTAACAAAAAGATGATAATAATAAGGGATAGGATTTGCAAACCTTAAGCTCTTTTACAACTATCTCTTACGTTCTGTATTCTGTTTTTGCTTTTTAAACTAAGTGTGACTCAAGATCAATTCCATGCTTAGGGATTGTTTGATATGGAAATCTCCAGAAGCAGACGAAGGTAAAATTCAGTTTATAGGACCTCTATTGAGGATCTTAGGACCAACATTTACAGAAGGAAAATGGAAGCAGGACAAAGTGAGGAAGAGGTTAAGGACAAGATGGGTCCACTGACAACCTTGGAAAACCCTACAAGAAGCTCTGGAGCCAAAACAACGACCAGAGCTGGCCTATACCGGATGGAGATGGCCTCATTTTATGCCCTTCTCAATAACCCAATGGATGACAGTGGGGCAGGTGGCTTCTTACAGTGGATGCAAGCCCTGATAACTAGAGCTGTCTGTCAACCACACTCCCAGAGCCGGCCGATATGCTCTGCAGGGGAGGGGCATGTGAGCGGGCTGCTTCCAAGCCACAGAGTGAGTAAAAGTCATCTGTCATCTCCACACATCAAGACTCTCCAAGAACGCTTCGCCAGAAGATGCACCACCCTGAGCAAGTCTGAGAATTCTCCCTTTCTACCTTTTGGTAGTTAACATTTATTGAGCATATTTTGTGTTAGGCACAGCTTTAGCCACTGAGTCAATGGAAAATAACATAGAAATGGCTTTCATGGAAATTTTAGTACAATAAAAAGGCTTTTAGCCGGGCACAGTGGCACATGCTTATAATCCCAGCACTCAGGAGGCTGAGGCAGGAGGACCGCTATGAGTTCGAGACCAGCCTGGGCTACACAGTGAGTTCCAGTTCACTGTCATCTATATAGTGAGACCCTGTCTCAAAAAACAAAACAAAACAAAAGTCTTTTAAATGAAGAATAATCCGACAATTAAACAAAACCCTTTCCTATGACGAAAAATGCTCTAAAGGCAGTGAGCCAGTGAGTACCTGGAAGGAGTCTCTTCACAGCGTGCCCAGGAAAAGCCACTTGGCTCCTGGTCCCTCATCTTCCAAGTCCTTAACACAGCATCTTCTCCCCTCTCTGACCTATGGTCCTGTCCTTGCTTCTGCTCCTGACTCCGACCCCCTTCTTCCTTTATGTAAAGGCCCCACAATTCTATTTGCCCTGCAGGGATGATCTGGGATGATCCTCCCTAACTTGGGACCCTGAATCACATCTGCCAAGTACCCGCAGGCTCTGGGGATGAGGCTGCGGTCAGCCGTGTGCATGATTAGCTGCCTCGACTTGAAAATCAGAATAACAGGATCACTTTGAATGGTTGTTGAGAAACTTCATATCAAGTGTCAGAGTGCTCTCTGGCAGGAAGGAAACCCTCAGTGAATGTTAACAACTATTTTTGCCACACGCACTTCTTCATCCTTAGTGTTTCTGCCTTAGCTCCACCCCCAATCATTTCAACTGCTCCCACAATCATCTCGTCGTCCTCGGCTTGGCCCCTCTGCACACACCTCCTATACCCCTACGTTCCTGACCTCCTCACCACCACGAAGGAGAACCACATTAGTCACAGTTCTGCAGGGTGTGGTAGCGAGTGCCTGAGATCCAGCACTCTGGGAGGCTGAGGTACGAAGACCACAAGTTCCAAGCCAACCTGGGTAATATAGAGACTTAGTGAGACCCTCAAAATAATAAACGAAAGCACGGGCTTGGGGACATAGCTCAGTGTGAAGGTTCTGGGTTCAATCCCAGTACCTGGCCCTGCAAAATCAATTCACGAACTCATCCCCTCAATGAATGTGAATCTGATGTCTACTATAAGCCTACATGCCACCTGCAATTATCTTTATGTTCAGTTCCTCTGCCAGCTGGACACCCCAGCCAAGTACTGAACCTTGTTTATCTCTGTACCCAGCACTCTGGACTAATCAAGGGTGGAGTAATGTTTAATGAAGAAGAGAAGGAAAGGCTGAGCCCAGGTATAATGTTCTACAGTTCTCTGATTCTATGAGGGTGGAAGCCCAAGTGAGTTCTCATGAGAGGAACATGTTCTGATTACTTGTAAAGCAGTCAAGGGCTATACACATTTACAACTGCAGCTTACTGCACCCATAGAAGGCATAAACCCGGGCCACCATCTCTCCAGGGGCCTCCTGGCCCGAGCTGCAGGGACACCGGTGCAGACAGAGCTTCTGGGCAAAAGCAGACGGCCCGGTGGGGTAGCATGCATTTCCTTGCAGCTTTTGCAAAGCAGAACCAAGTGACCCTGTGATGTGGCTCTCATTTTCGTTAAGATGTATTTTCTCCCTTTCAATGTAATCTCACTTAGTCTCCACCACCAACATTAAAAAAAAATAAATTAAAAAAAAAAAAAAAAGGAAAAGCAGGATACTGAGAAGGGCCCTTCTCTGTGCTCCCCAGTCGAGTGCCTGCCAAACCAATTAATACCTCCTGAATGTTATCTCCCTGCTATGTTAATGTTATGTTAATAAATGCAATTAAGATAACATTCAGGAGGTGTTAATTGGGTTGGCAGATGCACATGAATAAGAAGCACAGATATTTTGCTTTCCCTATTTATGGAGGCAGGAAGTGACACAAAATTGGACAAAAGGAAACTTAATTTGCGTCCAGTCTCTTTTGATACAATTTAGGCCTTTTCTGTTAAGTAATATGTGAGATTTTTTAAAATGCTAATTTAGATGGAATTACAAAGATGAAGTGATTATCAAATGTTGCAAAAACACTGAAGTTGTCTCTTGACTCAGGAATTAACTACATGATGTTGACTCTCTTTAAAATGCTATCTATGCCGTATGAACTATACACATACACTTTCTTTTAAAACTCTCCATAGTATATATGTAAATAAGTTACATGTTCATCTAGGAAGCAGATCGTTCAATCGGACTAATCTAGACTGTACTGGATGTAATTAGTTTTCTAATGTCTCTAGTGATTTAATAGTTAATAGTTCTTTCATTCTAACTTATGTAGCAAGAACTTTTACTTTTTGTAAAACAGCTTTTCATTTTTGTGTTAGCAATCAGACACACGCGCGCGCGCGCACACACACACACACACACACACACACACACACACACATTGTACCTTACTTTGAAAAGCAGGCTTTTCTCTGAAAAGAAGCCTAAATTTGGACAGACTTGGAGAAAAGGTGTTACACTGCCTTTCCGTCACAGAGTCTTAATTTCAGGAACCTGGCAACTCTGCTGCATATCACAGGGCCCACATCAAGCCTGTTCCTCCCAGGACTTTGCAGGAAAGCCTCTGATGAGAGTCCTGTTAGATCTGAGATGTTCAGGATGTCCACACAGACCCAGAATATCGCTGTTGAATCTGGGCCAGATCAGAATCACTAACCGAGACAGTACATAGAGGGCTTCAACCTGGACTTCACACCTGCTGGGAGCACCATTTGCTATGGTTTGGATTTGCCTGGAGTGTGTCCTCCAAAGTCAAGTGTTGAAACGTAACCCCCATTGTGAAGTTTTAAGAGTGCAGAAACCTGATCAACTACGTTGTTTGGAGGCAGGGACTTTGGATGGATTGGAAAAAGCCACTCGAGTCACCATGATTTTGAATGCTGGTGGCTATCTAAGGAGGCAGACTAGAATAGACACACACACACACACACGTACACACACACACACACACACACATACACACACATACACACACACACTGTCTCTCCTCGCCTCTTGCCATGTGATGCCCTCTGTCACTTCAATACTCTGCCATCACTAGATGTAAGTGTTAGAACCTCTTTTCTTTGTAGTTACCCATGTTGGCCTTTTGTTACAGTAATGAAAAATGGGCTAGTACACTGTCTGTAAAAGGCTCCCACTGCTTGCTAATAAAGGTTGTTGGAGTGGGGAGGGTGAAGAGGAGAAAGAGAAAGACCAGACAGTATTACATTTTTTGGTTTAGTGTAATATAGAAGTCTAATTTTACAAATGCAAAAAAAAATGTATATCTCAAATTAAAGGCTAATGCGTATTGCACAGAAAAAAAAAATCACGAAATAGACAGAACATACTCACTGCTTTGTTTCAAGTGAATTGTTGTGAGCCAGTATCTGTTGCATGGAGAATCTACTGGTCCCAGAGAAATAGATACGTATGTTTCTTTGCTAACTGCCCATCTGTACCCTCAACTGTCCCTTCCTCACTTTTTCTCAGTGACCTTTCCTTGGATCTTTTATGTAGAAATAAAATGACTGTGACTGTTTGTAACTTTCAACATGAAGGTTCTGGTAATTTCTTAAGTGACAACGGGTTATTGTTAGTTTCCAGGGACAATAAGCTGTTAAATAAAGATTGTTACAAGATATCCTTCTAAACTGTGTGCATGTGTGTATTTTCAATATTCTCCAGTAAGATAGAATCTTTGTGGTTCAGATTCTTTAGATTTGGTTTAGATTCTTTTAGATTTCATAGTCTTGGCTCCCCTCTAGGCTAAGCATGCAGAGGAACTCTCAAACTCAGCGACAACGGCTTGAGTTGTCTCTGGGATGCCAGTGATGCCTTGACTCAAATTCCACAGAGAATCCATTTCTAGACCCAACTGCATCACTTTGGGAAGGATTGCTCCATCTGAGCACCTCCTGCCACAATGCTCCACCTGAAAATGGGATCATGCAATCCTTTCTCTGGCTCAAAGCAGTGCACTCCAGTCTAGAAGGTTATTGTTTTGGCTTAGGCTTTCGGGAGGTGACAGGATCATGGGTGTGTGGTGCTGTATTACTCTACTGATGGGTTTATAACTAGCTGTGTGTGATGTTGGGAGATGGGTTACTCTGGGTATCTCCTCCCCTGATAGTTCACTGCTTCCTGCTCTACCCTGCCATGGACAGTTTCTCCTCTGTGATACCTCTCTGCCATGCTGCCCTGCCTTGGGGCCAGCTGCCTATGGACTTAAACCTCTACAGGCTGTGAGCTAAAATAAACCTTTCCTCCTTTAACTTGTAGTATTGAGTACTGTGTCTCAGTGATGGGAAAGTAACTAAGACAGTCACACTTTGAAGTTTTCCTAAGATTATTACATTTATATTTTTGGCAGAAAGAGAAAATATACATTCTACCTGAGGGTTAAGGACTGAATTACAGCTCTCTAAAATTCTTATGGTGAAGCCCTACCCCCCTATGACCTGAAATTATTACTGTATTTGGAGATAAGGCCATCAAAAAGGGTGAAAGTGCCATCAGGCTGGGCCCTAATCCTATCAGGCTGGTGTCCCTATCCAAAAAGACACCAGGGTTGTGTGGGCCCAGAGGAAAGGCAAGTGAGAATACTGCAAGGCAGCAGCCATCTATAAGCCCAGGAGAAGCCCTCGGGAGGACCAGCTTGCCGACACCTCACTGAGAGGGTCTGTCCCTCAGAAATATGAGAGAATTCGGTGGCATCTTATTTACACCAGGTGACTGCCATTCAGAAAACAATTCCCCAAGTTATGGCCCCTTGGCATGCTGAGCCAAGAAGCAGCCTCAGAGGCTCTCTGACCCTGTCTTCCCCAAAGACCAGGAAGGGGCTTTCTCTGGAGTCCCCCGAATACTACTTAAAGTCCAGGAGAGAGAAAAAAAAAAAGTGAGAAAAACCCAAAGGTGACACCATACTGAAAGCCCAGGCAGCTTTGCCCGCCACTGGTGTCTGTTTTTCAGGCCCTTAAAAACCACTGACTTTCCCTGTAAAAGTACCTGCAAAGCCCACTTTCCTCTCCCCTGTGAAGAGAGAATTGAAGCCCTCTGATCTTTCTTCAAATTTCATCCTTTGTATGACTCCCATGAGCTCGTCCACTGACGAATTTCTATGCATTTCTTCTATTAATCTATCTATTGTCAAAGTTGTTCGAGCCCCTTCAATTCTTAGCCCTCTCAGTGTGGAGCAGGAGTTTCCTAAACCCCTATATCTGCCTGTAATCCCAGCACTCGGGAGGCTGAGGCAGGAGGATCGCTGCTTGTTCGAGACCAGCCTGGGCTACACAGTGAGTTCCAGAGCAGTCTCAACTACATAGTGAGACCCTGTCTCAAAAAACCAAAAAAAAAAAGTATACTAGGCTGGCAACAGCGGTATAGGCCTGTAATCCTAGCACTCAGGAGGCTGAGGCAGAAGGATCAAGCCCAGCCTGGGCAATTTAGCTAGACTCGGTCTCAAAGGAAAAAATAAAAAGCGCTCAGTGGTAAAACACTTGCCCAGCACGTGCAGAGCCCTGGGTTCTATCCCCAGTACCCCTTTGTCATGTTCCTTAGCTTTCATGAAAGAATGTCTTACTCCCAACTTCCTAACTAGTAACCATTACACCGCGAGTGAACGGAATCAGCAACACGGAATAGCTGCTTTTCTTGTTAACATTAAACATCAGTAAGTTTTGCGTTTTTCTTTTTATTAGGATATGGATATTTGTGTAAGTAAATCCAACTTGATGATTTTCTCCTTTTCATTTGTATTTCTGGATAACGCTCATCTTAGCTCCATTTCTCCTTCCGAAGGACTGACAACCAGCATCCTTGACGCATTCACGGCCAGAAGGTAAAAGTCCTGCCTCTCAGGCACCGGCCAGCTGGCTGCTCAGACCCACACCTTCGGCAGCACCCATCCAGCAACAACGCAGCTCGCCCTGCAAAGTGCGTCCTAGATACATTTGCCTCTCTCCTCCAAACCCTTCACACCTTCCCTTCATCCGAACTACAGTGATTTCTCACCGGCACAGCGATGACAGTGTCCTAATTCACTGTCCTTCTACCTGGTCCCCTTATGCTATTTCTCACACAACAACCAGAGTATGTTTTGTTTTTAAATAGGGACTTTGGGAGAAACTGGATCACTTTTTGTTTTGGGGAGGTTCTTTGGTTTGGTGTGGTTTTGTCTTCGGTGCCACTGGGGATTGAAACTAGGGCCTTCACGGTAGGTTACGGTCCAGCCCTTTTTTATTTTGAGTCAGGGTCTTGCTGAATCATTAAATTGTCCTGGCTGGGCTCGAGCGTGGCAATCCTTCTGCCTCGGCCTCCCAGGTGCTAGGTGGGTGTTAAGCCCTACCCCACACGAGCCCCGTCTCGTGCTTGTCCTGTGACTTTTCCTCCACTGTGCATATACATACATCAGTATGCTCCAGCTGCCGTGGTGAGATACCGCAGGTTACAATTACAGTTCTGAAGGTTACAATTCCAAGATGAAGGTCCCAGTCAGGAGATTTCCACATAAATCCCCTCATCCTGATTTTTCTTCTGTGTGTGGACAGGGAAGAAGAGAGGCAGGAGATGGAGAGATCCGGTATTTTTTCTTCTTATACGGCCACTTCATAAGGATGCCAGTCTTACCGGATGAAAGCCCCCATTAACTGTGCTTACTTTCTTCTTTTTTAGAAGTCCTCTCTCTAAATACAGAACTAAATACCTCAGTTCATGAACATAATTTGTTTTACGATTTTGGCAAAGAAGGCCTTATTTGTGTCCATGTGGGAAGAACGGTCACAGTCATGTTCATCACCCGATGCAGAATTTGCAAACAAAAACAAGGTTTTGGCAAATGCTCCTTTTTGTGAACCAAATTGTTTGCAAAGAAACCGGAGGTTTGGGGCTTCAGCATATGAACCGGGGCTGGGGAACAACTCAGCCCACTGCGTTCTGCATCCCGAAGACAGATCGGCAGGATAGACCACGGTAAAAGATGACCTAAATTCATTACATTTACCTCAGTTAATAAAACTTAAGGGAGTGGCTACTGGAAATTTCCTTTTAATAGCTGTGCCTTCCTCAACCAAAATGATTTTATCAATCAAGTTTTCAAAAACTAACCTTCTTAATTTTTCACTGAATATATGAGTCTAAATTACAAAGTAGTAAAGTGGCCCCTGAGATTTCATCATGTGATTTACACAGTGTGATGGTAAGTATGGTTATATGCATTTTATATGTTTCATCCCCATATCCATATATCATAAATCTCTCCTACCTGGAATAAGTATTTTATAATAATAATAAATTAGACCTTAAAATGTTTCAGGGATAAAACCAAGAACTTTATCTTCCAACGTTTTAATAAAGGGCAAATTTCTTTTTTAAAACCAAAATCTCTGACTTAGAATTACGTAAGCAGAAAAATGGTCCTCTCAAACCCTTTTGACTGGTCGAATTTTGCGTAATAAAAAAGTCAGTTCTGATCCATACCGCGCAGCGAGCCATCTGGTCTCCATTTCATAGTCAAATGGATAAATTTCCCTTCATTCTGCCTGGAGGAATTTTGTCCTTTTGAGGCAGGCAAACAGCTCTGCTCCAGCAAACCCGTCCCTCATTTAGCAATCTGTTTCAGTCCTATTCTCGGCAGCTAGCACGGCCTGGCGCTTTGGCCGGGTTTCTCTGCGTGTGGCTCTGGACGGAATGGTCTGTTTCCCTGCGCTGCTCTTCCGCTCTTCGATCAGCAATCTTGTCTAGTCGCCATTTCTCCCTTGCAGCTCTAATTGTTTTACTTCTTTCAAACCCCTTGAGGGAAAACAAAACAAAACAAAAAGGGTCTATGAAGAATAGTCTTCCTTGTAGTCTTCGGTGCTGGCTTGTAAAGTGTTTCGATTTCTTTCTTGCGAGGTATTTTCGGTTTAAGTTTTTCCTTCCTGCTCAATCTGGACAAGTCAAGATCGAGGCCCAGTGATTGTCCTACAGGTGTGACGTGAAGAGCCCTCCTCAGGTATCAGAGTGGGACGATCACAGGGTTGTAAATCGGGACAAGTCCTGATTCTGTTAGTTCCTGGGACCATCACTACTGTAATATAGTTTCATTACCCTAGTTTAGTACTTATACTAAAATGCGGTTGATCATAATCCTTATTTTTCAGCGTTATGTATGGATTAAATAAAGTAGTGTATGTGGAAGTTGCTCGAGAAGTGTCTGAGTCTGTTTTTCATTGCTGCAACAAAACAACTAATATGGAGTATTTTATAAAGAAAAGTTCGGGGGGGGAAGAGCACGGAGTCATCACCAGCTCCTGGTTAGCGTCTCGTGGTGGACATCATCCCATGACAGAAGCATATACAAAAAAGACAGCTCTCGTGGCAAGACAGGAAGCAAGAGTACAAACTGAGGAAGCCACGGTCATTTTATAAGCTGTCCTCAGAGTCATCAATCCGGTCTCATGAGAGCAAGAATCTAGCCTCTACAGAAAAGCATTAATACACTTTAATGATTCAGTCACCTCTCTAAGGTCCTGTCTTCCAACACCGCAGGATCAGAGGCGAACCCTCAACACCAGTTTTGGTGGAGACCAACCACATGAAATCCATAGAAGAAAGTGCAACGCAGGGTATTGCTTTTTGTTTGGTTCAGTAAACGTCTCTTTAGTAACTAACGGGTAGCAGTGCAGTAGCAGGGATCGGATGCTCGCCACAAGCAGCGCTCCATGAGAAGGGATGGGGAGGGCACGTGTCTGTGAGGGGGAGGAGGACCGCTGCTCAGCTCCTGCTCACAGCTCAGCTCATAGGACACCCACTGTTGTCACATCTCGTCATTTGTTTTCAGGAAAAGCCAGAAACCACGATGATTTATATGTAAATCTTCTAGCCTTTAAATGTTGCTAACTAGTTTTTAAAAGGTGAGTGAACAGAATAATACTGTGTCCTAGCCAAACCAGTCCTACGTATCCCCAGTTTATGTATCTCCACATCCACGTTGGCCCTAGCAAAGCAAAGCAAACGTACAGTGTGCAGTGCACGGTGCAGTGTGCTGCCCTGGGTCCCTCTGAGAAAGGGCGTGTGCCCAGCTGGGGTAACCACGCTCCGTATTACAGCTTCTGCCCCAGCTGCCTTGCCCCTTTCTGCACTGCTCCTATCCAGTAACGGATGGGGGCCTTCTGCGGAAAGGCCTGGCCCTCTTGCCCGAGTCCGGTACGACTCTGAGAGGCCACCCTTTCTCCAGCGTCCCTCCTGGTGTCAGTGACGTGGCTGCTGGGTTTGCCTGAGAGTCTGACTTCGCACTCAGCCCATTCCTGCTTCCTTCTGCTTTCCGCAGGTAAAGATCCCGAGGCCACTCCTGATAAACACCCTTGTACACTAAGCTCCATCTCAGAATTAGTTTCCTGAGCCTGCTGAAAGAGAGGTTACATAGAACTCTCAGACAGTGGTACAAACCAGGCATGGTGGCACATGCCTGTAATCCCAGCACTCAGGAGGCTGAGGCAGGAGGATCGCTGTGAGTTCCAGGTCAGTCTCAAATACATAGTGAGACCCTGTCTCAACCCCCCCCACAAAAAAAGACAGTGGTGCTGGAAAAGACTTTATGAATAAAACCTCAGTTGCATAGGAACTAGCATGAAGAATCAACAACTGGATCTCATGTTATTAAAAAGCATCTGCACAGAAAGAGAAAGCGCCAACAGTGAAAGGACAACATATAATGTGGGAAAAAAATTTTACCAGCTGTTCCTCAGACAAAGGACTATTATGTAGAATATATAAGGAGCTTAAAAAAAATCAGACACCCAAATTTAAAGACCCAATCCAAAAATGGACTTCTGAAGTGAATAGATATTTCTCAGATGAAGAAATAGAAGTAACAAATAAACATATGAGAAAATATTCAACATCACTGGTCATTCAAGAGATGCAAGTGAAAACAATGCTGAAATTCACTACAGAAAGAATGGCTGCTATCAAAAAATAAACCAATAACAAATGTTGGTGGGGCTGTGGGAAAAAGGAACCCCTCTCCACTGTTGGTGGGAGTGCAGACTGGTGCAACCACTGTGGAAATCAGTATGGCGATTCCTCAAAGAACTAGGATTAAAGGTCCTGTTTGACCCAGCTATTTCCCTGCTGGGTATCTTCCCAAAAGCATTAAAAACATCTTACCACGGCAGTATATGCACACTCATGTTTATAGCAGCACACTGTGTAATACCTAAATCTTAGAAACAGCCCAAATGCCCATCAACTTGTAACTAGATAAAAAAAGATGTGGTTTCTTTTATAAAATGGAGTACTACTCAGCCATAAAGAATGAGAAACTAGAGACATTTATATCTAAATGGATGCACAATGAGGCCACACTCTTAAGTGAAAGAAATAGGACACACGTATGTAAATACCGAATAGTTTCCCTGGTGTGAGAAAGTGTAAATGAGGACCAAAATGCATAATAGATAATGTGAAATAGGAAGAAAGGGTCCAACAGGGAAAGGGAACGGCGGGGAGGAAAAAATATGAGAGCAGAAGTAAACAATGGAAACAAAAGTTTTTGTAAGTTTTTCTTATTTGGAGGGGTGGAGGGGAAAGAAGGGGAACGGGGAAAAATAAGAATCAAGATGTATCATGTACAGGTACAAACTCCCAGTGTTGAATGTGATCATAATGTTCTCCTATGAAATGGGAAGAAAAGGGCTAAAGGTGTAGGGAAGGTGGGACGGGTAGCGGGAGGGTAATAAGGGAAAAGAAAAAAATGTGAGAAAAAGAAGTGTTTGTAAATGGGGAAGGGAGGAGGGGGTGAAGGGAGGGCAGGGACAAGGGGGAAAAATGAGAACCAAGACCTGTCATGTAGAGGTACAAGATCCCAACAATGAATGTGACTGTGCTGTATCCCTAAAATGTACCAATAAATTCAATTAAAAAGAAAAAAAATGTATGAATAAACTTAATGAAAAAAAAAATAACTGGTTTCCTGGGAAATCTTGCATGCAACCCGGTCCTTGAACTCATGGAAGAGTCTGCATGATAAGCCAAGTAGGCAGATGATTCCAATGCCATGTGACGAGTTAGGATGAACACAAACTAGAGCTATGGAAGGGGAGGAGAGGTGCAGCAACTCCAAGGAGGCTCAAACTGAGTCTCCCTGGTGTGGACAATCTCTAGATGACATTTAAAGATTGTTAAGCAGTAGCCAGATAAAGAAGGAGGAACTGGTATTTTAGGCAGAGGAAACAGTAAAATCAACAGCTTGTGAAGATCCAAGAAACAGAGACCTAAGCTTGTATGGAGAACCACTAACAGTTTGGTACTGAGATACCTTAAACTGTAATTTGGAGATTGGCATGAATAAAAGTGGAGAGAAAAGTTTTACTTTACGTACTTGACCTTGACTCTGTAGATAATGTGGACTAAATATTTTTTCCCTCTTATTCATTAAACACTCATTTTCTCTTTCCTCCAAGAAGCTTCCTATACTGGTCTTTCATGGAGCCTAATCATTCATTCAAAACATGCCTTGAGAAGTTTCTTTTTCTGTAATGAAAACTTTAGACATGTCCATCTAACTCCATATCTCCACTTGACTGGCTCACCAGAGCCACACACTCAGCATAAGCAGAGTCAACTTTATTACGTGATTCTCCTACACCTCATCCTTCTGAGTTCTCTACCCTGATGAATATTGCACTGTCCCTGCACTTGCTCAAGCCAGAGACCTGGACATCAGCCTTGATTCCTGTTTCTTCCCCATTCTACGAGTTCTATTTTTCAGTGTCTTCATACATAATCACTCCTTATTATATATTTTGCATCACTCCTTATCTACAACCACTTTTTTTTTTAGCTCAGTTAGTGTCTTAATAAATGACTAATTTGCCTCCAGGTTTCACCTCCTTTAAAGTCCATTCGCCAAACAACTATACGATTAGTTTTTTCTCAAATACACTTAATCATGCCAAGCCTTAAAGATCTCTAAGAGTCTGCATCGCCTGACCACTGATTTTACTTTCTCCTTCCCTCACGCGGTTTTATCCTGAATTCTTCTAGCTCTTTAATGCTCTCTCTTGCTTCTAGAACTTACCCATATAGTCTGAAACATCTTCCACTGGTTGTCTCTCTTCTCTTCCCTTTTACCTGGTAGCACCTAGGAATCTTCTGAGGCTAAATCTAGGTATTGCATTCTCCAGGGAGTTTTCTGTGACCCCCCTTACCACTAGGATAAACTAAGTGCCCTGTTTGTCATCATTCTATCATTGGGCCCATCAGCCTGTACTTATATCGTCGCTAATCTGGAGATGACAGTAGAAGACAATGAGCTTACTTATTCATATCCCAGAATTTCCAACACATAATAGTTCTCATAGACATCTTCTCAGTAAATGAATGTGTCCAACAGGCTTTATTTCGAAATGCGAACTCTGACAGGAATGTGGGCCACTGTTTCAAGAGGAAACATACTGGAGGCCAGGAAAGAAACTACAACAGGTAGTCATGATCTAAACCAGAAAAGTGGGAGTAGAAAGGGAGAAAAAAGAAGCCAGAGGGAGAAATACAGTATCTTGGAGACAGAATGAGAAGAACTGGCGGTTGGCTCTTGGGGATAAGGGGGAGACTGTGGTATGAAATGACTACTGGATTTCTGCCTTGGACACAGTGCAGTGGAAGAGCAGGTTGGATAACGGGCATAAGGATAATGATTTCTAGCAAGTTCATTCAGGGAACGCTGAGGGGACCTTCCTATGGGAGGTCCAAGAGGACTGATTCGGACATCAACATATGGGTATGGGGAGAAGCAGGGCCTGTAAATGGGACGGCCCAAAGGGAACAGCCGATTTAAGGAGCAGGTCAGTACAGTGCCATGGGGATGCCAGCTTCGGTGCAGACGGTGCGGATCTCTTCCTTTGGTCCCTCTAGACTCTTTTCCACCCCATTCCAGGAGAATGAATTATCCCCGCTGCACCCATGGGCTTCCCGGGTATCTGGCTTTGCTTGAGTTTATTTCATGGGAAACAGAGCAGGAGACAGGAGAAAGAAGAGTGAAATCATATTTATTCCCCACTTCATTTTTCATAGAACTACCGGGCCAGGTCCCAGGGACATGCATCCCAGTCCTTGAACTCGTGGAACAGTCTGCATGATAAGCCAAGTGGGCAAATGATTCAAATGCCATGTGACGGGAGTTAGGATGCACACAAACTACAGCTACGGACAGGGAGGCCAGCCGTGACTGTGGTAAGGCAGCTGCAGCTTTACTAGTCTGGGGCGCGGTCCCAGCCCTTGTTGCTTCTCCTAAACTTCACACCTTTGTTAACAGCGCTGTTAGCATAATCTCAATTACTCAGCTTGACAGTGCTATCGGTTTCCTAAAGAGACCCTCAGTTCTACACAAAGAATCCTTGAAAAGATGGGATGAGATGATAAATCTAATAAACTAACTGTATGAAGTACTTGAGCTTACCTCTCACAAGTAAACAGACTTCTCTGAAGGAATAACCCTGGTTGTGGAAATTTCAGGCACTTAGAACAAAGGAGTAAGTAGTGGTAAGCTAAATGACTGCAGTAGAAAATTACCTTGGAATCCCTCGAATTAAATTCCAGTGAGGTATGGTCCAGGGCGCTAAATAACTCCATATATGAGTCATTGGTAGGTGTCTATGGAGACCTGGTCTCATAGGATGATGAACTTCGTAAGAGTTAATAATGGCAAAGGAGCAAACATGGTGAACTCGTTACAGTGGGCAAAACTGAGACGTGGAAAGCCAGGTAAAATTCTCAACCCTTATTGCCAAGACCTTGATTCAATTCCCAGTACAAAGAAAGAGGCAGAGAGATGAATAGAGAGACAGAAGAATAGAGGGTGGGGGAGGGAGAAATAGAAAGGGGCTACAAACAACTGGGTATCAAATATCAAACACTGGCATGTGTAGGGAGGCTAGGAAGGGATGTACTATTACCAACTCAGGGGCATCCACTGTCATCAAAACAGAGCAAAAGGAATGCAATGATTTCAGGGGAGATGCAGCTGCCTGTTCTACGAGAGCCATACGTAAGAAAAAACACAGATTTGGTTATATTGAAGATAGGATTTTTCACACAGGACCCCAGTAATGAATGTAACTGTATTGTACACCTAGATTGTACCAATAAACTCCATAAAAAGAAAAGAAAAGATAGGATTTTTGTCACACATAGACATGGCCTCGACATTACTTTTGAACACGTTACAGCTGGGCCCTTCACATCGTATAGTGTAGGAAATGACCAAGCTTAGCCTACTTTTGTGATATCCTCTTCCACATGTGCATACTCTTGATCATCTTTGCTGTGCCACAGTTGTGTCTCACTCCCTAAATAAACCCGATAAAATCTTTTTACTTGACTCAAGATGGCTGTTGTAGTAATTGCAAACCCCTCTCGACCAGCTTGTTGCTAGCTTATTTGAAGTGGCTAGATTGCAGATGTAATTTGTTTTTGTATGATTTTTTCCAATCAATCATGTAAGAATGCTGGAGAAAAAATAGTAGGGGACACTCAAGAACCAATAAAATGTCAACAGGTTTAAAGCCAATTCATAATGTGACTATGAACTACTACTGATGTTAATATTCAAGTCACTAGAACTTAGTGCTAATCAGGCCATTGGGACTTTGCAGTAACTTGTCAGTAAGGCAAAGAAAGGCAACAGGCCCAGGGCTGTGGGCTTTGTGCTCTGCTTGTCTCAAGCATAAATGAAATCAAGAAAATTTGCAAACTTGGAAATAATTCTAAAATTCATTGCTTCTGCTAGAAACAGTGATGCACACCTGTAATCCCAGCTCTCAAAAGGCTGAGGCAGGAAGATTGCTCCAAGTTCAAGGACAGCCTGCATTACAGAGCGAGACCCTGTCTCAAAAACAAAGTCATCGCTTGTCTGAGATTTTCTCTCAGTCTGTACCCTACTGTGCTTTCTCTGAAGATCGGACACACCTGAACTTTAGGTCCTCATCCATGTCACTGATAATCCTCCTCCTCCTCCTCCTCCTCCTCCTCCTTTTCCTCTTCTTCTTCTTTTCTTTTTCGCAGTGCTGGGAACTGAATCCGTGGCCTGGTCCACTCCACCACTGTGCTGCATCTAAGCATTTCTCTTTCTTTTTGGTTGGCAAAATAATGGTCCCCTAAATATACCCATGCCCTAATTCTAGAACTTGTGAATTTGTTACTTGAGGTTGGAAAGGGACTTCATAGACTTAATTAAGGTTAAGAACTTTGACATGGGTATATCCTAGATTATCCAAGTGGGTCCAGACTAATTACATATCCTTATAAACACAGCACCTTCCCTCACTGTGGGCAAGGAAAGCTATGTTCTCCGAGAAAGCTGCAGTGTTGCTGATTCATAGGTGCAGGAAGGAGCCACAAGCCAAGGTAGATGAGAAGTCTTCAGAAGCTGGAAACACAAGAAGCAGAGTCTCACCCAGGGCTGCAGAAGGGAACGAAGCCCTGCTGACACCTTGATCTTAGCCCAGTGCTGGTTTCTGACTTTTAAAACAGCAAGATGGTAAGTTCGTATTGTTTGAAGCCACCAGATGTGTGGCTAAGTGTGACAGCAGCGATGAGAAACGAATGCCTTCTTCCTCTTCCTCTTTGTAAATTCATACTTTGAGTTAATGCAGATTTTGCTTCAAATTCACTTTTGGCCAGGTGGAGCTTAATTGGGCCGGGCGTAGATCAGTACAGGTGTGGTGAATGGTGGGAAATATCAATTAATCGCCCAATACCAAACATCTTCATGAGTACAGGTGGCAAAGAAATATCTCCACAGCAAAACTGTTATAATTACTCTAAATACATAACTATATACATTTTCAAAAATCTAAAATTCTTCTAGTTGCTACACACCTCTGATGTAATTCAATAAAATCAAGTGAAGTTTTACTGAATCTTTTCTCTCCTTACAATAGGAATAATAATGTTACTGTAGCAACTACATTTGTGAGCCAGACCCCAACTTCTCACTTACTAGTTTTGTGACTTTCAACAGTTACTTCTATCTCTTAGCATCTCAATTTTCATACTTGAAAAATAAGGACATTTGATGAGATAATCTGTAAGGTGTCTTTATTCCTCTAAATTGCTATGTTCTATCAGAGTATAGAAAAAAAAATTGTTTCCTTGCTGAAGGGCAAATTGATTGAAAGGTAGTACTTCAATCCCTTGTTCACACCAAAACCCCTACACGGAATGCATTTTCCTTTATTTCCTTGCACAACTCACATCCTGAACTTGTGAAACCCTACTCTGCTTTCAAGACCCAAATCAAATGCCATTTCTCCTGAAAACTCCCTTCATCACAGCATCAGGAGTTAATCTTGCTCTCATCTGAAATACTCCAGTACTCATTGCCTGCAGGCTTATGTCAGACGGGGTTATTATTCTCTTCTGTTGCACTGTCTTGCCACTCTAACCAGACTGCAGCTTCCTCGGGATGACACCAGATTCCTTGTGCGCCAGGGAATATCCTGCCTTTCTCCTGTTAGAAGGGAAGCCCATCTTGTCTTCTAATCCTTTCCCTCCCAGCACCTCAGACTCAATGACATCCATTCTCCCTACTTCTTTTTTTCCTTTAACTTCAACTTCTCTTCCAGCCCCAGCGCATAAGCTCTCTCCTGAAACAAACAAACAAACAAGATTCCTCAGTGGGTCCATATCCAATGCCAGCTACATATTTGAATCTTCCACTGGCACATTTCATGGAGTTAAATTGTTCATATCCATAGTCTTCACTTCATCTCCAACTCATGCTTCTGTCTGGCTTACACCCCATATTCATATCCATAGTCTTCACTTCATCTCCAACTCATGCTTCTGTCTGGCTTACACCCCATCATTCCAGTTGAACACACTCCTGCAAGGATACCAATGCTGCCCAGTCACCATAGCCAGAGGACACCAACTGCACTTATGTTCCAGGCGACAGGTTCTACTGTTGACTGTGACTTCCTTCTTGAAACTCCTCTTCCATTGCCTTCCACAACATTGTCCTCCTCCTACTGTTTAGGTTTTCCTTTAGTCTCCTAAGCCAGCTCACTCTGTTCTCCCTCTCTGGAACACTTGCCTTCATAGGACTATTTGACCTCTCCAAAACTTGGCCTACAAGGTCTCTATATCCCTCCCATTCCAAAAGCTCCAATTCTCATGCAAAAGACCAAAGGTAGACAAGCAACGTCAGTGCTCTCCAGAAGTTTATATACCTAATGTGAAAAAAGCCAGCCAATCCTATGATTATTTCAGATAAGGGCAATGGCAGAAATAATTAACTGGAGGGAGATACTTTTGAAAGGGGTTCAAGGAGGCTTCCTTGAAGAGGTGACACTTGAGCTGAGAAAAAGCTCTGATAACAAATCCAGTTTTGAGAAGAGCTAAGAAAAACCATTCCAGGCAGAGGGAATTAGTGAGTAAAGAAGTCCTAAGATAAATTCTGTTCTGTTCCAGAGGGGAAGTGGGAGGAGAACGGTATGTGACGAGGTGGGAACAGAAGGCTGAGGTCTGATGCAAAGGTCTTTAGGCCCCGATAAGGAATTTGAATTTTAATCTAAGTGCAAAGTCTAAGTGTTACTATGGATGGGTGTGACAGCCCTTTGACTGATCTTACAGCCCATCTCCTGCAAAAGCCCTGCCCTCTTTAAAATGTGGGCCTGCTCTGATTACTTTCCTGCTTAAATATCTTCAGTGGCTTCTCACACTTTTAGGAAAGTCCAGAATCCTCCAGAGGACCTCCAGGTACCAGTCGTGGTTGGTGTGGTCACTGCTTATGCCCAGGCCCATCCCTTCCCTGCCTTGTGCTCTCTTCTAATAGTGCTGCAGTGTTTTAGGTCCTCCGACACTTCTGCATCCCCATCAACCCTACACCGGCACTGTCCAGTGGAAATGTACGATGATTTTCAAACTTTCTGGAAGTCATGTTAAACAAGGAAAAAGAATGAAACTAATTGTAAGAGTAGATTTTATTTAGCCCAATATGTGCAAAATATTACCATTTGTGTTGAGTCAGTTTTTCTTACTGTGGGAGTAACTAAGAAATTCACCTCCCTGAGCAAAGGGTTTTTTGGCTCATGGCTTCGGAGGATTTGGTGCACGGTCACTTGACCCTGTTGCTCGCAGCCTGAGGCGGCCCAGTACATTGTGACAGGTGCAGTTGGCAGAGCCGGCCTGTCGCCTTGTGATAGCTGGGAAGCAAAGAGAGAGGAAGGGACTGGGGTGCCAGCAACCCCTTCAAGGGCCCTCGCAATGCCCTAACTTTTTGTACTAAGCCTCCCCTCCTACAGGGTCCACCACCTCCCAGAGTGCACTGCACAGTCACAACTAGGTCTGGACCATGAGCCTTTGGGGACATTCCAGATCCAAACTATTAGCACCATTTTAGTATCTAATCAATATGACACGTTTGCTACCTAATCTATAAAACATTTACTAGCTAATCAAGAGCAAGCACCATTTGTGATTACTTATTCTTCTTTTTTCCATACTAAAGCATAAATCCTGAGTGTGTTGTGCGTTTGAGGTGCACCTCCACCCAGACCAGCTCCCTTTCCAGGACCGCAGACACATTTGTGCCTCGTAATTCCTGCACAAACCAGGGCAGGGCTAGACCTCAGCCCGTGCTGCTCTCTCCCCTCGACCTTCCTCACCATCCTCTTCACCTCCGCCTCTGTGCATCAGCAAACGTTAGCTACTCAACTTTCAAACTCAGAAAGGCTTTCCTGACCCCCAAATCCAGGGAAAATTCTCCTTGCTCTGGGCTCCTGTAGCATGTGGACTTTTGGGCCGGGGATTTAGCTCAGTGGTCCCACTGCCTGCTTTGCAAGTGCAAGGACCCACGTTCGATCTCCGGTACCAAATAAATAAAGGAAGCATGTGGACTTTTGCTTCATAATCCGTACCACAGCCATCATTATCCCTTCACAATCCCTGAGACCATCTCCACGAGGAGCAGGTGTATCTTGCTCAGAGCTATGCCTACAAGAAGACCTGTCACATAAATGTCGTGCAGGATCTGTGTGATGAAATAAATAGAAGGCAGCTTCCAAGGTAATTGAAAACAGTGCCTTACACCACGACGTCCACCATAAAATCCGTGTAACAGCCGTGGCCCCATTCATGGGGCTGCATCCCCTGTGCAGCTCTCTGAGTCATCTGGCAGATTAGCAAGGACCACAGAGGTAGGACCTCATGCCCGCTCCAGGAGGCACAGTGTACACCCGTTGTTTTTGTTGACTGATATATTGCTACATAAGGGATGTGTTTGTTACAAAATTCAAAAGGTGCAGAAGTAAAAAGAAAGCCATTTTTCTTCCCTGTTTCTAAGCCATTCTTTCCCTGGTGACAACTGTTACTAGTTCTTCATGTGTATTTTTCTTACCCTCTTCTCTTGGATAGAAATCATTACACAGGTTAATATTTTTTAATTTTCTCAATAATGTGAAGATTGAAAAGAACCAATAATCCTTCCTGAGGAGAGACATCCTCTAGACTACTGTCTGCTCGGGGACGCTCTAGAGAATTCATGTATTTCCGTACTTTAATTAAAATGAGGAGGCAATAGAATTTTGAATCAGAATTCTTTCATCTGAGCAATTATCCTTACCAGGGGTCTTTCCTATTCAAATGTTACTAATCATTAAATCGAGTAATGAAGTTCTTTATACTTGTGTATCTTTGACGGCGTAAGAACTATTAAAATATCCTAGCCCATTCTCTTATGCGAAGTTTAGATGTTGGGTATTTTTGTGCCCATTTTTAAGACAAAAGACTTAGATGAAAGATGCCTTGACAAAGGGTGAGAGGACTTGCGGTGAACAGATTCAGGACTAGAGCCACGAATTTTTCCGAATATTCCATTCCAGTATCTACTACCTCAACCCCTGGCTTGTATCTTTCTGGGTCCAACAAAGCTTTAACAAACTCTACAAATGAGGAATCACGGCAGAAACCAACAGACGCGTAGGGCCATTTGTCCCATAATCTCCTTCTTGTTCTCACCTGCCTTATATTAGCCACTCTGGCAATTAGATAAGAGGCTGTAAAAAAGAATCATAAATAGCTTTAGTGCCTCTTATTACTACAAGAATGCAGATATGAAAATATACTATCAGTTGAATTCCCTTAAAAACCAATTTCAAGCCTTTCAAATGCTGCTGTTTGAAGGACATATTTTAATTTTTCATCATACATTTAAAAAAGTAATTTGGCAATACAAATTAAGAATGCAGGCATATCACTTCTCTGAATACCTCTTAAAGGAAACAATCCTGAGCATGAAAAATTTCAAGCACATAAAGATGTTTGTCACAGTGTTACTTATAATAACAAATAATTATTAAATACGAACTAGGTAAAGCAGTAGTAGTATAATTTGAAGTTATAGTACTAAGGTTATGAATTAATCTGTAACCAAGCTGATGACAGTCTGTCTTAGGCACTTTCTCATATCTGGGAAAAAATACCTAACACCCACAATTTAAAGGAGGTTTATCTTGGCTCGTGGTTTTTAGAGATTCATTCCCCGGTCAGTTGGCTCCAAGGCAGAAAAGACGTGAACGAAGGGTCTGGCAGAGGAAAGCTGCTCACGACAGGGTGGCCTGGAAGAAGAGAGGGAAGGGAGGAGCTAGGGAGAAAGATCTACCCTTCCGGGTCGCACCTCCGGTGGCCTGCCTACAATCAGGCCCTACTTCTTCCCAGCAAACCTAGAAGCTATCCTCCTTAGTGGATTAATCCACAAATGAATATAGCACCCTCCAATCGGCTACCTTCCAAAGCCCTGAACACTTGAGGTCTTTGGAGAATATTCTAGATCTAAACCTGCAACAATATTATATAAAGCAAAAATGACCAGGCTAGACACAGTTGCATATGGCTGAGGAGGCTGAAGCAAGAGGATCTCAAATTCAAGGTCAGGTGAAACGACGTAGCAAAATTGTCTCTCTCAAAAAACGTCTCTAGGTCATTACGCACTGGGTGATACGTTTTCTTTTACTATATCAAATACATAATCGATGTGTTTGAAGATGAAGGGTCACGTGAAACAAAGAAGCAAACAACAGGACAAGGAAGTGGGCATAGTGGTTTCAGTTTTACAGAGAGTGGTCAGAGAGATGTCCTAGATAGAGTGAAGTTTGAGGCAGGACGTTGGCCAAGTGTGGAAGTGGGTCGTTTGGAGAGCTGAGGAAGAGGCTTTCCAGGCAGTGGGGATGGGCACCTGCAAGGCCCCGAGACAGAGAGGGGCCTGGTGTGGTCAAGGAACAGGAGGAAGTCAGCAGGGACAAAGTGGAGAGCAGGGAGAAATAGGTCAAGGGGCAAAGGAGGTCCAGGCTGCACGGGCCCTTGTCACCCATGTGAGATCTTCCGTGGTTACCCTGAGGGGTCGAGGAGACTTTAGGGTGTGGGCAGAAGAGGGGCCAGAACGGTGTGAGCCGACTTGTCTCCGAAAAGCTTCCTGCTGTTGTGCAGTTGAGAAATGAGGGAGAGGCTTATGGGGCAGGGGACGACGGCCACCGTCCAGGCGGCTGAGAAATAACTGGACCAGGAAAGGAACTGCACGGGGAAGAAGAACTGGCTGGATTCTGGAATGTTTTGAGTGGAGAACCAGCAGAATTTGCAATAAATAGGATCCAACATGTCCAAAAAGTCTAGTCAAATTAATTAAACTGATGTTTTGACAAATATTACAGTCAATCTGAATAATGTAGTACTACTTGGTATAAGGAATTCAGTTTAAAAGGAATAGATTCCAAGATGTCTATTAGAATATAGGGGAGACTTGTGATCATAAATTTATGTTCATTATTTGTGAGCATATGATGATGTTATAATACCTAATGGCACTATTGAAGCTCCTCCCAGGGCTGGAAATTTTATTTACAGCTAATTTTTATACAATTCTGCAATTCTTTTCCTCTTTGCTTAGACTTTTAACTGGAAAGTCACACTAACCTGCCAAGATGAAAAGGGCTCCCTTACAGTTAAATTGTAAAACTAATGTAACTTAGGTCCAACCAGACCCTTTAGGACATGGCCCACCCTGTGCCACGAGGTATTTCTCCCTCCCTGTGACCCCTGCTGTGTGTCTGATCTCCAGCATCCTTAGCCTCTTTCCCACCCCTCAGCCAAAGGTCACTGCAGAGGCTACTAGGCAATGTTAGGTTTACTTCTCCAGTCAGTGTGACATGGTATCTAGAACCTTCTGGATGGAGAAAGTTTTCTCCTGTTGCTACAGAGTCACCTCTCAGCTCACAAACCAACAGAAAAGCCATCTAGCTCTCTAATTTCCACAGGCACATCTGCCAGGCAAATGAGTGATGTACGTTAGAAATATTCAACCAGACAAAGAAAGGAGCAATCTTCTGAATTCTTACTCTCCACATTCTTGGCCAAGAGCTTCACTGTCAAGGAAACATGGCTTTCTTACCACTTGAAAGCTTATGTACATACTGTACAGTTTCTGCACATTTCTTTTTGTTATCTCTTCTACCAAGTGAGAAAAAAGAACCAATATCCTATATAGCACACCTCTCCTGTAAATTGTATTGCTTTCAGATTCACCTATATTGGTTCTTAGTAGTTTTTTATATACAAGCTTTGACATAAATACCAAACTGCAGACCTCCTACAGACAAGGATCCTATTCTTATATCTTCTTTGTCCTTTCCTAGACTTTTAAGAATAAGCTACAATATTTATCATTCCTGTGCCCTTTCACGTACCTAAAGGGGAGCACAGCACAAAATGAATACTCAGCTCCACACACATATGCAATGTCTCCCGTGTTTGGAGACTGACTGGCCATGCTACACTGAGTCCATTTACTCAGTGCCGTCAGGAGGTTGGGCCACTGTGGTGCAAACTGGGAAACTGTATTCTCATCCCTGGCTCCTCCCTTCTCGCTCTGCTTCCGGGCTGCAGCATGGGAAATCAATTTCCTCCGCTGTGCCACTTCTGCCAGGAAGCCAGCTGACGGTGGACTAAATCCACTGAAACTGTAAGCCGAAGTCAGCCTCTCCTTTAAATTGTGGATGTTGGATATTTTGTTACCATGGTAGGTGAGCAACTAAGAGATAGGCAGGCAGCCGAATGAGCAAAGGCCACATTTACTTCCCTCTTTCCTCAGATTTCTTTGAAGACTCGGCACATGATGTGATGCTCTTTTTCAAATTTAGATACTACATAGACCTCCTTAAAGAAAAGACATGCTCATGAATAGCTGATGTCATCCTAAATGAAAAAAAAATTTTTTTTTTTTTTGAGACAGGGTCTCACTACGTAGTTGAGACTGACCTGGAACTCACTATGTAGCCCAGGCTGGTCTCGAACTCACAGAGATTCTCCTGCCTCAGCCTCCCGAGTGCTGGGATTTCAGGCGTGTGCCACCACAGCCAGGGCCTAAATGAATTTTCTTATACCACTATTCTTAGTATAGAGAGAGGATGCTCGCATGGAGATATCAAAAAACAATAAAGCTAAAATAAACTTGCAGATCAATAAATGCAGGGAATGTATAAAATTCAAACCAACAATTTGAACTGAATGAGACAAATGGGACAAGAGGAACACCGTGCTCCCTGCTGACACGCAGGCTCCTTGGGATTCAACTTGCAGGCCATGTGCTCTGTGATGACTCAGGGCTCCCACAGCCTGGCTCTATTTCAATGACACAGAACCTTCCTCCATGCAGCCTGTGATGAAGTCATCTGGCCCTCACTTGGTGAGAACACAACTCATATATAGTCACTTATTAATTATCTATGTATCCTTTCTATAAAAAAAATCATCTGGTTACAACAAATAAAGCTAACGCTCCATGATACCAACAAAAGAAGCACAGAAAAACACAAACACTGAAAGTATGTGACAATTCTCCATTAAGCTGATCATTCAAGGGACCCAAAAATACATTCCTATTTATAATTACCATCAAAAGGAAAACAAAGTAAACGCTTACAGAAAACTCGAAGCCCTTTAAGAAAATGGTTACAGACTTTCAAAGATCTTCAGACTGCAGTCCGAGAAATATGGATGAAGTTGAAATAGGTCCTTTACTTGAAAAATGTGGATCAAAATGCCAGCCCTGACATTTAAAGGGAAGGAGCCACAGATGCTTACTTCAGAAACCTGCTAACAAGATTAAACAAAGCCATAGTAATAAAAGTACTTGTGACGTTTTCCTGGTAGCAACTTAGAAGGTGCCTTAGTCACATATCCCAGAGACAGAGGAGGAAAGGAAGTACAACCTAAACATAACGTGGAAACAGGCGTCTTAGTCACTTTGTTCTCCCTGGAACAGAATGTCCGACACCCACACTTGAAGGAGGAGAGCTTTCCTTTGGCTGTCACTTCTTAGAGGAATCATTCCAGAGTTGGCTGGATCCTAGGCAGAAAGGGCATGGTAGAAGGGTCTGATGGAGAAAAGCTCTTCCTATCAGGACAGCCAGGGAGCAGAGAGAGAAGAGAGGAGCTTAGGAGGGAGATACAACCTCCAGGTCACACCCCAGTGACCCACCTCCTCACGGCAGGTCAGCTGTGAACTCACCAGTAGTCTGATGGCTCCCCTGAGGAGTACAGGGCCTCCCGAGCCACTCGCCGTCTAAACACAGGAAGCTCTGAAGGGTACCCCAGATCTGGACCATGGCAAGGCATTAAGAAGCAAAGGCAAACTGTGTTGCGTGGTAACCACCATGCCTAGGAATCTGCCAGCCCTCTTTCACCCCAACAGGGTGTCCAACGTTTGCACGCAGTCAGAAAAGTACTAGTGTATAATTTTTCATTTTAATTACATATTGATTTACTCTATTTTTTAAAAATAAAGCTAACCTCTGCCCTAACCTCCGCTCTTGGGAACAGAAAACATGAAGAACTTTCATTCCCAGAGATTATTGGTTTTGGTCTAGCATTTTGCCCTGACCATGGTCATGTGTTAATGAAAGCATATTTGTGGACACTGGTTAACTGATTTTAAACACAAAACTTGAAAAATGCAAACATGCATGCATGATTGCAAATATGAGAAGCTGTGTTTTCTACAAATGATCCTTATCGGCACCAAGGCCTGCTGAAATTAATAAATGAAACGAATTCTGAAACAGATCCAGAAGAAAAGCAAGCGAAGGGGCTAATTATTCTTGGTTTGCTATGAAGTATCTTTAGTTTATCTGTAAAAGATAACTCTGGGGAAAAATATCAGAAGGCCTGTCCTAATCTATGTAATCATAATCTTTTCCACCCAAGCACTGTGCTATTCTCACTTCCAGGCTCTGTGCCTATTCTTAGGTACTCAGTAACATCACTTATACGTCACCGTGTGTTAGGTTGAATTAATGAAGAGTGATATCCAGGTGGCTGGGAACACACTTTGGCAGGTAAGGCCAAGGGAGGTGCGCGGTGGAGAGGAGTGCACTATGCTCTTACCTAGGACAGCGCCAGTGAGTTGAATAGAGGGACAGTGCTCCTCAGACACGTCAGGAGGAGGTTCATCCTCCCGTCCGACCCCCCCACGGAAGCATTGGAGAGACAGCCACCGAGCAGAAGAAAGGGTCCCCTTGAGAGCGGAAAGACCAATCTCATCCAGGGGAGGGGCCACAGCAATCATCTGTTTCAGAGAATCAGCAGAGAGGAGCCTCGGAAACAGGAGCGCTGCGGCAAAAAGTGGACATCTCATCTAAGGTTTAATCACGTCAGAGAAAAATAATGCGGACAATGAGGGGAACGCAGCCAAACAAACATAGAAGGTTCCCTTAGCTACCCCATTTGCTGTGGTCCCTGCTTTCCCAGGGAAGAGAAATTGGAGGTGAATACAGGAACTCACAGAAGTCCTCTACGTATGGGTTATAACATTGGAGCATAAACTATGATTTTCTGCAGGGGATGGGTTCAGTTATGTCCAGTATATTTTGTTTTCTTTGAAGTTCCAAGTTATAAATAAATAAAACCTAGTTCTTGCCCTCTATGTATGACCTTTATCAAGACTGGTTGCCAAGATGGCTAAAATCAGATAAGAAACATTTCTCCAGTTTGTCTGCAAGTATATTTATATGAGTGTGTTGCATATTTTTACAGTACATTGTATATAGTATGGAGACAGAGTACACATACAATGTATAGACTCTACTCTATATTATATGTGTGATATGTGCATGTATTGTGTGTATATACTATATGCGTGCATATGCACATACACACGACACAGAGAGAGGCTACTATTTTTTTTTTTTAACCAAAACAAGTCATCCCTTCCAAGAAAGAAACCTTTCTCAGAACTGCTCCTGTGGTTTCGGGGCTGGGGGGGAGACTACCATATTCTTATATGACCCCATCCTGCTGACTAGAGCCTTCTCCAAGACTTTTCTTTCTTTTCGTGGGGGGCAGGGTTCGAGGCAGGGTCTCATTATGTAGTTCAGACTAGCCTTGAACTCACTATATAGCCCAGGCTGACCTCAATCAAACTCACAGCAATCTTCCTGCCTCAGCCTCCCAAGAGCTCGGATTACAGGCATGTGCCACTACGCCTAGCAAGACTTTTCTATTGAGAATTAAGAAGTAAAATCCGTCCTTCTTTGGTGCTGTATCCCACAGTATGTGAAACTCAAGACCACGGTGAGAGAAGGACTTGGACAATGAGGACATGGGGAGGCAGAACTAGAGACAGAGAGTCCTGGCAGCATCTGGGCTCTTGACTGATTTCTTCTTGTGCTGGGGATTGAACTCAGGACCCTGTGTTTGCAGGGCAGACACAGTGCCACGGAGCTAAATCCCCAGCTCTCTTCACTCTGATTTTTATCTTGTTTTCCTATTAAACTTCTGACTGGTGCTGAGGTGTAGCTCAGTGGGAGAGTATGCGTTTAGCACTCAGGAGGCTCTGGGTTCAATCCCAAAAGGACAAAAATAAATACATTTCTAGGTGTTTCTTTATCTTTTCCATAAACAGACTCTTAATTCCTGTTGGTAATATCTCAATATCTCCCCAGTGACATTTCTCACTTATTCCTAAACAAATTCAATTTGGGTTTCATGGACACCGATCAAGGGGACACTGGATAATAAAACCCCGTATGGGTTTTGTCTCACTCATCAAAGGATGAACATGAAAATGCTGTAGCTAACAGACTAAGTATTAACTTCCAGTTACCACTCTATTTTAACCAGCCTTGACAGGCGGCTTTCCCTAAGGTTAGCCTTGAAGGTTAAGCAGATATCAAAGCCAAACAAACAAATAAATAAATAAAACAATTCTACATTGCTGGGTTTCCATACTCATAGGAGGGCAACTGCTGTAAGGGATAGTAGGAAACAGAATTTTCAAAGAGGTTGTCTTTCTTTCATTCTTTTCTTTATTATTATATTTTTAAAATCCTTTGCTTTTGAACTTTGCGCTTCACAGGCAGGGCAGCTGGCGGAGCCTCCTCTGCGCTCTACCACGATGATGCCTTCTGGTCACCGTCCCTAACTAAACAGGTCCAAGGCTGTGAGAAATCAAAGGAGCTATTTTTATAAAAGACAGTTTTTTTTGCACGCTGTGCAGGGCCGTTACAGGATTGTCTGGCGGGAGGCTGGGGTGTCTGGAAGGCACAGTGACCCAGGACCCCTCTGGGGGGCTCTTCTCCGCCTCCTGTTCCCTCCTGTCGTCACAGCCAGGCCCACATCCAAGTGACATCAGCGCCCGTCTGGTTCAGCATGGCCCGGCGACCCAGGGTGGTGGGGCTGGCAGCGGAAGATTGGGGTTTCTCTCGCGTTGCCTTTTCTTGAAGCACCTCAGACAAGAAGCACCACCATCCCTCTCCCATGTGTGTTACTGGGAAACCGAGGGGGATGGACAGCACCACTCACGTGGGGAAGACAAATGAGCAGTCCCTGCCTCGGCCCCTAAACAACACAAAGACAATCAATCCCACAAGGGACGGTTCCGAGCAGAGTGGGGCTAGCTGCCTTGTGTGGAAAACGATGATTTTTTGAAAAGGAGAACCTGAAATCTTCAAACACAGACACCTCCTATATAATACTGCAGTTCTTTTCCCCATGGTTTCATTGTAGAAGGATAAAAACATCACAGTTACGTCACCGCTGTCCTTCCTCCTTTCACACAGCATTAATAATGTTCCAAAGATAGGCCTGACGCTGTTCGAGTGTGTGCTTAACCAACACACACGAGAAAGGCCCGGAAGTGAGGTTATGATTAGACAAGAGAAAGGGAATCCGGGAGGAGGAAGAGGGGCATCAGGATGGGCAATGGATAGGATCAAAATGTTACGTGCATGTGTGGAAATGCCATGCTAAAACTCAGTATTTTAGAAAATTAATAGGCTACAATACAAATATGTTTAAAGGCCCCAAGACAAGAAGATACACACAGTAAAACAAACAAGGCCCAGAAACTAATCCCTTCACAAGCATTTTGCTATCTATACCTTGCCCTCCCAAAGAGAGCACCTTCATTTAGGGTTAGAATTAGAATGCTTTTTCATTGTATCACTGACGGAGTAGAGTGAGGATTTTTTTTTTTGTAATTATTGAAAATGCTTATGTTGAGTATGAAAGCCAAATAAAGTGTTTGTTTACCTGAATTGTATTCAGATGTACTATTTAATACTTTCATTGTTTTTAAGCCTTTGATCAAAGATTTTGCAGTACCTGGGCAGAATCTAGTTGACTTGTTTTACAAATGGGCTTTCATATATATATAGAAAGAGAGAGAGAGAGAGAGAGAGAGAGATTTTTTTTTTTTTTGTAGTGGGGATCGAACTTGGGTCAGGCAGCAGAACCACTGAGGTAAATCCCCGGCCCTGCCTTTCGTATATGTTAACAGTGCTTTCAGTTACAGAAAAAAACAAAGCTGAACAGTAGTTGGAGTGGTGTCACAGATTTTTATTGAGGTTCTATTGCAATAGGGTAAAGGCATTTCATAAAAAAAAAGTAGGCTCAATTCCAAACAGGATGAGGAAAAGTGAAAATGTACAGCTGAGGCGTAGGGGTAGGGAAGGCAGGTGACTAAAACATTGCTAAGAGGAAGCTTCCAGGGTAAGGGAGATCCTGCCTGAGGTGAGGCCAGGGTGAGCAGCCCCTGAAGGGTTTGATCACATATTCAGGGGACGGGACAGCCCGGCTGGGGAGCCCTCCAGACTGTGGCGCAGGATTCTTGCTAAAGCTGGTCTGATAAAAACAAACACTGACAGTCCCAAAGTGACAGCCTCGTTGCGAAGAGCACTCAGAGGAGCCCCTTGTGTCAAGGAGAGCCGTGGTCACTTTTACTATCCAAAATGTTCAAAGCCAGACCGTGCTGCTCCCTTGAAAGCTCTGGGGAGGTCTCTCCTACGTCAGCGGGTGGCCGGTTCTCTCATCCACAGAACGGGGCAGCTGATATCGACCTTTCATGACGGTTGAGAGATTTAAAGAAAACGGCCAATGGGAGGCACTGGGACAATGTTGGAAACAAATAAAGGCTAATCAAATAGCTATGCTAAAGACTGCTGTTAGAGTTGGCAATGTTCTCTTAACTATCTCTGCTAGCTACAATCCTGCTTTTCTAAATTTTTGAAATCACTCAAATTTATTCAAAGCCCATCCCTTCGGGGAAAGATAAACCAGGAATGCCGTTTTTTTTTATTTATTTATTTAATCAAAACAAAGTTGATTTCCTATATAATGAGACTGCTTTTGTCACATTACTTGGAAAATGGTTCCAAAGAAATTATCAAAAAGAATTTCCAGGGCTGGGGATTTAGCTCAGCGGATTGGTGGCCTGCCTTGCAAGCGCAAAGACCTGAGTTCAATCCCTGGTACCAAAAAAAAAAAAGAATTTCCACACATGGCTGCTATCTTCCACGGTCATTGTTAGCTACAAGTCTACTGAGCTTTGTCAAGCAGTGCCCTCTTTGAGTCTCAGCCAACGACAGTCTCCACCAAGGGTCCTGGCTCACCATCCACTGGAGGCTTGACACTGAGTTACTTTCCTGGGCCTGGTTTCTGGTGACACATCTGTGAGGCCTGGACTCCTAAATCAATCCCTAAGTCACGCCGCTGACAACCAGACCTGGTACCCCAAAGTGAGAGATGCTGCTTCTTGTTTGTTTTTAGTAGTACGTGTTTGCAGTGCATATAATCATTATGCACTTGTGGGGAGCTGGTGCACGTACACAACACCTCTCAGTTCTTTCTCTGCCCCCTTTCTCTGCTCCCTCTGTCAATCTCTGGATCCCCTTCCCGTTTGGGAGAGACGTATCTCCCGACTTACTGCTATCTTTCATTTTGCTCTTTAGTTATATTTTTGATCTCTCACGTAAGAGAAATCGTGTGATGCTTAAGCTTGTATGTCTGATTTATGTCACCCTTATGATCTCAAGGCACATCCATTTCCCGACAGATGACTCGAACACTTGTCTTTCTTTAGGACACAGTTACACTCCACCATATGTAAAGACATTTTCTTTTTTTTTTTTCCTCATTGAGTTTATTGGTACATTTTAGGTGTACAGCGCAGTTACATTCATCATTGGGATCTTGTACCTTTACATGACAGGTCTCAGTTCTCATTTTCTTCCCTGGCCTCCCTTCACCCTCTCCTCTCCTCCTCATTTACAAACACTTCTTTTCCGTTTTTTCATTTTCTCATATTTTTTTGCTTTTCCCTTATTCCCTTTCCCCTACCCTTCCCACTTTCCCTACACCTTTAGCCCCTTTCTTCCTATTTCACATTGTCAATTATATGTAAAGACATTTTCTTTATACATTCAACTGCTGATGGACATATAGACTGCTTCCAGGATTTAGCTCTTAGGAATTGTGCTTCTATAAATACGGGTATATATGCATCACTGTAATATGATGCATTTTGGGAAGATAACTAAAAGAGAAATAGTTGAGTCAGACAGAATTTCTCACTTAGTTTTCTGAGCATCTCCATCCTGCTACATGGCTGAATTTGGTTATTAATTCTAAGAGAATGTGATGAAATTTGGGGGGTTTTCTGTTAAAGGATCACACCATCTGTGAATAATGATAATTTGACTTCTTTCCCCATACATATTCTTTTTTTCTTCTTCATGTCTACTTGCTCTTGCTGATGAGAAATGTTAAGTTCTTTAGAAGTTGCTTTTACGTGCAACTCCCAATGTTGCCCCAGTTCATTCACCTGGGCTCTTCCCAATGCCCCTGTCCTGTCAGTCTCCTTGAAGACCCCCTGGCTTCCCAGAGCTTTTCCTGCTGTGTCAGCCAGCTAGCAGGAGACTCTCTGCATGTAAATTTTGTCAAGTTCATTTTTGAAAACAATAGAAACAAAGGCTGGCTAAGCCCCCTAGAAAAATAATTTTTTCTTAATGGATACTTGGACTTGACTGAGGTTCAGGAAAGGCCGAACTGCCAGAATTAGTAAATGGGAAAATTGAAGAAAAACTAGGGAGTGGCTAGGCTCAAAGTCAAAATCCTGCCGGAACTTCCTCCAAAGACAGCATCGTCACCTCCACTAGACGCTGAACCTCACAGCTCAAGTCACGGCGTCAGCACTGGGCATCAGAGGCAGCCCCTCTCAGCTGCCACTGCCAGGAGTCAGTTTGAAGGGTTATCCCAGTTCCCTTCGAGAGAGCCTGCAAAAGTATTAGACATCCTCAGCCTCTGCAACAGGTGATCAAAAACCAAGTATGCACTACGGAAGACCAACTGTCATCCCTGCCTCTGCTGAGAAGAGGACATGTGTTTCCATGCAGTACACTTTGGCTCAGGGAACTTTTAAAATTTGCAGTACCTGCCTCAGAAGCTTTAAAGAGGGTAAGCCTGCTAGGCACTGTAACCCTAGCTACTTAGGAGGCTGAGGTAGAAGGATCATGAGTTCAAGGCCAGGCTGGGTAATGATGCTAGAACTTACCTGAAGGGGACCAAAAAAAAAACAAAACAAAAAAAACAGAAGGGTAGGGGCATGAGGAATGTTTTGGACTTAGATATTTCACTTCTCATAATCTATAATTAGAATATAAAAGGAAACAGACTTTTTTTTCAAAACTATGTTTGTTGTATTATTAACTAACTACAGCCAGGTGTTGCTCAATGAAGGGATAAATTGTGAGAAATGCTTTTTTAAGTGCTTTTGTTATTTGACACCAGAGTTCTTTAATCTTTTTTTTTTATTGAGTTTATTGGTACATTTTAGGTATACAGTACAGTTACATTCATCACTGGGATCCTGCACCTTTACATGACAGGTCTTGGTTCTCCTTTTTTCCCCTTGTCCCCGCCCTCACTTTACCCCCTCCTCCCCTCCCCATTTACAAACATTTTATTTCCATTTTTTTCATTTTCTCATATCACAGTTCTTAAATCTTGATGGCAGAGCCTACAGCAAACCTAGGCTAGGTTATAATCTCATGAGGAGATGGCCATAATATGTCTGTTGTCACCCAAAATGTCATTAAGTGGCACTTGAGTGTGTTATAGAGAATTATGAAAAATCCTAAATGTGTAACACAAGATGACAGTAAAATTATGGCATATTTGTTAGAATGGTATATTATACTACCATTAAAATTATAATTACATTTAACAAAAATGAAAAACTATAAAGCAAGGTATAAACTTTCCTATATTAAAGGCAAAATTATATATAAAAGTTTCAATCATGTAAAAATACTGGCAAATATGTTAGTAGACAGAAATAGAGGAATATATCAGGAGGGTGGCCATGCTTGCAATTGGCAGAAGATATTTGTGATTTTCTTATTTCAATTTTTGGCATTTTTCTCATTTGTATTACAAAGGGAACTACTATGTCGTACATATGTTTTCAGAGTGATTTTTGAAAGACATTTCATTTCCTTATAGCCACTCCTGATATAACAGGGAATCAATTAAGTTATTTTATTTTAGGTTTTTAAAAATTAAAAGCCATACGTTTCAATGCAGTAACACAATTCTCAAAGTCACTTGTGGACAACTGGGGTTAGATGAGTATAGGCTAAATATTAGGTGATACTAGGGAGTTATATCTGGAGATGTATGCCAAAGTAATCGTTTGAATAGTTGTAATGTCTATAATTTAATTTGCAATGTCAGTAAAATACATCTTTAAAGTAAGCAGAGCAAACTATTCAGAGCTGCCAGTGGTAGTGCGTGCCCATAATCACACCACTCACTGCTGGGAAAGGAGGATCACAGCTCTGAGATCAACTGAGCTACACAGAAAGACCCCACCTCAAAAAACAAAACATTAAGAACACATACGTAACATACTCAAAATGTCAGAAAACCCTTGGGTGGAAAAGGGGGAGATGACAGAGCCATCCTAATATCAAATGAGCGCGTCAAGCAGAAAGCATCAACACAGGTAAACAGAAACAACTTCTTTGGAGGAAAAGGTTCTGTGGACCAGAAGATATAAGAATTCTGAATTTGTTTCTAACCTAATTGTCTTAGTCAGTTTTCCTGTTGCTGGCACACAACACTCACATCCACAACATTAAGAAAGAGGTTTAGGGGAAGAACAAAAAGGGAAAAGAAAAAAATGTGAGAGAATGAAAAGATGAAAATAAAGTGTTTGTAGATGGGGAGGGGAGGAGGGGGTGAAGGGAGGGCAGGGGTAAGGGGAAAAAATGAGAACCAAGACTTGCCATGTAAAGGTACATGATCCCAACAATGAATGTAACTGTACTGTATCCCTAAAATGTACCAATAAACTCAATAAAATTAA
>NW_022900943.1:28856932-28858062 GCF_012274545.1 Fukomys damarensis | reverse complement strand
CAATAATCTCTAACATTAAAAAAAAAAAAAAGAGGTTTAATGCGGTTCGTGTTTTAACAGTATTTCCTCCACCGTCAGCCCGCTCCAACCAAGGCATCAGGGAAGCAGAGTGCGGTGAAGCAAAGCTGCTTAGTTCATTTGAACTAAGAAGTAGAGCAAGGGAGCAGCATCCAGCAGGACGGGGAGGGACCAGATGTAGTGCTCAAGGTCGCACCTCTGCCATCCGTCCAGACACACCGGAAGTGTGCTCCACCAACTAATTCCGGGTCGGCTCCCAAGCCAATCAAACTTCACTGCCACACTAATAACTTAGCCTAAAAATACATGTAGCAAAACTGGAGAAAATAGATGAGGTTGCACTTGTAAAGATTTTAACATACCTTTCTCAAAGCACCATAGAATAAACACGCAGAACAGGCAAACAAACAAAAAAAAGCAAATCAGAAAAAATACGGAAGATTGAAACTAGGTTATTAAACTTGGAACCCTTGACAAAAGGAAGTCCCCCACTAACAGCAACAGAAAGGCTTTTCAAGTGTGCTGGGGGCAGTTATGAAACAGACACGTAATGGACAGCAAAGCAAACCTTCAGCCACTTCCAGACAGAAATATTGAATTTGTTCCCTCAACATCACAAAATTATGCAAAAGCATCATGATGAAGAGGTGTATGGAGCCAGGCACACTGGTGCACACTTAGAATCCCAGCTGCTCGGGAGGCCGAAACAGGTTCTATTTCAAGGCCAGCATGGGTAATTTGTGAAGCCCTTGTTTCAAAATTAAAAATAGAAAAGGACCGAGGGTGTAGTCATTGGTAGAGCACTTGCCTGGCATGTATAAAGCCCTGGGCTCAATCTCCAGTATAAAAAAAAAAAGTATATAGAGACCATTACCAAAAAAGATAACTAGAAAATTCACAAATGTTTGAAAAGTAAGCAATACAGTTCTAAATATCTTGTGGCGCACACACACACACACACACACACACACACACACACACACACACAAAGGAATTAGAAGATATCTAGAACTGAATGATAAAGAGTAATTATCCCCGCCGGGGATTTAGCTCAGCGGTTAGGTGGCCTGCCTTGAAAAAACAAGGACCAGAGTTCAATCCCCGGTATCACA
>NW_022900943.1:28842711-28856684 GCF_012274545.1 Fukomys damarensis | reverse complement strand
ATGGAGACACAAAAAAAAAAAAAAAAAAAAAAAAAAAAAAAAAAAAAAAAAGATATTATTTTCCCCTTTTGAGATATCTTATGTCACTCTAGTTACTAAACCAAAGACACTTCTGTATAAAACAGCAATACTTTTCTTATTCAAAAAAGAGCTATATGTGACCAGGCAAAAATACCAAGGTTAGCTTTGAAAAATATCAATTCTTATCCCTTCACAAAAACAAGCGCTGATCTTTCAGTAAGTCTTTAATTTGCCTAATACTGCACAATTACAGAAGGAAATTATTCAAACTAAAAGGTTCAAACACTGTGTATATATGCACGCTGTGGACTGAACCCAGAGGATTTTGTCACTGTTCTATAGCCCTTTTTTCTTTTGAGACAGGATCTTGCTAAATTGCCCAGGTGGCCCCAAATTTGTGATCCTCCTGCCTCAGCCTCCTATATAGCTGGGATTATAGGCTCACTGTACAATGCTTGGCTTGAAGTACGTTTATTGCTTGTTTGTTTGTTTGGTACTGGGGATCAAACTCACGACCTTGCACTTGCAAGGCAGGCGTGGTGCCACTGAGCTAAATCACCAGCCCTTGAAGTACATTTCTAATATGCAAGTAAGTTAGTCAGCTTTCCACTGCTATGACAAGTACCTGAGACAAGTCAACCTAGAGTGAGGAAAGGTCTGTCCTGGCTCCTTCACAGCCTCAGAGGCGGCAGTCCGCGGCTGCTGTGCTCCTCCTGCGGGGCTTACGCAGCACAAGACATCCCACTGCTTCGCACTTCAAGGTGGCTGAGAAGCAAAGACAGTGGGAAGGGGGCAGTCCCAGCATCCTCATGCCTCCTGTGACCTCACTTCCGTCCAGTAGGTTCCATCCCATGAAGGGTCACCACTCCCAGGAGCAATAGCCTTTACCATGTGGGCCTTGTTAGAGGATGGGGGTGACACTCTGGACCCAAAGTGTGGCGGCATGGGACAGTCCAGCCCAGGCTCATTTTCCCATCTCCTGGTACAGCAGAGAGAAAGAGATAGCTACAGAAAGCCTTCCGGGTGATCGACAACCCATTGCAGTATAGGAAATGGCACCAAAGCAGGTAAAATACAATAGATGAGCGGTTACAAGTCTGAAATGGATTCACAGTGCTTTTACTAAGGCTTTTGGTAACCCACACCAAAAGCAAAGAGTTCCTCAGAGAGAAATTCAGAAAGGAGACAGTTGGCATCCGGTCTAAGCTACATGCTTTCGGAGGGAGAAGTTTGTTTTCCCACCAGGACTCCTACTCTGAGCTTCCACTCAGGACTCCGGTGCTCTGGACTAAGCATAAGAACATCTGGTCTCAGTGAAAGATGGAGCACACCAAGCATGACAATGAACCGTGCGTGTGCTGCATAAAGCGCTGCAAAACTGTTACTGATTATTGTGTCTCAGCACTATACCAGCTGGACACTTGCTGAGGTCACAGCATAAGCACAAAACCTCCTGGAGGGTTTCTGGAGTGAGCAACTTAGAAACCTGTCTTTCATGTAGTGTCACCTCCTTGTCCTGTTTCAAATTCCGTTTTGTTGTTGTTGTTTTAGGAAATATTTTGGTAATGAACGTAACAATGATACTGTATTGAACATACAATGCCATGGCTGACTCTGCTGCACTTTAGGCATATTGTATGTACTTTACACAGCAGCCCTTCAATGTACAGATTTTTCACTTTCCCGGATGAGTCCTCAAAGAGTTGTTAGCATTTAATGTCAGGGTGAGGGCAGGAGGGTGGCCAGGGTGAAAGGTAGTACAAAAATGCCCCCCTTATAAACAGACAAACAAGAAGTATAGAAGAGGGATAGCATGAGCATTTCAGGAAAGTTTCCAGGGCGACTCGATCTTCTCTAATCTTTGTGTAGAGTTAATCTACAGGACTAGCTGATTTGGTCATACTGGTATCAAGCACAGACCCCGCATTCAAATCTGGTGGCAAAACTCGTGCTTCTTTTGATTTTTCCCCCATTGTATCTCAGTGATAAATTATATAATATAAATAAAATTTAAACTTCATTTCTTGATTACAAGTAAAAAATGATCTTTGCAGAAACTCAAACTAGATGTCCGAAACTCCATTTATAAAACTGTTTGTCAAAACCATCAAAGATGAAGCTAATTGACCCCCTAGACCTTACTTCTGATTACAGTGAATACAAGAAACAAGTTAAAAGACACCGTAAGAAAACAGTCAGATAAATACAGAATATTAGACATTCTACAAGATGATCAGCCTGCACTCGTCAAAGTCAGTGTCACTAGAAATGAAAAAATTTAGAGCAATGATATATATTAAAAGAGCTACAAAGGCACAAAAAAAGACATAATTATGATCATTGATGGTTAAACTGGTTGTAGAAGAAGGCACATTCTTGGGATAATTGGGGAAATCTGAATATGGAATAGATGTTAATACTATGGGATTGTTGCTAATTTTTGTCACACCTAAATTAGATGTGATAATGATGGTATAGTTACTCATGAGAACATACCAGTTCTAAGAGATATATGTTCAGTTATTTAGGGTAAAAAATAGCATCTGTAACTTTCCAATGGTACAGAAAAGTGTGCGTGCGTGTGTGTGTGTGTGTGTAAATGCTAACTGCTGGGTATGGTGGTGCACGCCTGTAATCCCAGCACTCAGGAGGCTGAGGCAAGAGGACTGCTGGGAGTTCAACACTAGCTTTGGCTACATAGTGAGTTCAAGGACAGCCTGAACTACACAGCAAGTGTCAAAAAACAAAACAAAGCAAAATAACAGATGCGAATAAATGGTGATTCTAGAAGACACAGATAGATGTTCATGGTACTATTCTTTCAGCTGTTCTCTATGTTTGACATTTTCTGAAATTAAACTGCATGAAAGGAAGAAAAAAAAAAGGATAATGAAAAACATTGTAAGCTCTACAAACGCAAGACGGGGGCATTACTGTTCACTCTTGTGCCCCAGGACCTAGGTATAGTGCCTGGCTCACCAAACGTGCCAAGCTAATTGCTGAAAGAAGTGACAGGGAGAGCCGGGATTTAGCTCAGTGGGGCAGTGGCCCGCCTCTTAAACACAAGGTCCCGAATTCAATCCCTGGTACCATATTTGAGGAATAGTTTCTAAGAAGGAGTTTGGAAGGGTCAACCCTATTTCCAGAAAAAAAAAATTAAAAATGTTTATTGATCCAGGCAGTAGCTACATGGATTTGAGTATTTGTAAAATGCATCAGCCTATATCTACGATTTGTAGACCACGTTGTGTGAAATATCAATAAAATGTTTCACAAAAACAGGTAAGACAGGGAAAGAAGGAAAGAAGAGAGATGAGGGAGGGTGGTAGGAGGAAAGCTATGGACAGACCACTTCATCCCATCACCCAGGAGCATGTTACTGTGTGCCCCGCGAGACCTTTCCACTGGGCAGACAGATCCATTTTTCAACGTGTCGAATTAGTAGAATCATCAGAGTTTAGAAACAAAAGCATGTGAAAGGTTACATCTTTACCCAGTTAAAGAAACCACAGCTCAGAAAGCAAGGTGAGCAGAGCTGCGGGCAGGTCAATGACGGAGTCTTAGCCATCTGTTCCATGACCAACACTGCTTCTCACTGTGTATCCAGTCTCACTTCCACCTTTAGCAAAATTATTAATTGACTTTATTGCCACTTAAATGTAAACTGTGACAAAGTGATGCTTAGTTATAAGAGCCTTTCACTTCTCTGAAAGTAAAATTTTACCCAGCATAGCAGTCTCACAATGGCCCGTCGAGCTTGTCAAAGTATGATTTCTTAAAGGACATACAAAGAAATCAAAGTACATGCTGAATGTCATGAATTGTGCTAAGAGTTTCAATATCTATAATTTTATTTAGTTCTCTCAATAGTCCAGTGGGGCAGAGTTAGTATTTACCAAGTCTGTTCTTTAAAACCTGTCTCTTATGGTTGGAAGACAATTTTAAGGTAGAAATGGAAAGGTAACAACTGAGAAATTTTCTTGAGCCCTGTCATCATTTAATAACCACTTCCTGGTGAAGTAAAAAATTATGCAGAGACCTAGGATGGTGAATGTTAATAAAAAGGAAGATTCATGTGTTCAATAAAAATTGGCATTGTAAACTGACATATCAAGAATAAACCAGTTCATAGGGAAAATATCAAACAAAAATTAGAATATAATTATCAACAAGTTAAGAAATTAAAACAGGAAAGCATATATATCGATCATAATTTATTCAGCGGAAGATAATGATGTCAACACAATATTTCAGGCTCTGTCATAAGATGTGATTCTTGCATTTCCTTTCATTACACCTAGTAACTTCTTAAAATAAAAACTCTTCTTCCTCAAAATGGAAAAAGGGGAATAATAGTAATTTTAAAAGGCACAGTAAAGTCTGAAGCATTAAAAAAATTCACAAAAGGTTAAAGTAATGCTTCCTCCCAGAATACGCCAGATTTTTAGATAAGACTAAAAGCTCAGGCAACAGAAGTAAAGCTGACAAGTGGATTACATCAAACTTTAAAGAGCTTCCGCACAGCAAAGAAAATAATCAAAACAGCAAAGAGTCAACCTAGAGAATGGGAGAAAATGTTTGCAAACTAATGATTTAACAAGGGGTTAATATCAAGACTATATAAAGCTGTCAAACGTTTTGGCCCCAAAAGTCCCTCAAATGGTCCAATTAAAAATGGGCAAATGACCAGAACAGCTGTTTTCTAAAAGTAGACATTCAAATCGTCCAAAGTATACAGTATTTCTTTTAAAAAGCTTGACATCGCCAATCATCAGGTAAATGCAGATCAAAACCTGTGATGGAGGAGGCAGGTTTGTCTGCGCAGCCTGAAATCCCAATACACCCCAGGAATCTCAATACCTGCAGCCCATGCAGGAGAACTGTGAGTGCAAGGCCAGCCTGGACAACACAGGCTCAAAACAAGTCAATGACAACAACAGCAACCAATTCTGGCAAGATGAGCTCTCCTACGTTGCTGTAGGAATATAAATTGGTTCAGCCATTATGGAAAACAGTATGGATACTTCTGAACAAAACAGAACTAGAACTACCATATGGTCCAGCAATTCGACTACAGGGTAGACATCCGAAGGGACTGGAATCAGTATGTTAAGGGACATCTACACTTGCATGTTTGTTGCAAGATTGTTCATAATAGAGAAAGAACAGAACCCAAATGTGTGCACATGGGTGAATTTTTAAAACATGATATACATGGAACATTATTCAGTCACAAAAAGAATGAAAAGCTAGCATTTGTGGTGACGTGAATAAAACTGAAGGACAGTACGTTAAAGCAAATGAGTCAGGCACAGAAATAAAATATTGTATGACCTCACGCACAAAACGTCAGTCTCCTAGAAGTAGCTAGTAGAACAATGGTGCCAGAGGCTGGGAAGGGTGTTGGGCAGGAGGGGACAGAGAGAGAGAATGGTTAATAGGTACAGGGCTGACGCAGAACAGGAGGAAAACTTCCAACGTCTGTGACACAGTCAGGTACATACAGTGGGCAACAATTCATCGCACATCTCAAGCAGCTATTAGGGAAGATTTATGATTGTAAAAAAGAAAGCAAAAGTGATGCATGTTTGAGGAAAAACATTTGTTCGTTCCCCTGCTCTGACATCACATGAGGTCCATATACTGAAATAGCATATTATACTCTCTAAACAAGTACATTTATTACACATCAACTGAAAATTTAAAAATTTTTAAAAGAACAACCTAGGATTTATCAAAAGTAGATTAAATTTAAATAGAGCCACAGTTGGTCTCAAATTTTAAAGGGGCAATATTTTAAACCCAGTCTAAATACTTCCTGGCCCCCCAGGCCTTTTTTAATGCATTTCAGCGTGTCTGAAGTAATTAGAAGTAGTTAGTCTTTCAAATACATTTCGAAAATAGTTTTCCTTTTAGAAACTTGAAATATTACTTCTGCCTTTACTACACAGACCCAAAATGAAGTGGAAAAGTTAAGATAAAGTTGTTTTTCATTTAAAAGGCAGGAATTTTGACAGGTCTTGCAAGAGTACTGAGATAATTACTCTTGTTTTAAATTATGTGTAGATAAAGGCCCAAAGTTTAAAACTGAGTTACTTAAGCAAGACTTTGCCAGCTGTTAAGTGTTACACTATGATAAAACTAGAGGTTTTAGAAGACAACACTTACTAAAACAACTGTAATTGAAATGATTTATGATATGTAAGTAATTCACAGATCTTACCATTTTCTTTAAAACTCACAAATGTTTTATTTGACATATTGGGGATTGGACACAGGGCCTTGCACATGCTAGGCGTGCTCTATAACTGAGCCACACCCCTGCCCTTTTTATTTTGAGACAGGTTCTCACTAAGTTCCTAGGTTAGCCTCAAGCTTGTGCTCCTCCTGCCTCAGCCTCCTAAGTAGCTGGGATTACTGGCAAGTCCTATCATGCCAAGCCAAATATACAAATTTTAACTGAAGAAACGAATGCCTTACCATAGTAAATAAATAATTTTGAAAGAATTGAAACGGAAATATTCTTTCAGTTCACAAAAGAAACCTCTAGGAGCTTTAAAAATTATGCTTGAAGTCAGGCACAGTTTTTCACTCCGGTAATCCAGCTACTCAGGAGGCTGAGGCAGGAGGATCACAAGTTTGAGGCCAACCTGGGCAACTCAGCAAGACTCTGTCTCAAGGTAAAATAAATAAAAGGGTCTGGACATGTAGCTCCCTGGTAGTGTGCCCCTCAGTTCAATTCACTTTACCATAGTATGATGTGCACATACAGAAAAGAACTATATTGGAAAACTTCTCCAATATATATGTTAGAAATCATAACATCTCTCCATGAATGAAAACACCATCTGAACGTGCCAGCCAGTAACTAACTGTTCAATCACCTGGTTTTTCTACCTCAATACTGCTCCGTTTACGAAGTTCTCAAATCAGGATGGACACTTGTCTTTGGGGCACAGGGAGCCATGTGTTTCCGGCCAGCAAGCACTCTCACTTGCAGACAGGGTTGTTATTGTGGCCTGACATCAGGACCACCTGCCAGTGACCCTTGAGCTTCCATCATTGCACAGAGCAATCTCAGGTAGGACGAGGACAGAGCGCTGTAAAGAGGTCAGTCAGGCTTTGCTCCGCCACTCACCATGTTACTAGCACTGGATGGCATCCGTCTGCTTTGCCGCAAGGTGAGGCTGGGTTACATCAGTGGCTTTCAAAACCGTTTTAAAACCCACGGATCTTGGATGCATAATTCAAAGGCAGAGCACTTGCCCGGCATATGCAAGGCCCTGGGTTCTGCCCCCAGCTTTGCATGAATACAGAATCAGCCACTTCCCTCCTGCACACAGACACCTTCCTACACACCGTTACCACATCAAGCAGGGAACAAACAGCAGCCGTGCTTAGCAGGAGCTGGGAGGCTAAGGGTGGACGGGTCAGTGTCCTGGGGCTTCCTTGGCATAAAGCGTCTGAGCTTGGGGGCTCCTCACACAGTGTGAAAACCTCTAGTTTAGCTTTACTCACAAATAAAGGTCATGAACAGCAGCATCACTGGCCACTCAAGAAATGTGAATTCAAACAGCGCTGAGATTTCATCTCACTCCGGAAAGACCAGCCAACGAGAAGAAATGAACTGGTAACCGTTGTGAGGAGGCTGCAGGAAAAAAAAAAGAACCCTTCTCTGTTGTTGGTGGGACTGTATATCAGTACAGCGACTGTGGAAATCAGTGTGGCGATACCTCAGAGAACTAAGACTGGAGGTGTTGCCCCGTTTCTCCGAGCTCCTGCACTGTGCTTTCGAGTGTATCCCATATCCACCTCTTACAAATCCTTCTCATATCTCTTTAAATAAAAAACAAACTAAAACTAGAAAATTCATTTGACCCAGCTATTCCCCTTCTAGATGTCTTCCCAAAAGAGTTAAATTCATCATACCACAGCGCTGGATGGATACCCATGTGTATAGCAGCATAATTCACAAGACCAAAATCTTAGAAATAGACTATATGTCCATCAGCCGATGAGTGGATAGAGAAAATGTGGCATTAATACACAGTGGAGTACTACTCTGCCATAAAGGAGGAGAAACTTGAGTCGTTTGTAGAAAAATGGAGGCATCCGGAGACCATAATGTTATGTGAATTAACTCAAACACACAAGCTTAAATATTGTGTGGTTTCTCTTATACGAGAAACCTAATGTATAAATAAAGTAACAACTAAATGACAGATAATAACAGGAACAAAGAGGGAAAACAGTTGGAAAAAAAGTTACCGTAATCCAGTGTAGACACTGTACCTAAAAGTGTACCTGGATATAGCATAATTATCTTATGTGTTTTACAGTTTTATATGTTTTTGCTTATTAGTCTGGCTGTTAATCTGTATGTATAAGTACATTTTCAAGGACTTATAAGATAAATAAATGAATCTGATGCTGGCACAAAGGGGGAGTGCAGGAGAAGGGGAAAAAAGAATTGAGGTGAGTTTGTACCTACACCAATTCCCTAGAGTGAATGTAAGCATTAAGCATTATATTGCAAACTTTACATAGTATACTGATAAAAAAATTTTTAAAAGTAAAAAATAGTCACAGGCCCTGTGTATGTAAAGGTTACAAACAACTGTTGCTTCGTCTGCTTTATGTCCAAGTTTACTTTTTGCCTTAATGAGTGCCAATTATAAAGTGGATTTTCAGCTTCCGGGCCACAGCAGTGTGTACCTGTGTCACTCCCGCCCTGTTGCCCAACACTGGTAGCTTTAGAGCCCGTTTATGTTGGGACCCACAGGCAGCCCAGCGTATGACTCCAGGAATTGAGTCTCTTTTCCATTATAGCACCATGATTGAGGCATCTCTAAGAAAGGTAATACAATCATTCAAAAAAGTTCTCTTTTTCTTTTTAGGTTTTTTGAGTCAGAGTCTTGCTAGTCAGTCCAGGCTGACCTTAAATTCACTATGTGCCCCACGCTAGCCTCCAACTTGCAAGATCCTCCTGCCTCAGCCTCCGAATTGCTATAATGACAGGAGTGAGCCAGCATGCCCAGCTTCCAAAACAATTTTAAGGTGAATGAAGATATAGCTTGAGCATCCTTAAGCTCAAAGTCAGAAACCCAAAATGCTCCAAAATCTGAAACTTTTTGAGCATGTGTTGTAGTTTAGTGGTTTGGATTTGAATATTCCACAGAACTCAAGTGCTAAAGGCTTAATAGCTACCTGGTGGGCTTTTTGGTAAGGGATTGAATCCAGAGGATTCAAGGGATCCATTGATGAAATCATAATCTGATGGCATATTGAGAGATGGTGGAAACAGGAGGTGTGGGCCAGGGTGAAGGAGTAGATCATGGGAGCACGACCTTGGGGACATCTGGACCCTGTTCTTTTTGTCTCTGTTTAGCCCCTAACCCCAGTCCTGGCTGTGAGAAAGCGAGCAGGTTTCTTGTCACACCCTCCACCGTGATGACTCTGTCCCAAGACTGGACTAAAGCCACGGAGCCCATTAAAACCGCGAGCCAAAACAAATATCTCCTCCTGAGGTTGTTTCTCTCAGGTATTCTGTCACGGTGACAAAAAGATAACACAGTGCAAACGATGCCACAAGTGAAGAAGTCTACATCTGACCTTCAAAACACAGGCACACTTGATTCCCAACACGGAACAGAAAAATGAAAAGCACAGGGACACTAAAAATATTGTACAAAATTATGATCAGGCTGTATGTATAAAGTGTGTAGAGAGCATAAATCAATTTCATGTTTTGACTCAGGGCCTATCCCCAAGAGATCTCATTATGCATATGCAAATTTTCCAAATTTTAGGAAAAAAAATCTGAAGTCTGAACGCTTCTGATGTCAGACAGTTTGGATAAGGGATATCCAACCTACCTTCGCAGAAATGTTCTAATGAGAGATATGGAAAATGATAATAACTAAGGGATCACAAGACAGAATACTAAAAGGCCAGGGGAAAGGGACAGGAAACAGAATCATTTAGTTTTCTCAACAAAGTATATACCTGGGCCCTCTTTGGAGGAAAAAACAATTAATTCCAGGGATGGAACACAGAGGACCTGGTTGCTAAACAAAGGTGTCACGGATGCATGTCAAAAAGACAAGCCAGGTGAAGGGCTACCCATGGGCCAAATCGGGGAAAGTTTGAGGATCAAAATTAAAATGACAGAGCCAGGCATGCCTATAATCCCAGCACTCAGGAGGCTGATGCAGGAGGATTGCTGTGAGCTCAAGACCAGCCTGGGCTACGTAGTGAATTCTGGGTCAGTCTCAACTATGCAGTGAGACCCTGTCTCAAAAAAAAAAAACCAAAAAAAAAAAAGAAAAATTAAAATGACAGTAATAGATATAAATCCTTGAATAATATGAGAATTCACAAGTACTTAACTAGATATTCTTTATACTTAAATAGGTGTATCGATAGAGAAGGGAAAGCTCTTCTTACATAAATTACTATCACAACTAATTTAGAAGGAATGATGGAGTTCAAACATTGTCAATGGTTGCCAAAGAAGTCAGAAAAAAAATTTAGAAACAGAATATTTTCTCAAAATATATCCCCATAAATTACATAAAATTCATCAAGAGAAAAGCCACAACTTTATAGTAAAGAAAGCACCTTACCCAAGTGATCAAATCCCCTTTTGCCAAATTGGGCCACCATGGGCCTATGGGTGTGGTGCACTACCTAGGACACCCATCACTTCAGTGGTGACCCTGCCCCAAGAACACAAGCTAACTTTAAACACGGAAGATCCAGGATGAAAGGTCTCTAAAACCAGAAAAGGAAAAGTACTGATCTTCAGAAAAATGTAGGCTGGTGGCATTTAAAAATGTCAAATTAAGAAAACCAAGAAAGGCTGAGAAATTTTTACAGATGAAAGGAAAGAAAAGAGATGCAAAGGCTCAATACAATGAATTGTCCTGAGTTAGAGCCTGAATTGGGGGAGATTAGTTCATCATTAATTTCTAGGATATCATTGGGACAATTGAGAAAATATGAGCTTAAATTTGGACTATGGATTTTATAGATGAAAAAAGAAATGGCACAATATAATAATGCATGCACCGTAGATACGGGGGTTTCTTGCACAATTCTTAAAACTTTCCTTGAGCTGAATGGGAATGATTGGTCCTGAAGCATCACACTGGAATGGGTAGAAACAAATTCAGTCTTGTTGCCTTTTTGGTCTTTTAATTTAAAGTCAATATTTTAATATCCTTTTGACTCTTCAGTAGGTTGCTAAGAGCCTGCAAAAGAACCTCTACGAATATGTAATTAAAGGAGAATAACTAATAGTTAGGATATAGATTTCACAGGTGCTGACTTACAAATGCAAATGTTGTAGCAGAAGCTTAAGCTCCCAGGAGGCTAGAGGTGCATGTCTCTGCTTATTACCATCATATTTCATTAATGGTCAGAATAACACTGAGATCAATATTCCTGCAGTCCCAGGAATGATAAAAACTATTGCTATCAAAATAAGATACAAAAATATTCTCTAAACATTTCTCTCTTCATAACGAAGCCAGCCGTGTCAGGAATTTTTAAATTTAATAAATTTTCTGAGCTGTTCTATGTTCAAGAGATGGCATAGCTTAAATGATCTTAAAAGAATTGTTTCCTTCGATGGGACCACACAGGGTGGGGAGGCAGCATATGCTGATCTTCTTAGCTCCTCAAGAACAAATATTCTCCTAAATTTTTTTATTCTCCATGCTAATGTAAAGAATTGTAGGGAGGTATGTTGGGATATGGCGAATACCACAAAAGGTGATAAATACAGTCAGTGTGCGATGTTGGTACAAGGAACTCAATCCTGACAAATGTATGTTAGGGTCTCTATCTGTATGCCTCCCCCGCAAGTCTCCTGTGCTCATCGGTGTGGCTTTGGGATCATGAGGATGTTATACATCCTGGCTTGTTCTGCTGATGAGTTTATACCTAACTGTGATACAGGAGGTGAAGCCTGCTTGGAAGAGGCGGGTCCCTGGGGCTGTGGCCTGGGAAGGTCTATCTCTTCCTGCTCCTCCCTTGGTCTGCCTCTCTGCTTCCTGCCTGCCCTGCCACGGACTGTTTCTCCTCTGCGATGCCCCTTTGCCAAGCCGACCTGCCACAGAGCCAGCCAACTATGGACTGAAAGCTCTACAAACTGTGAGCCAATATAAACCTTTCCTCCTTTACAGTTGTGGACTTTGGGTATTGTGTCTCCATGACAAGAAAGTAACTGAGTCAATTACAAACTCGCCTTCAGTAAGCTCCATGCCTAAGCTGGTGCTCCTAATGCAAATTCCTGGGGGCCGGTGAAGCAGTCCAAATTCAGGAGGGCTGTATTTTGAAACCTCAGAATCTGTATTTTAGTAAGTGTTGCATGGACTAGATTTTGACAAATATTAAGAGGTGTAGTATTTATGACATAATAAAGAATACTTATTGTATTGTAATAATAAATGTACTTAAATACAAATTAAATGGTGCTAAGGAAGCTGAAGGAAGAAGACCCCAAATCCATGGCCAACCTGAGCAATTTAGCAAGACTCAGTTATAAAATAAAAATATACAATGGGCTGGGGCATGGCTCAGTGAAGAGTGCTTGCCTAGCATATAACATGCTCAGGATACCGTTCCCAGAACAGTAAAATAAAATAAAAATTTAGAAGGGCCAGAGATGTAGCTCAGTGGTACAGTGCTTCCCTACCCTGAGCCAGGCCCAGAGTTTAACCCCCTAGAACTTCAAAAAGGGGAGAATTATCAAATGGGTCAGAGAGCAAATGGCTTATTCTTCTCCACCCTTAGTCGCATCTCCTATGAAGACTTTGTTTTAAACATTTCTGCTTTTAGCTCTTCTGGTGTAAACAGGCTCTCCTGTAAATCTAATCTGTCTGTCTGTCTATCTATCTGTATCTGCAGTACTGGGGATTGAATTTAAGGCCTTCACACTGAGCTACATCCTCAGCCCACTTGACGGATAGATTTTTTTTTTTTTTTTTTTTTTTTTTTTTTTAATTTTTTTTTTTGAGACAGAGTCTCATTATGAAGTTCAGGCAGACCTTGAACTCACTATGTAGCCCAGGCTGGCCTCAAACTTGCAGAGATCCTCCTACCTCAGCCTCCCAGAGTACTGGGATTACAGGCGTGCACCTCCACGCCTGGTGAGCACTGCTCTTTTAAAACATGCTCCCATTTTAGATAAATTAGAGCTGTGAATATGTGAAATACTGCAGCTAGCCTATTAAGGAAGGACCAGTGTGGTACAAATTTTGGAATGGCCAACTCCATCAAGAACAGCCTAAATGCAAAGCTAACAGGCAGTGTCTATGGCCACTGTGGTCATTTGAGTGGGTATACGCTAAGTCCCTCTAGCTGGGCAGGCAATGACATGCCCCTCAGTAAGGCAGGAGGACCTTGGTCATTTTGCTAAGCTGGCTTCACATGTGCTGGTCTAGTCTTTGGAGCCTTTTTACAGGTCACCGCAGGGCTGTTCTTGCATCTGCCTTCATTTAACAGTAGCTTGTGAAGATGCTGTTACTTAAATTACATCTAGAAGTAATTCCAGGGAATTTTATGTTGTGGTGTTAATTTTCAGAGTTATAATTTTAAAATACCTTTCATCCTATACAAGGTCATCTAAGCTTTCAGTGGGAGCAAAAACCCAACCCTGAGAATATATTCTTTTGGAACAGAAGTTAGATGTAATAAAACACTATAAAAAGACCGCATGGCCATGGACCATGCTATTAATTTTGGAGAGAGTACTCTGTAAAATATTAGAGATAATTCAGAGAAAATTTAAAAGAGCATTAAAGCAGGTATGACTTTAATGTTTGCAAATATATTCTTATAAGAGTGAATAGAGGGTGGGGGATTTAGCTCAATGGTGCTACAGTCTGCAAAAGCACAAGGTTCTGAGTTCGATCCCTAGCACCAAAAAAAAAAAAAAAAAAAAAGGA
>NW_022900943.1:28811669-28842613 GCF_012274545.1 Fukomys damarensis | reverse complement strand
AAAGAGTGCAGAAAATGGAATGGAAAAAACTTGACAGCTGCAAGATCATCAGCCCGTAAAATGTCTTAAGGTACAGAAACCCAGGCATGGAGGTTGGTGCATGCCCGTAATCCTAGCATTTGGGACACTCAGGTGGGAAGAGTGCTGTGAGTTTGAAGCCAGCCTGGGCTACACAGTGAGTTCAAGGCCAGTTTGAGACACTGTCTCAAAAACAGAGACACTCAAAGCCAGGCGTGGTGGCACACACCTGCAATCCCAGCACTCGGGAGGCTGAGGCAGGAGGATCGCTGCGAGTTCGAGACCAGCCTGGGCTTCATAGTGAGCTCCAGGTCAGTCTCGACTACATAGTGAGACCCTGTCTCAAAAAACAAAACAAAAACAAACAAACAAACAGCACTTAAGGTACAGAGATTGTCCACACTATGTACCAAGAGGACAAATTCAAAGCCAGCCACACAGGGATGAAGATGAACAACGGCTCATGAGTTACGTGTGCGCTGAATGTATGAGAGGTTCGGGAAGTTCTTCATTCTGCTTTCCTGGCTACGTGATAGTCTCTAGGTATGGAAGATAAGAATGTAGGTCATTTGTGTTACCTTCCTCTTCCTCCCAAATCCTCCCAGTGCTGGCTAGTGCCATCCTCGTTTTTAAATTTTGTTATGGTTACTGCTGTAACTGTAAAAACAAGTTACACCTCAATTATCCGCACTCCAAAGCTGGAGACAGCATCTTGACCTCTGGTTCCAGGAGTTCCAGGAATTGGTGGTACTATCCTACTTTTCCCCCCTTCCAATCTTTTGTCAGCTGTGCCTTTATATTTCTACGATTAATATTTGCCTTCCCTCTTTGGAAGATCTTTTTATTTGGGAAAATTTTTTTCCAAGATCATCCTTACTTTGTCCTCAGGTTGACTGGAATGTCAGCCAAAGGGAACAAACTTTCAATTATAAAACAAATAAGTTCTGGAGATTTAATATGCAGCCTGGTTAATCAGGAGACAAAATAGCCCAAGTCAAGTACTTACCCAAGTACGTTGTAGTCAGCACTCAAGAGGCTGAGGCAGGAGGATCACGCCCAGCCTGGACTGCACAGGCTGGTCTGCACTACATGATGAGACCCTGTGGAAAGAAAGAAATACTAGTAAGACTGTGCACTGCCAAACAAGGTAGGATATAAAGCTGAAGTTTCCTTTGCTCTGAGGGCAGTCACACCTCTCATCTCTTCAAATGGAAATGTTTAGCATCACGTGCTCATCTTTCTTATCATCCATAGATTACTGAAGACTACACCACCTTGTGTCATTTTTCAAAATGGAACCGTAACATTCTCAGTCAGCTTTAAATTTTTTTCTGGTTTGTTTGCTTGCTATTTGCTGGGGATGCGGCCAAGGCCTTTGTACAATCTCAGGCAAGTGCTCTGACATTGAGTTGCGTTCCCAACCCAGTGATTTCCTTTGTTGTTGACTAGCTGGGCACTATATCTTACATTAAAAGTGTTTGTAGTTGTTCTCTTAATCAGACTACAAACTGCACGAAGTCTTCTTTTGCCCTAGAGTCTTTCTCTTTGGAGTGATACCCTTCTCTTCTGTCCTGGGTTAGGGAGATCCCTTGCTGCTTTCTCCTTGGACAGTTGCTTTTCTTTTCCTTTTTCTTCTTTTCTTTTCTTTTCTTTTTGGTGCCGGACTTCGAACTCGTGCCCTTACGCTTGCGAGGCAGGCGGTGGAACCACTGAGTCAAACCTCCAGTCCCACAGTTCCTTCATTGTGTTGAACACACTTAAAATTAAAATTTAAGGAAGGGTCCTGGGAAGTACATGTGCCACAACCTGGTCCATGGGAGATGCCTCGACTTCACTCTCGTGGCTGGCTGGAGCATTGATTGAATACAGATATTGCTCGTTTCATGACTGTCCCCGCTTACCACCAAGGCGCATTATTCAGAGTTGCGAACCGCTTCTCAGACTTACAATGCTGCAATGTGCACAGCGGTGTGGCGCAGTTCATTGTACCGTACAGTCCGCTACTGTGGCTTTGGATTGTCACACACTGCGGTGCTGTACGTCAAAGTTATGCAAATCAAAGCAAAGTCATCGAGTTGGGAGTTTCCTTTGACCATTTCTTTGTTCTGAACATTGTACTGTTGCACTACATTCCTCATTGAGCAACCCTTTCACTTAACGACCTAGTCATGGGACTGTAAATTGGTCGTCAAACAAGGAGCGTCTTTATACAGACATATTTCAAATTTCTCTCAGAAGTGAAAGGACTACTCTATTACTTGTAGCAGCCGAGGATATTAATGAAAATGTGGCTCCTCAATTTGCATTCCTGTATAGGTGGCCTCATTTTTCTCTCTGGAAGCTTTTAGAAACTTTTGTTTACTTTTAGAGTTCTAAAAGCTGACAAAATTGTGTCCAAGCAGTTTATTTTCCCCATTTTTCAAAGCTGGCAATTATGGGCTCTCAGTGTAAAGATGTGTGTCCTTTCCCTGGGAAATTTCCTGGTACCATTTCTCTAATAATTTTCCTTATCACGTTTTTTGCCCGATCTCCATTTCTGGGTACTCTTAGACTGGTTTTCATGATTTCTCATTTTCCCTCAGTGTATAGAATAATATTTCCGCTTCAAATCTTCTTCAGCGCTGTCGGATTCTTTGTCCACATAAATTAACTACAATTATATAGGCAGGAGGATCACAAGATCAAGCCCAGACTGGGTGACTTAGTGATATGTGAGGCTGTGCTTCAAAATTTAAAAATAAATAAAAGCGGGGGATTTGGCTCAGTGTGAAGGACCTGGGTCCAATGTACAATACCACCGCCACCGAAAACAAATAGTTACCGTTAACTGGGAGCAGCATCTTCGTTTTTACCACTTTGAGCGCCTCACTCAAATTTATGCCTACACAACTATAGTTCTAAGAAACATCTTCCGCCAGATAGTGTAGCAGCCACCTGTAACCCGGTACTCTGGGAGGCTGAGGCAGGAAGATCACATATTTAAGCTTAGCTGGCATAATTTAGTGACTTAATGTTAAAATTTAAAAAAGGACTGGGGTGTAGCTCAGTGCAAAGGTCTTAAATTCAGTCTTTAGTGCAAAAACAAAAATAAAGCAGGGCGTCGTGGCGCACACCTGTAATCCCAGCACTGAAGAGGCTGAGGCAGGATGCTGTGAGTTTGAGACCAGCCTGGGCTACATAGCGAGTTCCAGGTCAGTCTCAACTACATAGTGAGACCCTGCCTCAAAAAACAACAACAAACTAAGTAGCATCCTGTCACAGAATCAATGCTGAAATGATGCCACAGGTTGGAATTTAAAACAGACACACACACACACATACACACACACACACACACACACACACACACACACACACACACACCCTACCTTGCTGGAGCCCAATTGCAGGTATGGCTTTCCCTCCACTGCCGGGCTCATCACTCCATCAGAGATAAAATTAAGTTTGCCCGGTGTAATTTGCACTTCAAAAAAAATCACGTTGATTACTACCCAGTACCTTGTGTTCTTCTAGGCGGTTGCAAATTGATTGTTTGATGATTTGTTCTTCCATCTTCCCAGGTACCCAAGATAAGCGGAAGGCTCTATCATTACTGCAGTTGTCCTTTCCCTGTTTTAAAGAACAAGTTCTCCAGCTGTAGGCTCTGCATATCAGGACCCTCTCTCTGCTCAGTCTTAGTTTTCTAAAACAAAGGCTGGTGGTCCTGCAATTACATTTTCCAGGCCCTTGAGTGCTCTAAGAAGTGAGTAATCAGGCCCTGCTGATGGGAATGCGCCCAGCTTTCTGAAGGGCTCTTCAATCACTCCTTCCCTGTTTGCCTTCTCGACTCCAACAGGACAGCACTTAATCTGATTTAGTTTTCTTATCACTGCTGATTACAAAGAAAAAAAAAAAACACCCTGGTTAACAACACAGTGAAAGTCTCTCCTAGTAGTTTTTTGTTAATAGTTTTGTTTCCTAGTACTTACTGTTGCTTTGTTACTGGTTTTAATAGTCGTATTTTATATTCAACAGAGTAAATTTCTTTGTGTTCTATTTTTGCTCTCTTCCTGCTTCCTTCCTTTCCCCATCTTTTCTCTATCTCCCCTCCCTTCCCTTCCTCTTATTTTTCTCTTTCTCTTAAATTTCTTACAGAGTATGCAGTAAGGAAAAGGAAGAAACAAAGCAGCTATGCTGGTCATCTTTCTATGGCTATGACATAATACCTGAGAAAATCAACTTAGCAGAGGCAAGGTTCACTTTGGCTCACAGGTTTGGGGATTTTGGTCCATAGTAGCTTGACCTTAGGGCTTTGGCTCCAAGGTAAAGTAGAACACCACAGAGGGGAGTCCAGGGTGAGCAAAGCATCTTTTTATAGCAGCCAGAGGAAGTGCCTGAGTCTCAGTGTCCCCACCAATGGCCTGTGTTCCCAGCGACCTGGTTTCTTCCCACTAAAAGGCCACCATCTCCAAACAGAGTCACAGGCTGGGCGCTAATCCTTTAATACATGGATCTTTAGGGGGATATTTAAGATCCAAACCACAATAAAGGCCAAGAACCCCGAAAGACTTTAGGGCAGAGGCATTTACTGATCACCAAATGTTATAGCTTGTATCTATCCCCCATAGCCTCGTGTGGTCATACATGTAGCTTTTCAGAGGTGGCAGGATCTAAGATTTATGTTGCTGAGGTTAAGAGTGTGTGATTACTAAATCAATCCACTGATTGGCCTGGCTTAGTTCTGGGTAGGATTAAGGGTGCCCCACCCTGGATGTGAGTGCCACCTGCCCTGAGGGTGGGTAGCATGGATACAACATAAAGGGACAGAAAGAATCTGTCCCTGCTCTCTTGTTGCTTGCTCCTTGGATGCTTTTGCTGCCTTCTTCCTTCCATGAATGGTTTCTCCTCTGTCTGACGCCCCTCTGCCATGCTGCCCTACCTTGGAGACACCCTACCTTGGACTGAAACCCCTGAAAACTGAGCTGAAAGAAACTTTTCCTGTTTTAACTTTGGGTGTTGGGTTTTTTGTTTCACCAAGAAGAAAAAGAAACTAAGACACCAAATATCTTTAGTCCCCAGCCCCAACATTTCCTAGCCTGGCTGCAGTTGGAGCAGGAGACCTGTGACTAGGTACCAAGGAACTATGACTTCCATGCTCTCCTTTCAGCCCCACGAAAATGGAGGACACATATTCATGATGGGCTAACAGCAGAATGCCAGCATCCTGGACCTGCAGGTCACTTATGGAAAGACAGAAGTTCTGGAGAAATGTCTCACCCCCAAGGGACTGTGTGTTAAGATGCTGAGATTTTAGAATTTGCTTCTTTGGTGTAGCCTAACCTATCTTGGTGAAGCATAGTAATTTTTGGATTAGTCAAATTATGCTAAGTTTTTTGTCATGGGAACAAATTAACTCTGAAATCTAAGTGGATTAATGTAACGACTGTTTATTTCTTACCCAAGGTATGTGGTCGTCATCGCAGAAGGGTGCACAGTGGTGTTCACCTCCTACTAGTCATGTTCTTGTACGGTCACTTCCTCTCTTGCCTCTTCACTGAGCCCATGACTCACCCGAACCAAGAAATATGGCTAACATGACCCTGTGACAGTTCCCAGCTTAAGCCTTAGCAAATCCTGGCAGTTTCTGATATTGCGTTTGAGGCTAATTGTAATAGTGCAGATCCAAACAGCCTACTAGTAATAGGGGCCATGTGAAAAAGCCTGGAAAATAAGCTCTATGAGGAGGAGCACTGAGGTGCCAGGCCTGAGTGGAGAAGTCATCTTTAGAAGAAAATGTGGAGTATGTACACAATGGAGTATCGCTCAGCCATAAAGGGTAAGCCTGAGTTACATGTAAGGAAATGGATGCACCTTGAGACCATAATGGTAAGTGGAATAAATCAAACACACAGCTTGAATATTGCATGGTTTTCTCTAATATGAGAAATTCAAAGTATAAATAATTAAAAAGCAAAATAAAAGATAAAAATAGGAAACATGAAGAAAGACTTTTTGAGCATGGAAAGGGAATCTAGAGATGGAGCGGGGAGAAAGAAAGTAAAAGTTAAAATGTGTATGTACGTGTACCGACTCTCTACGATGAATGAACCCTTATGAATTATAAGTAAGTACTATAGAAAAGTATAAAAAATTTTATGAAGAAGTCCTCTTTAGCTCAGTCTCAGTCAAGTTTCCTTAGGACTGTGAACTCCGACACCAACTAAATACAACCACAGAGCGACTCTGAGTGAGAAAAGCAGAGCCTCCCAGCTGAGTCTCGCTGGCTCACAGACTTGTGGGATAACAATGAGCTGTTATTTTTAAACCACTCTGAATGGGTGCCATGGTGTGGATATAATGCGCGTATTCCGAAGGCTCAAGTATGGAAGACTTGGTCCTCTGCCTGGTGGTGCTGAGGTGGTGGAAAGCTAAACTTGAGCTTGGGGACACAGAACAAAATGACTAGATCACCTGGAACGCCGCCCTTGGCAGGGATTAATGCCATTCTCAAGTTATCCCAGTTACCCCTGCAGTAAGGGCGCCTCACTCTTCCTCCAAACCCCCCTCCCACACAGACCACGTGTACGCCCTCCCATCTCTGTGAGGGTCTGCCATAAGACCCTCACTAGAGAAAGGAGATGCTGGCTCTACGCTCTTGCACCTCCAGAACTGGGAGCTAAAGAAACCTCTTCTCTTCATAAAGCCTCAGGTATTGCATTACAGTGGCAGAAAACGGACTAGGATACAACGACTCACAGAAGCGTGTTCACATCCACAGTGGTGAATGAGTGCTGGGTTCCACACAAATGCCTGTGGAACCACACAGGCGCGGGCTCCACCACGCGGATCTGCCTCTTGGGAACAGATGCTCTCACTGATTGCAGAGCATGGGAAGAGAGGCTGCGGTTGCTTGTCAGCTGTTAGCCACCTTAGCTCCCAGGCCACTGGCCAGTGAGAACTGTGGAGAAGTAAAGAGAGATTTCACGAGCATTAAATCCTCTGCCACCCACCCGGACAACAAAAATAATTCTCCAGTATCACAACAAGGCTTATCCAGGTGTCAGCTTGCTTTCCAGAAATTGTTCACAGTGGTGTGCAGAGCAGGCTCGCACATCTCACAGAGCCAAATGTGCGTGTCTCCTCCCAGCTCTGCATTTTGTGACACTACACTGGTAGCTTGAAATCAGCTGCTGCAGAAATATGTATACCACAAAACTTGGTAAACACCACAAATCAGGGTTTTCTTCTTCTTGAAAATCAATTACTGAAAATACACCAGAATACCACGAGTTGTACAGGAGCTATAATATACCTACTATTTAGGCTGCCCCTATATTCATACATTTATTATTAATAACCATATTTATCACTTGTAATTATAGGTAGAATTTGAAAATCTAGCCGTTGATGGCCTCATCATTCTACTCCGCATTTGAGAGAACAGATTGAATATATGATGTTAGCCTAAATTTGAGTAATCTTTTAATCAGTTTTTTTTTTTTTTTTTTTGTACCAGGGTTCAAATTCAGGTCCTTATGCTTGCGAGACAGGCGGTGGAACCACTGAGCTAAATCCCTGGCCCTTATTAATAAGTTTTTAAATGGCAGTTTGAACTTTTCTCTGAGTAATCACAATGTGCATATTGCATCAGGCAAGTACTAAGTTAAGTGCTAAGTTCCAGTACAGTACTGGAAAAATTACCATAAAATAAGTACAGAATGTACCTACTTTCAGTCAGCATCAAGAACTTCATCCTTCCACTAATCACTGTACTTAGTAACAATGGCTCCGATATGGACTTGTTCTAGGAGCTTCAATATCTTTATTATTTTTTTTTTTTTGGTACCAGGGACTGAACTCAGGACCTTGTGCTTGCCAAGCAGGTGCTGTGCTACTGAGCTAACTCCCTGGCCCAAGGAGCTTCAATATTTTTAAGGCTTTAGAATTTATAAGAGTGAATCTTTTCCTTTCAATCTTCGCCAAAAGAATTAAGTCAACTAGCCGGGCGTGGTGGCTCACACCTGTAATCCCAGCACTTGGGACGCTGAGGCAGGAGGATCGCTGAGTTCGAGACCAGCCTGGGCTACATAGTGAGTTCCAGGTCAGTCTCAACAAACCAAAGAGAGAGAGAATTAAATCAACTTCCTGTCCTCTTCCACGACTTTTCTTCTCCTAGCTATCACCTGCCATGCACAGCAGGACAAAGGCCTTATGACTCTATTACAAGATGTAAAGCAGCAACATTTTACATACCAGGCTGAAGGAGTTTAATACCATTCAGCAGTGCCTACTCTACAACTAGCGACTCTGAAAATCTGATTATTTACTTAGAATGAGAAGGTCCCATTGGAAGGAGAATCTCACTTACCAAGTAAGAAAGGAAGGCTTACAAACTGAAAATGAGACATTCTGAAATGTTTGCTGCAATAAGCGATTGAACTTGACCTGCACCAAATTGTATGGTAAGATAAAATATAAGATAGCTCCAGAACCTAGGAGAATGATCATCTTTAAAATGCTGCCTCCTAGCTAGGCATGGCAGTGAATGTCTGTGATCCCAGCACTTGGGAGGTCTAGGCAGGAAGATTATTGCTAGTCCAAACCAACTTGGGCTACACAGAGAGTTCAAGGCCAGCCTGGAGTACACAATGAGACCGTCTTGAAAAGCCAACCAATCAACCAACCAACCAGACAACCATACTGCTTGTTGAGTAGAATGCGGGATACTCCCTATGAATAAGTTTGCTGTTCATCAACTCAGAGCCAGAAGAGAAAGAGAATTCTTGCTATACCCACGAACTTATTTTCTAACATATCATGAATAATTTTCTGAGAATTCTAGTAATTTTTATTTTTAGGGATTAATCCACGTTAGTCCAGTTTCTCTTGTTTACTAGTATGAGCAATTTTATTTTCTAAATAAGGCCACCTAATATCTATTCTTCCCTTATGATCTTGTTGCAGTCTGATTCTAGCATTTCTTCACAGAGAGATCCCTTTGAACCGGGTGGATCTTTGTCACTGCTCCACAGATAGGATGAGGCTAGGACCCACAAGGCCACATCGCTTCTGGTCTATCTCCCTGGGAGCCTTCATGAAGAAAAGCACACTGCTATTCCCCAGTGTCAGGGAGCTCCAACGCTTCCAGGCCCTGACTACTTGACTCTTCCTAATTCAGGAACCAGGGGTAAAATTCGGTCCTCCCCACCCCTACCACCAAGCTGTCTTTACTAAGGAAAGATTAAGTGGAAACAAGTTGTCCATGCTAAGCTCTGCTCAGACTGCAGGTCCATGAGAAAGTAAGTGTTCTTGTTTAAACCACTCACTTTTGTGGTAATTCAATACTCAGTTATTTCACATACAAGAAAAACCTGTGACAGTTAAATTGAATTGTCAGCTTGAGCGGCCTGAGAGCTACCCAGATTGGTAAAGCATACTTCTGGGTGAACCTGGGTGGGTCAAGAAAGGGTGGCCTGGAGTACTGTTTCTGTCACTTGGCCTCACTCCTCTGGCACAGTTTTTCTGCTCTGTTTCCCAGCCACTGTGAGGTGAGTAACATTCCTCCGCTGAGCCCTTCTGCATGATTTCCTGCCTTAGAGCCCGCTGACCATGGACTGAGTCATCTGAAACTGTAAGCTGAATTAAATTTCTACTCTTTTAGGTTGTTTATGTGAGGTATTTTTGGTCCAAGTAACAAAAAGCTGAACAACACAGAATCTTTCAAGCTAGGATTATCAAAATGGTGTCAAGGGTTCGAGTATATGCTAATGGAACCCAAGAAGAGGAGGAATAGCCGGGTCTCAGGATGGGTTGAACATGAACTAGGAAAACCAGTGGAAGGCTAGTCAGCTACATGGCTCCAACACCCTCCTCTTTTTCTCTCCACCGTCTTCTCTGGTCTCTTACTTCATGACCATAATCTCTGTCTCTCAGCATACCTATTCTTTCCTTCTCTCTATGGCCCTGGGGTTTTCCTGGCCTACGGTACAACACCACCACTCACCTGTTCCGATGTCCATTGTTTGAGAGACCAGCTCATACCAGTATCCTTTCCTCCCAGTGATGAGTTTCTAGAAGGGAGGATAGCACTGGTTGTGTCAGATGTCTATGACGGGTCCAGTCAGATAACAAGCAGGCAGGACCACCTTGTTACGGCACAGCTACCATTCCCACTGCCCAGTGTGCTGCGAGAAATCTTACAAGGAGAGCTCAGACTTCAAACATCGCTGCCAAAGGCCTAATGTTTGACTACTACAAGGAATTTTGATATATAAAACTTCACAGACAACCCTTTAAATTGTTTGTTGCTTTGTGTAAAAACTGGCTTGGATAAGTGCACGCCAATCCCCAGATCAGGCTCATGCCATGGTTACAATGTCTGAAGATGTTTTTAGCGCTCATTGCAGGCAGAGCATCACTGAACTGATGTGATCTCATGGAGACCCAGCCAGCGATTCATCTTTGATTCTTTGAGGTTTATCTTCTCATGGAAAAGCTGACTCCCTACTCTTCTACTTTTAGCTGTTAAGTCAACTAGAGATCACAGAGGAACTTGGGGAAGGCAATGCTTCTTGACGAACTTGGGTAATTTTCCGCAGTTAAAACATTTTCCTTTGATCAGTAATCCCTGGGTCACAGGCTGGGAGAGAGGTCACCCCTGGGGAGCAAAAGGCTAGACAAGAGCTCCTGTTCTGGGAGGCAGATGCAAGACCGTCCTCTCATTATAGTTTGAGAAAACTGGTGAAGCTGCGCACGTCGTGTTAGCAGCTTCCCATTCCTGTGACAAAATACCCAAGGAAATCAATTTGGGGAGGAAGGGTGTATTTTGACTCATTGTTCCAAAGATTTTAGTCCATGGTTGGCTGGTCCATTGCTTTGGGGCCTGAGATGTGGGAGGACATCATGGCAGGAAGTATGAATGGAACAAAGTTGTGTGACTCATGGTGTTTAGGAAGAGAGAAGCAGGAGGAGAGGGGAAGAGGTCAGGGCCCCAGTGTCCCCCAGTGACCCCCAGTGACCTGCATTCCTCCTACCAGGAATGACTTCTCAAAGACTCCTCCATCTATAATGATGCCACAGGCAGACATCACACCTTCAGTACATGAGCTACTGTACTGGGGGACATTTAAGATCCAAATCGTATCTTATGCTACATATTTTTCTGAGCTAGGGATATAGCTCAGTGGCAAAGCAATTGCATAGCATGTACAAGGCCCAGGGTTCAATCCCCAGCACTTCCATAAAGAAATAAATTAGCTAGACGACAGACAGATATAGACAAATTGTTCAAACTAGCCTCACTACTGTATGGTGCTGATTGGTCTATAGAAACATAGATATAGGTATAATATTTATATTCTATATATGACAATGATATAAATAACATTGTCTGTTAATGCACATATGTAAGATGGTGCAAAATACACACTAACAATTCTTTAGGATATTATGTTGATGTATCTCTCATAGGAAATTAGGTTCCTAAAACATTCAGTTTGAATGGCTCTACAGTCAAGACTATCTGGCTTCTCATCCTACTACTTGTTAGCTTTATGACCACAGGCAAGTTATTTAACCTCAGCTTGCTTATCTGTAAAATGGAAATATTAAAAACACCTGCCTCCATTGTTTCTTGGAAATCAGTATGGAAGTTCCTCAAAAAACTAAAAACAAAATGACCACATGTCCTTCGATATTGCTTCTTGGTACATACCTAAAAGAATCAAAGGCAAGTACTGCATACCAATGTTTGGAAAGGCACAATTTACAGTAGCCAGATTTTGAGCTTAGCGCCTGTCAATGGATTAATGGATAAAGAAAATCTATTTATACACAAAGGAGCATTATTTAGTTATAAAAGGAAGAATAAAATCAAACTCATTTACAGGAAAACAGATAGAACTGGAGACAATCATGTCAGGCCAAATAAGCCAGACTCAGAAAATCAAATGCTGTGTGTTTTTTCTCGTGTGTGGAATCTGGCATGAAGGGCAAGGGACAACGTGAAAGTACAAGGCACTGTTAGACAAGAGGAAGGCAACCGGGAGAAAGAGCAGAGGAGGATAAGAGATTCACAAGGCCCTGATGTGATCAAAGTGTGTTAGCCTATGTATGAAAATGCCACAGTGAAACACATTCGTCTGTGTAATCAATGTTCTTTTTCCTTCAGTTTTTTGTTTTTTTTTTTTTTTGGTACTGGGGATTGAACTTGGGTCCTTGAGCTTGCGAGGCAGGCAGTGGAACCGCTGAGCTAAATCCCCAGTCCTTTCCTTCAGTTTTTTGAGACAGGGTCTCATTATATAGTTCAGGCTCACCTTGAACTCATGATGTAGCCCAGGCTGGTCTCAAACTCATGGTGATACTCTTGCCTCAGCCTCCTGAATGCTGGGATTACAGGTGTGTGCCACCATGCCCAAATAATCAATACGTTCTTTAGAAAACAAACAAACAACAAAAAACTACTGTATCATACAAGAATGATATAAGAATTAATGGAAGTAATGCATGTGAAATGCTTGGACGTAGGACCTGACTCATAGTTAACACTTCATAAATATTAACCATCATTGTTATTAGACGATCTCAAAACAAACCAATAAAGTGCCTTTATTTCCACCTCTTACTATCCCATCCATTCCACTCCACAGAACTCGGTTCTCCTCAGCACGCTGAACCCCATACTGAGTTTGAGGCTCCAGATTGCGGGGGCACCTGCAGCACATCCTGGATTCCAGTGTCACCCTCTGCAGAGACCCTGCCCTGGAGCAGGCGTGGGCCGCGCTGGCAGCAGCTGAGGAGATTCCACCGTCTGTTTCTCCCTGCAGTTACCACACGCACTGCCTGGAGAGCCACGGCTTTCAGCCCTAAGCAAGTCTTCGAGCAGAGGCAATCCCTGGGCTGGGTTTTCCTGAGAGGAACGTGGAGAGGTTGAAGGTGAAGCCGGTGATTTTTGTTCTGCTGCAGGAGCTGAGCCGGGCCTCATCACGGCACCTGTCTGTTTGACCTGAACCCTCTGTGTAGTCCTCTGTCACACCAGTACTGTTATTAGGTAGAGGGACCTTAGATGATGTTAGTCAATCAGAACCTCAGCCCTACATGAGGTACACACTGTACACCGTAAGGGACCACTAAACCACCCACGCTGAACAGCTATTTGGAAGCCACTTGTAAACGAGGGACTCTGCAGCGGACAGGACCCAAGGTAATGAGTGACCACTGCACAAGTCACACTCTCCTCACACCAAGAATCTCCCATGTTACAGCGCTCATCAGGCACTGCACCAACAGACACAGAACAACTTGGAACAAAATCTGTGAGAAATGCAAAGGACACAGTGCCTCTGATTAGGCGAGCCCGGTGCTTTCACAGTTGTCAGAAGCAAACACCAAAGTCCACGCCCTCGAGCAAGCAGTGCGCTTTCTCCCTGCCGTCTGCCCCTGTTGGGTAGGGAGTTTCCTGAAAATAGGCTGCTGCGCATCTCTTCCGTTTCTGATGCAGAACTGGTTTCTGTCCTGTCCATTTGCTGGCAGGGGGAAGGCACATCCTCAGCTACAGGCAGAGGCAGGACCTGCAAATCAAGAAGCACCACGACACCCTCTCCGTGTGGCGAGGGAGAGGGCTCCACCCGCGCGGTGTCCTGGCAGGGACAGACTCGTCCAGCCTGGGTGCACGTGTGGGGCTGGGGTGGCCTCGGCTTCCACATCTGTAAAATGGTACTAGTCACACCAAGAGCAGGGTCTAGCACATACCAACCACCCAACAAGTGCTGCTGCATCATCGTTTTGGAATATCCCAAATGGTAATTACAGCGCAACCACATGATGGTTGTTTCACTGTCCTCCAGCTGTGTGCCAGACAAAAATTACCAAGTCTTTTCGTTACTTTAGTGACTACACGCTTTGTTATATGCTCCAGCATAAAACATACTACCCCGGTTTAACAGGGCAGGACTAAAGTGAGCTTCGAGCCCTGGATTTCAGCAGTAGTCCTACCTCCAGAAATTCCTTCTAAGGAAATCTTCAGATATGCAAAAGACCAAATAATAATAATAAAGTATGCAACATAATTGATAGGGTGAAAAACTGCACACTGCCTAAGCTAACTATGGCAGAATCTGAGAATAATAAGTCTTTTGTAGCCATTAATATACATGGCGCTTTTGAAGAATTTTTACTATGTAGGAAATGCTCATGAAATGAAGTAAGTAGAAAAGCAGGCTTCAAAGCTGTGTGTACAATTTGGTAATTATGAAAGCACAACGCGGAGAAAACAAAGCTCTCCAGAGAAACACATCAAGATGTTAACAGTGGCCTCTCCAAGGTGCAGGGATTTACTCATGGTTTTTATGTATATTTCCTTGTGTTTTGGGTGCGTTCTGTATTTTACAGATGAACACAAACAAACTTTTTTTATTTGGGGAAAACATTAAGTCATAAAACCAAAACGTGTAAACAAACAAACAATCTTTAAAAAGACCCACAAAGCACTAACAGGAACCAGGACTTGAACCCATGTTTCCGAAACATGTTCCGTTTTTATTTTGGCCCAGAATGATCCCACATAACAAAGACAGGCGCTGCTGCTCTATAATTTATCTTTGCTCTGGAAAGAAAAGCTCTGAGAGCGCTTTCAGTTTTAAAAAATGCAGACAGACATAGATGGGCAGTTGTGCTGCATAAGAGCCCTTCAGTAAAAGTCTAGGATACAATTTAGCATTGACTAATCACAACCATTTCTTCTCAAAACACTGGGGCAAAACATTTTGACCCACAGCAAGTTGGAAGGAGTTATCCATCAGCTCTTTTGGAAGGAGCTTAAAATTTTTTTCTGAGGCTAAAAAAAAAGAAAAAAGAAAAAAAGATAACTAACACAAACACTGTATCAGACAAGTCTCAGACAAGTAACAGAATTCCCAAATCCACACGCCTTGGGATGCAGAACTTGGCTAATAACTGTCCCAGTCCAGTTCGACACCTAAGGAAAGACTGCTAAGAAGAACCTGACTTTGCAAGGGCTGGGAACGCAGCAGTAAGGGGCACCAGCGTGCACTGCAGGCCCCCAAGCACCCTGCCGAGGCGCCCATAGGCCCCTGCCTCAGTCCGGCCCTTCCTTCCGCTCTGGGTCCAGCCCTTGTTCGGAATGAGAGGGGCCTTGCCAAAGTCACACCTGGGTTAGAGAAGAAACAGTAATCAAATGAGGGCCATTTGTGATGCACGAGTGATTTAATCATATTTTTTATCAGCCTGAAGGATTTATGTGGAGGAATTGCTGTTTTAGTCACGAAATCCCTTTGGGGTAAGTGTCAGGATAAACCAAACTGGTCTGGCTCCACCCCAGTCCCTCCAACTCTTCCACTTTCCTGGTGTGGGTGGTCAAGGAGATGCCCAGGATGGCTGCTTTCTCTACCCAGATCCTCCCTGCAAAATATCTCAGAATCTGTCTTTGTTCCTTTAAATCACAAAGGAAGAGCCCAGGGAGGAAGGAATTCACATCTCTTGAGTGCCTCCTACCTGCCACAAGCCAGCGGGTACATTACCTCATTTAACACCCACAGACACTGCACGGGTGAGGTGGGCACACTTATCTGTCTTGCTTGGGAGGGAGCGGAGGAGATGATACTCCGTTAGCAGGGAATATGAGCGTTACTCCTGGGGGAGACCTGAGAAACACCTTCACTGGCTTCTCCGAACTCTGGTGTGGGTGTTAGGGACGGGTAGAGGCAAGGAAAGAACACCAGCTTTAGAAAGATTTTGTGCAGCATGGAAGTCCACCCTCAGAAACATAATTTAAGCCACGGAATGCATGATATGCATGAGAGGTTTGCTGAAAGAGCCAAGGGCCACAGCCCACGACTGTCATTCTAGCACTTGGGAGGTGACCCAGGAGTTCAAGGCCAGCCTGAACCACACAGTGAGACTGGCTAAACAAAAAGAAAAAAGAAAAAAAAAACTGCTTGCCGAAGGAGGATTTTCTGAATGGGCTTGCAGGCACAGAGTGAGAGAGAAGCCACGTGAGTTTCACCTTGGAGAGACACAGGCGGTACCATAAATGAAGCACGTTTCCAGGCTAAGATGTAGTTCACAGGTGGAACACTTGGAAAAACATTGCTTCCTTGATACCCGAGTTACCCAAGAAAGGGGAAACTGAGGCTCAGAGAAGCCGGGTTTACTAAGGTCACACAGCATTGTGAACAGACAGAATTTCATCTCCAGGGCTCCACACCCTACACGGGGTTGTATTTTTCCGAAGCCAGCTTTCCCCACGGGGACTCCACCCGGCCACAGGAAGTGGTCACACACAGCCTTCACCAGAGGGCTACTGTATTCAAGACACTGTACAAGCTGTAGCCGACACATTCCTCACCGTGACAGTGCATATCTGACTGTGTGGGTCCTGCAGGACGATTTACTTACTTATTTATCTGTTTATGTGGTCATTTATTTGTGGTACTGGGGATAAAACCCAGGGCCTCCTACTTTATCTGCATCTTCTAAGGTGGGAACCACCATTGAGAGAAAGGAGGACGCTTGCTCAAGGTCCCCTGTGGCACATTCAGCCCTTGGGTCAGAACCAAGGTCTGAGCAGCTCGGCTGCTATCTCCTCGCTGCACCCTCTGGGGAATGACTCCTCTAATCCTCCAGTTACCCCGTCCACTCCCCGCCACACCCTCAGGCGGGAGCTGTGGGGTCTGCGGGGCCAGTGTCACACAACATTGAACACAGAAGGTGTTTTGGGCCTGGGTGAAAATCCCTGTCACAGCCTGGTCTGTGTCACTTGGGGGTTGGCAAACTTTTCCTCTAAAGGGCCAGACAGCAAAGTATCTGCGGCTTTACAGGCCAGAGAGCCTCTCTGCCAACGACTTGACCGCTGTTTTAGCATAAAAGTTGCTGCAGGCATAAATGAATGCGCTTGGCTGTGTTTCAATAAAATCTTATTTATAGATGCTGAAACCTGAATTTGCTACAATTCTGGAGGGGTACTTGGTATTGTACCCAAGGCCCTCACACTGAGCAACATCTCCAGCCCTTTAGTTATCCTGAGACAAGGCCTTGCTAAACTGCCCAAGCTGGGCTTGAACTCTAGGTCCTCCTGCCTCAGCCTCTCAGAATGCTGAAACTACAAGTGTGTGCCACCACGCCCAGTTTGAGTGTGGTATCATTTTTACACGCTAAAAAGTACCCATTTTTTTCTTTGATTATTTAAAAGAAGTTAAAAATGGGCTGTGGGTATAATTCAGCGGTAGAGCACTTGCCTATAATGTATAAGGCCCTGGGTTTGACTTCTTGCGCTACAAAAAAAACGAAAAAAAAATCTTAGTCAATTCTGGTAATCCCAGCTACATACCTGGAAAGCTGAGGCAGGAGGATCCCATGTTTAGGGCCAGTCTAGGCAATTTAGCAAGATACTGACTCAAAACAAAAAGTAAAAAGGCTGGACCTACAGCTCAGTGGTAGAACACTCTGTGTGTGCGAGGTTCTAGGTTCAGTCTAGCACCTAGAGGGAAAACAGATCATTCTTCCTTCCTGTGAGTCACATGAGAGCGAGCAGCAGGCTGGGCTTGGCTGGTGCTGGCTTGCTAAGCCTGATTTGACTAAATCTCCCCGTCTGAGGTCTGCACCCGGCAGGCCCGAGTCCAGCGCAGCAGCTTTCTGGGCTCTGTTCCCGGCTCACCGTCACCAGGCCCTCTCCCCACGACACCGCACGGGCGCCTGTGTGAGCCGGGCTCTTTGCTCTCCGTGAGACTCTCCTCCCGCCTGGCCGCTTCTGCCGGACACAGAACAGTGACCGCTGTCCCTACAGGAGGCGGCTGTGGAATACGACAGCGGCGTTCCGTCCGTGAGTGCGGTGAGCAAAGCTCACGAGCAGAAGAGAGGGTGCGGGGCGTGCTGCAAAGAGACCACCCGAGGGATCCTGCCGCCAGATAGGGACGCCTGTGTCGTCCAAGGCCAAACGACCAGACCGGGGCAGAGGGCAGCTTGGGCCCAGAATTAGAGAGAAGATAGAAAAGGACAACTGGGCAAATGAAGGCAGTGAGAGCAACTGCTGGCGCTTCTTAAGCACTTGTTCTATGTTCTTGGCATTGTGCTGCTGGGCTTTTAAAGTAATACAGTATCAGCACAGGAAAGCAGACATGTCAGAGATCTCCTGGAGCAGGGGTGGTGCCACACGCATGTCATCCCAGCACTCAGGAGGCTGAGGCAGGAGGATCAGAGGTTTGAGGCCAGCTGGGGTGATTTAGCGACCTGGAGAGACCCTGTCTCAAAATAAAAAATGAAGAACAAACAAGTAAATAAACTAACAAAAATCGCTTGAATTCAGTTTTTAAAAATACGGTATTTATTGACTCGTGGTGGTACTGCTCAGTGGTAGATGTTTATCTATTATTTTCGAGACTCTGGCCTCGATCCACAGCACCAGGGGAAAAAAATCACTGCCTCTTCCGTGTGCAGACACCTGCGCTACATGTAAAGACAAAACCGAGCCAGGCATGGCGGCACACGCCCATAATCCCAGCAGTTGGGAGGCTAAGGCAGGAGGAGCACAGCGAATGTGAGACCAACCTCGGCTACACAGTGAGTTCAATGCCAGCCTGCACTACAAGGCAAGACCTTGTCTGAAAAAAAAAACAAAGAAAAGAAAAGAAAACAAAACAAAACAACAAACCAGACATGTGTGTGCTCTTATGTGACTGTACAAGGACGGACAGGGGAGGTGGAGGAGGGCGACTTAGAGCCCAGACGGGGCAACTCAGTCAGAGCCTGCCTCAAAATAAAACATTTTTTAAGGACTAAAAAGTAGAGTAGATAATATGAAATAGGAAGAAAAGGGACGAAGGGAAAGGGGAACTGGAGGGGTAGGGGAAAGGAAAGAGGGAATGGGATTAATACGAGAAAGTGAAAAAAATGGAAACAAAGTCTTTGTAGAGAGGAAGGTGTGCAGGGGTGGGAGGCAGGGCAGGGGGGTGGGGAAAAAGTAAGAACCAAGATGGATTATGTAAAGGTGCAGATTTCCAATGATGAATGGCATTACATTGTATACCTTAATGTACCAATAAAATTAATTGTAAAAATGTTTTAAATACAACATTTTTTAAAAGATAGTAAATATTTTAGGTTTTGTGGCAATAAAATCTGTGCTGCAACTACTCAACTCTCCGCTGTAGCACAGTACAGTCACAGAAGATATGTAAAAGGAAGACTGTGTTGCAATAAAACTTTATTTACAGTGCTCGCTTCCGCAGCACATATACTAAAACTTTATTTACAAAAATTTGCTTCAGGGCCTGGGGTTTAGCTCAGTGGTGCCGCCACCTGCCTTGCAAGCCCAAGGTCCCAAGTTTGACCCCCGATACCAACAAAACAAAACAAAAAATTTGGCTTCATGCTAAAGCTAGACGTACTTGCTTTGTCTTACTGGTTTTCTGAGACAGGGTCTCACTTTGTAGTTAAGGCTGGCCTTGCATTCATGGCTATCCTCCTGCCTCAGCCTCCCAAGTGATGGGATTACAGGTGTGTGCCACTATACCTGGCTCAAAGTCGGCCGTAGTTCGCTGGCCCCTGTTCTAGTACAATAGACAAACATTCGGCAAATAATGGTACAGATAGCAACCACGAAGCTTGTGATATTAAAAGAAGGGGTTTTTACCTCCTCAGGAGGTCAGCGATTTAAATGCAGTGGTTAATCAGTGAAAAGGGAGTCACCACTAAAATCAGAGAGGAAACTACACATGCAAAGGCCCTGTGGCAGAAGAAACACAACACAGCTGGAAAGGGTTGTGAAGCTGAAGCAGAAAGAGAAAAGGTCAGCAAATTGAAGCTGAGGTTAGAAAAGGAGGCGGGGCTGCTCTAAGGCCTTGCGGGGAACTGAGTCTCTCGCGGTGACAGAATGGCAGTGACGTGCTGCAGGTCCTACAGCCACTCAAGGATGGAGCTGGAAGCCTTGCCTGTTTAGCCCCAGGCCCAATTTCTGCACTCTCTGTTCGTTTTGGTTTTATATTTGCTGACTGGCTTGACCGATCTCCCTTTATAAACTCCCAAATTGACCCATCAGATTAAAAGGAAAGGAATTTGTCTATACTTCGGCCAGCAGGCCAGGAGGGCCCTCACTACCAGTGGAAACCAGGGTGTCTGGTGGGAAAGACCTGCAGTGAGGACATCCTGGGCTTGCTCTCCTCTCGCTGTCCCCTGATGAGGAGTCTCACTGAATCTTTCTTTATTCTCTGTGCCAAATGATAGTGTCCATACTGTTACCGGCCCATAGGAATGGAAAAATGAGTTTGCCCACAACCTGGCCGAACTCGGCTGTTTGCCTGCCCCTCCCACTGCACAGAAGCCAGGAAACGCCCATCTGGAGAGCCAGGGGGCCGGGCCCAGAAGGCTGGAGGGGCTGGGTCCTCCGTGGAGTCACGGCTGGGGTGGTGATGACGCTCTGCCTGAGCAAAGACACTTTATCTTTCCAAAAATCCTGGTTTCTAACTCTTGGTTACTAGATTTGCACCCAGGCACGTGGAAGAGCTTTGACATTTTCTTCTTCTTTCCATCACTGCTGAGGATCACACCAGAAAGTGCTCGCCTCTGTCCGCCTGCCCGCCCAACAGCCCCTCTCCAGCTGGAGTCCTCTTTCCCAGCTCAGCCGTCACTACCTCCTCTGCCCCTTTCCTTTGGCAGAATCAGACGGACAGAGGTACAACCCCACGTGTACTAAGGAGTGCTGAGCTATGTCGCAGTGTTTCCCCCGCCCCAATCTCACTAAGTTGCCCCGGCTGGCCCGGACCTTGTGATTCTCCTGCCTCAGCCTCCCCAGGAAGTGGCGGGGCTCCATCTGCCTTCTTTAATTCCACGCTGTCTTCTGCTGCAGCAGCGCATGCTAACCCTGCCTCTTTGTCTGGGTACCTTCCCTTCGTTAAGAATCTGCTCAGGTCAGGGTGACTCCTGGCTTCTGGTTGGAGGAAGGCCTCCCTGGCCTCTGTCTCACCCAGCCTGACTCTAGTGTCCTTTTGCAACCACCTCCGTTTCCGGTCAGCCTCTGTGACTGGACCCTCACCTTGGGTACTTAACTGAAAGCGTTTTCCATATGGAAGTTCACTCAGTTTGCCCCCGTGATCTTTCACGCTACTTGTTTCTGCCTTTTAAGTACCCTTCTATTCCTGTCTTTCAGTTTCTGCCACCAGGCTTTGTATCAGTTCTCCAAGTGGGGTCCCAAGCATCAGCCGGAACCCAGCAGCAGTGCAAATTCTCTGCAGCCCTCTAATCTCAGCCTCCAAGAACTCAGCCGGGGCCGGTACCCTGTGTTTCCTCAGCTGGCCGGGCAGTCACAATACACGCTAGCGTTGTCTGCCAGCCACTGTCTTACAGGAAGTCATTGCTCGTTAAATCCTTGTCAATTCCCTGACGGTGGCAATGGGTTATTTTTGACCTGAAACAGAAAAAAGTAATTTGGGCAATGACTAGTAAAACCTTTGATGGGGCTGTACTTTTAGAGAACATTTTTTTCCCCCTTCAGTGCTGGGGATGGAAGCCAGGCTTTGCCCGTGCTAGGCATATGCTCTAAGCCCCAGCTCTGCCCCATCCCTGGAAAAGGAGTTCTCCAACATGGAATTTCAAATAGGTGACTTTCCAAGAAGGCTCTGCTTCATACAGGAAAAAAACGAGTGATTCTCTTTGGTCTGTCTCTGGCTCAGGTGTGGTCCTGCTGAAGGGCAGAGGTTGGAAAGGGCTAACTTCACCAGGTCCCTCCCAGGGCTGCTTCTAGAACATTCTAGAGAAGACAGCGGAAGTTAGAGCACTGAGCATTCTTGGTAAGGGACTGTGGGCTTTCAGCCCACCAGGAAGTATATATTTTTTCTTCTTCCTAAGGTGGGTCTTTGTCAGGCCAGGCTCATAAAAAGAGATGACCAGGACCTTTCCAGAAAGGTAACTGTTTGTTTTCAGGTCATAAAAATGAACTCTTGCTTTGTTTTCAAAGGAGCACGCTCTTCACACAATCTATACAAACTGCATGACAAGTAGGTAAGGTCCAAGATTGGAAAGATAAAACTTCATTTGTTGATTTTTGGCCTGCAGCTGAAACAATGGGACAAAGCCCAGCTTGTTGGAATCGGCTGCTATAAAACACAATAATATTAGTCATGTAAACAGAAGAAGATGGGAGAGGCTTAGTGAGATACATTACGTCAAGTCACCACACTGGGGATTAAAATATTCTGATTAAGCCAACAATGAAAGGTCCCAAAGAAAGGATGAAGGGAAGAGTGTAACTTCAGATTTAGAAAACAGTGGGTCCCCCTCTCGGGTTCTGTTTGACAAGGGAGCTTTCAGAGGCTGCCTAAGCCGACTTTGAAGGCCCATTCCCTTCCCACTTTTCATCTGAAAGAATCATCCTCTGCTCAAATCACTGACACACAAAGCTAACACATTCCTTTCCTCCTTGTCCTCCCTCCCGTAAGGCCCTAGACAAGCGTAATCAATCCATTTTGCTACAGGCGCCTGTGAAGGTTCCTAACTCCAGCGCGTCCTGACATTGGTTGGCCTAACTTCCAGAGTGTGAATGGGTGGCCAGCTTATCGGTGTTTAAGACCGCCGGGTACTGGTGTAGACAGCCGCTTTTCATAAGTGTCTTTATAAGGAAATCCAGCAACTGAAGGATAGCTTGGGGACTGCAACTATTTCAGCTACGGGTATAGTCAGAACGACTGCCTGTATTACTCTGTGAATCCATCACGATGAGAAAGTGTTTTCCAAAACTCAGCACTGGGAAACTCTCCTTGGCTCACACTTCCACAAGCTGACTGGCAGAGGCAGCAAGCACAAGATGGCCAAAAGCCAGTGCACACTGCCACCCTGCCCAGCTCACGTCACGGAGGGTTTCCGGCATGGCTGCGCCGCTCCGCCTGGCCGGCAGGTTCAGACTCTGAGCGAACACACTGCAACGCTGCGCAGAACGTCCTTACACATGGACTTTTGGGCTTTGACTGTTTCACTAGGCTGAAAAAACCCAGAGGTAAAATCACTGGGTCAAACGTATGTACAAGTATAGAGTTTTCTGGTAAGTATGATCACATTGAACTCTCAAAGAGGTTTAGAAAGTATAAAATGTCTTATTCCAGTACACCATCATAAACCCTGGCTAGGTTGCATCTTTTTATTTTTGAAAGTTTACTATTATTTATTATATTATTATTATTATTATTATTACTGTACTAGGGCTACATCCCTAACCTCTTTTGTTTGAGGCAGGGTCTTGCTATGTAGTCCAGGCTGGTGTTGAACTTCTGACAATCCTCCTGCCTCAGCCTCCCAAGTGCTGGGATTACAGACGTGCACCACCATGCCCTGCACTAACCTCTTGGTTTGAAATAAGTTCTCGTGAAGTTGACTATGCTGACCTCAAACTAGCAATTCTGTCACATCAACCTCCTGACAAACTGGGATTATGAGTGCTTACCACCATGTCCAGCTTGCATTACATATTTTATTTTAAATTTTTTTTTATACTGGGGAATTGAACTCGTGACCTTCTGCTTGCAAGGCAGAACCACTGAGCTAAAGCCCTCAGCCCTTATTTTAATTTTTATTTATTTATTTATTTATTTATTTATTTATTTATTTATTTATTTATTTAGGGTTTTTTGAGACAAGGTCTCACTATGTAGCTGAGACTGACCTGGAACTCACTATGTAGCCCAGGCTGGTCTCCAACTCAAAGCGATCCTCCTGCCTCAGCCTCCTGAGTGCTGGGATTACAGGGGTGTGCCACCACGCCCAGCTTACATTACATATTTTAAATTGTTATTTAAAATCATATGTTCCTAGTGAATTAAATCTTTTATGACTGTGAAAACCCTCTGTATCTCTAGGAACACTTATTCCCCTAAGTTATTTTAGTGATAATATTGCCATAGGAAGCTTTTGTGGGTTGCTATTTGCTTTTTTTGGTACTGGGGATTGAACTCAGGACCTTGTGCTTGTGAGGCAGGCAGTGGAACCACTGAGCTAAGTCCCCTGACCTCAGGTTGCTATTTGTGTAGTATGTCTTCACCCATTTTATTAATTTTTTCACTTTCAATCTTTTTATATCCTTTTAATATTGGATACAAAATAAATAAAGTTCAATACTGAAGCAGTCTTGCAAAACTCAGATCAATCCCCCAGCATCTAAACGGACAAAAAACTTTGGAATTGCAAATATTTGGCTGTGCAAAAGAAGAGTTAGTGTTTATGTACAAATGGATGACAAGATTCTTCTGTTTCAAATAAAAACTCAAGCTGGGTAAGCTGGCACATGGCCGTAATCCCAACATTCGGGAGCCTGGGGCAGGATGATCACAGTAAATTCGTAGGTAGGGCTACATAGGTAGACCCTGTCTCAAAAAGCCAACCAAACAAAGCAAAGCCCCCAAGTAATCAAATAAACACTCAGACACAACACTGCATAGCGGGGGTTGCCTCACGGAAGGCCGACCCCGAATCTGAGCACCCTCCAGGGACCAATTCAGGAAACCCAGTACCAGGCCCGAAGGCAGTCCCGTGCACTGCTCACCTCGAGCTGCCCTGCCCTCCAGGCAGATCAGGCCAAAGGCGGCTGGGACTTCTCCAGGTCAATGTCCAGCTTCCTGTGAGTCTCCTGGTTTCCAAGCATTTGTCTTTCTGTATCTGACTCGTGTCACTTCGCGTCCCCGGCTCCATCCAGGTCCCTGGAAAGGACTGGATTTCCCTTTGACAGCTGAGTACTGCTTCACTGTGAACATGACCCTCCTTTATTTAGCAGACAATGGACACCATGGTCGATTCTGCATCTCCACTTGGAATCAAGAAGCGTCTCACTTAGCTGTCCAGGCTGGGCTCAAACTTGCAATTCTCCTGCCTCAGCCTCCTGGAGTGCTGGGATTACAGGCATGCACTCTCATGCCTAGCTTACGTCTCATAAGTCTTTCTATTTTCATGGTTAATGGATGTTGGAAGGAATAAAGACATTGAAAGCCAGGATTATAAAAAAAAACTCAGAAGTGGGTGCCCAGGCCCAACTCAGCAATCTTCCTGAAGATGTCCTTTTATTTTGGCTTTTGGATGACATCGATGAGACAGCAACTCTGTGCTGAGAGAAGCTCTTATCTGTGTGACTGTGATGGGAGGAGATATAGCAGCACAGGGTAGGCAGGGATGGACTTCAGTCCCCAGGGAGCTGCAGAGGCCCTCGGGACCCCACTCCCAGTCCCATGGGCTCACTGGGCACCAGCACGTGCTCGGCACTTAACACACCCAGTGGGCCCTCCACGCCTGTGCACCTGCAAATTCAACTACCCCCAGGTGGGAGCTGTGCAGGGAAAATGCTGTGTCCACGCAACGTGCACGGGCTTTTTTTCCTTATGACTGTCTCCTAGATAATATACTGGAACAGCTGCTGACGTAGCGCTCACATCATATCAGGTGTTAAACATAGTGGCGGTGGCACCTGGGCAATTGAGGAAGATCTTGTCTCAAAACAAACAAACAAACAAACAAACAATAAATAAATAGGCTGTGGAGACAGCTCACTGTGAAAGCCCTGGGTTCAATCTCAAAAAAAAAAAAAGGCGGGGGGGGCGGGAGATAAAGCACAGAGCAGAGGCGCTGAGAGTACAGCTCAGTATACTCTGGGAGGATGCGTGTAGGTCATACACAATCGTTGCATCATTTTACATGAACAGTTGGAACATCTACACACTGCTATCTGTAGGGGCTCTAGAACAAATTCCTGGAAGAGACTGTGGGATGACTGTATATTCTCAGTGTTTAATTACTGCTCATCATTTAATTTTGTGTGTGACAAGGCTACCCTGGAACTCCTGGACTAGAGTGATCCTCCTGTCTCAGCCTCCCCAGAAGCTTGGACTGCATGCACATGACACTGTGCCTGGCTTTAAAGTGTAAGATTTGATTGCTTAGCCATACTCTGAGGAAGTAACTTTTATACAGTTCCTTCCATCTTTAATATCTAGAACAGAACTGTGGTTGGTCAATCTAAATAACTCGTTATCCGGAATAGATTATGCTTTAAACCTGCAATTCCCACCAACGCAGCCCTTCCTCCAGACAATGGGGTATAGGCAGCACAGACAGCACTAGAAGCATGGGGAGAGAGGGCTGGGACTGGAGCTTTACAACAGGGCATTAGGCCCTGCAGAGCTGCTAGTGGTGAGGTTCATTAAGGGGAGAGAGAAATCTTACTCCATCCAGTAAGGTCTGCTGGAGGCCCTCACTGGCAAAATGCAAAGTACCTGTACCTGTCTGGGACACCAAACCAACTTGTGGAGCAGCTGCAGCCTTGGCCTTCTCTTCAACACGTGAAAGAATTGCTGCCGTTTTCATCTAGGCAGGTGACTGAGCTGAGTCCAGTTTTGGATTGCCGGTGGGGACCGGGGAACAACGCAGACGCGAGCAGGACTTTGTTAGGAAACGCAGTAACAGGGCTGACAAAGGGCCGTCAAGATGCGCGTGCCATGGGACTGAAAAGCGCCACCTCGCCCTCCTCCCGCGCTACCCACATCTCCCTCCTCTCCAAAGCAGAGATTTGCAGCTGCGCTCCACGCAGGAGCGCCCCGGAAATGAGCAGACACCCTCGGGGAAGAGGCTCCCAGCCCTGGCCTGGCCTGCAGACTTACTGCTGTGTAAACCTGCGATGGGATGGAGGCGCGCACTTTGGGATTTATGTGACCACGCCGGGTTTGCTGTCAGACCATGATGCAGCGCCGGCTCCCGACTGGAAACGGAAGGAGTCCTGAGTATCACCATTTTTACTTCTGTCTCTTCTCACCCAACCTGAGAGCTGGGCTCTGCTCATCACATAAAAAAGCCCTTCATTCTGTCCTCCCAGACAGAATTTCTTCTGAAATTCTGGCTGCAGTGAGGCAGGAGAGGAACAGCGATGTAGGGCTGACAAGATTGGTCTATGTATACACACCACTAAACATTTTATTTTATTCTGGCGGCCCTGGGGGGAATCAAACCCCAGCCACTGAGCTACACCCCAGCATGTTTTATAAACCACAGAAGGGTTTTTCAAAATTCTGATCTGAATAGCTAACACTGTTTACCTGATGATCTAAAACTTCCTAATTAGAAAAAGCTAAATCTACAGAGAAAAACATTCCCTTTCCTTTTCCCTATTCGTGTCCTTAGTGTCCTCATAAATGAAGGTTTCGTATTTCAGTTTTATTTAACCTTTCTAAAGTGAGTTGGTTTCAAAGGAATGTTCTCAAATGAAAAACGACGCAGTGAGCAGCTTCTAGAAGGTCTCTTGGCAGACAGAGAATTGTTGAATTAAAAGGTAATTGAGTCTGACTGCTACCACATCAGGGCCACTAGGGTTTGTGTTTAACCTGGGCTCATCGGTTCTCACTAACCCTTATTTGAGACTTGAGAAACCGCAGCCACTACTGATAGATGAGATAGGAAAGGACAGTCTGCAGGAGGAAGACGGAAGCTCCCAGTTCAAACGTCACCCTAAAAACAACAGCGAATCCACCCAGACTAGATCACATGCCTAACAAGTGTCCAGCTTGCTTTCACTGACTTCTCCATTTCTGTCTCCCAAGTTCCAACACGCAACTTCCTCTTCATGAGGTGTGAAGGCCTGACCTGTAAGGGTAGCATATTTGAGACCAAATTCCATGAACCTCTCACTGGCTGGCCACCTGTCTTTCTTAGTGTATTACCTAACCTGCAATTCAAGGCACGTAAGCCACCAAAACAGCGGCTACGTATTGCTCGTTATCTGTTTTCACAGCCCTGTCACCCAAAGCCCGCAGGGTGGCCTTCCTACTTCCACTAGGATATGAGCACTGGAGTTGTTTCCTAAGTACGAAACCGACTGTAAGTGAGGAAAACTCTAAGGTCACTGATCCCAGCTTGCCATCCCTTTATTCTGGCCCTAAGGAACCAGGATGTCATCTTTCCTGGGCTCCAAAGCACTGGACCGTGAACGAGCACAGTTCTCCTGGGATCCACGCTGTAGGGAGCATTTTCAGGAGCAGGGTTTCACCAGCTCTGGCCAACCTAGGGAAGGGGCTCCACTCATCCCAGGCAAGAAAAGGGAAGTAACTGTGTTAGACATTCACTGCCATCCCAGTTAATCACTTTCCATCTAAGCAATCACCTCAAGAGATCTGTTTTATTATCCTCATTTTAAGGTGAGGAAAAGGAGCCCTGACAGAATTGGTTTGCTCAAGGTCATCCACAGAAATAGAAGTAGGGAGGGAGTGGCTGCAGGTCTCTGTACCTGGTGCTTTAAGGGAGGAAAACAATTACATATATTTATACTGGGGATTGAATTCAGGACTTCCACACTGATCTACATCCACGGCCTTTTCAGCCTTTTATTTTTTTATTTGGAGATAAGTCCTCCCTAAGTCACTAAGTTGTCCAGCTGGACTTGAACCCTGGCAGTCCTTGCGCCTCGGCCACCCACAACGCCAGTCCTGCATCGAAGCTTTCACTTTTTATAATTTTTGTATCGTCACTCTAGGCTTGGGGTATGGGGATGGGCAGAGAGGTGGATGTGGGGTCTCATGAGAGATGGGACAGGGTAGGGCAGCTGAGTGGGAAGAGGAAACTGAGGCAGAAAAGAGCCGGCAGGGAAGGGAGCAGCTGCAGACCTGTCTAGGGATGCTCAGACGAGTTTGGATCCTACTGACTGGGGAGTGAAGATTAACTCTGAAAGAAAGACAGGGATTACGATTGCTTGTTACAAAGCAGTATAAAGAAAAATCTGTCATCTGTCCTAAAGTTATTGAGCAGATGTGTCACCGTTTTTCAAGACAATATGATTTTGAGCCTGGCATGTGGCGTACATCTGTAATCCCAGCACTTGGGAGGCTGAGGCAGGACTACTGGAAATTCAAGTCCAACCTGGACAATTTAGCAAGGCCTTGTCTTAAAAAAAAAAATCGAAATTGAAAAAGGGCAGAGCAGGTAGATAAGTGGTAGAGGGCTTGCCTAGCATGTGTAAGACACTTTGCTTAATGCCCAGTATCATATCACAAGAGACCTAGGAAAGGAAGGTGAGGAGGGAGGGAGGGAGAGGAGACAGAAGGAAAAGCCAGATGTGGCTCTAATCCCGGCAACGTGGAGGCTGAGGCAGAAAAATCACAAGTTCCTGACCAGCCTAGGCTACACAGTGAATTCAAGACCAACCTGAGCTACAGGGAGACCCTGTATCCCCCCAAAAAAAACCAACAAAGAAAGAAAGACAGAAAGGGAGAAGAGGGAGGAGACAGTTTGGGGACAACCGCTTTCTATAAACTGGAAGATTAATAATCATACTGAGGGCTGGGTCCACACCTGTAACACCAGCACTCAGGAGGAGGCTGAGGCAGGAATTTGATCCCAAATACCACCAAAATCAAAATAATAGTAAAAGTTTTATAAGTCAAATTGAAAAAAATATAGTAACCCCCCACCAACACTAACGGTTGGACCCAAGGCCTTGTGCGTGCCAGACAAGCACTGTGCCACTAACCTACATCCTCACCCTTCTGTTTGCTCTTCTGAGATTCTAAGACAGGGTCTCACTGAATTGCCCAAGCAGGCCCAAACTGTGCAGCCTCTCCAATAGCTGGGATTACACGTATGCACCATCTAACCCAGATAAAGCTATGTTTGAAATTGTGTCGCAACCTGTGTATGAGACCTGCGTGTGTACAGAACAAATGAATATACTTGATGCGAGTGTGTCTCACGTCACGGTGGGGCTGGGCCTGGAGTGGGGGCACACCTGAAATCCAGGCACTAGGGAGGTGGAGGCGGGAGGCGTTTTGAGGCCAGCCTGGGGCTACATAGTTCGAGGCTAGCCTGAATTACACAGTGAGACCCTGTTTGAAAAAAGAAAAAGTATGTCTTAATGTGGTTTGTGATCAAAGTTTGTTTGAAAGCCACTGATTTCAAGAGGGCTCTGAAGGCCAAAACACAACATTTCCCATCCAACAGGCCCAAAGTTTCCAATTGCATTATCAGGACGCAGCCTCCATGATGACTGCTACTGCTACTGGGATAATCCCCAAACATTACTAATCACAGAAATACACACATGTGTAGGGGGGCTCAACTGTGGCCCGTGCCAGTGGGCTCCTGAGCTCTGGGGAGCACCTAGACAGAGCCTGGCACTCCCACAGGGGCCTGTGGGACAGCCCGGGACCTCGAAGGCCAGCTCAGTAGGACATGGATGATGAGAGCCACCAGGAGCACTGATGTAAGCTGAGCGCTCAGCACAAAATAGAGTCTGCACAAGCTTAGGAAACAAACGGAAAGCAAGTCCAGACTGAAACTGATGCGTGTCCAGGCTGTAATCCCAGCTGTTTTGGAAGCTGAGGCAGGAGGATCCAAAGTTCAAAGCTACCCTGGACAACTAAGCAAGACCTTGTCTTAAAACAATAGAGATACTGGGGATGCAGCTCAGTGGTACAGTACCCTGTGCTGGATCCCCAATACTGAGAAAAACCAGAGCAACTACAAAAGTAAACAACAGCCTGGTGCCTGAAAGAAGGCTTTCCACTGACGTTTTTAAAAAGTGTGGCATGGGAATAAAATTCAGTGGTAGAGCCTACCATGGGTTAGGCCCTCAACACTGGAAAATAAACTGCCATTTTAACCATTTTTAAGTCCACTGCATTCTGCATACTCAACTGCTCCCCACCATGACCACCACACATCCACAGAACTGGTTCATCCTGCAAGATGAAAGAAGTCCACACCAATTACACAACCTACAGAGCATTAACAGGTATTCTACGCTTGCTTAACACCAACACAATCAACTCCCTTCTTCCAGCCTCTGGGAATCACCACCCTACTTTCTGTCTCCGGTTTTGACTACTTTAGGTTCCTCGCGTAAGTGCAGTGATGCTTTTTTTTTTTTTTTTTTTTAACGTGATGGCGATTGAACTCAAAGCTGTTGTGCTGAGCTACGGTTCCCA
>NW_022900943.1:28802303-28811567 GCF_012274545.1 Fukomys damarensis | reverse complement strand
TTTGCTTCTTTGGTTCCTGGGTTAGTTGAGTTGTTCTTTTTTTTTTTTTTTTTTTTAACGTGATGGCGATTGAACTCAAAGCTGTTGTGCTGAGCTACGGTTCCCAGCCCTTTTATTATTTTTTAAAATTTGAGACAGTGTCTCACTAAATCACTGACTTGCTCAGGATGGGCTTGACTCTTTGATCCTCCTGCCTCAGCCTCCCAGAGTGCTGAGATTACAGGCATGAGCCACCATGTGTCTTCCAGGAATTGGCTTATCCACTTACCATGACATCCTCAAGGGTACTCCAGGCTGCAGCATGTGTCAGAATCTTTTCTTTCTTTCTTTTCTTGGTACCAGGGATCTCATTCAGGACCTTGTACTTGCGAAGCAGGTGGTGGAATCACTGAGCTAAATCCCCATCCCAGAATTTTCTTTCTTTTTAAGGCCTGTTTACTCTTTAACCTAACCATTTTTTAGGAATTTAAGATGTAAATATGCTGGCCTCTTCACAAAGGCAAATAGGCCTTTTTCTGAAACACTTGCTGGAGTTCCTTGAAGATGGTGCCTCCACAGAAATGCTAATTGGAAAATCAGTTTTCCTGAGAAAGGTATTATTCCTTGAGGCAGGCTGTTTACATTAATCAACATTTCTCTAATACTTCTCAATGTTTTGTAACACTCTTTCAAGTGCCAATTGTAGCTTGCCAGTTCTTCTGAAGTGTGGAGGAAAAACCAGAATGGGAACTCTGTTCCCTCGGGGCTATTTCTGTCCTGGTGCAGCTCAAGCTCTTTTTATCATTTTCCTTTTACATAATCATTAGTTACTCGGAGGGAGAGCTGATTAATCTGAGTGAGAAGCCTGGCTTTCCCTGTATCTCCATATTTGCCTTCCTTTGAAGCAATCAAGTTTTTCTCTTGAATTCTGGATTTAATCTGTTCGCACACAAGCTAGAATCTGCTTACTTGAGGTACATGGGTTTCCCTCCCATACACAAAATGGTGATAAGAAAAACAAGTAAACTAAGTAAGTGTGATTAAAGAAAATAATCCATGGCTGGGACGTCCCAGCTCCCTTCTTCCCTTTTATGCCGCTTTCCTTTTTGCAGCTTTTCTGGAGAATGATTTATTTATTGGCCCATAATGAATAGGGTAGACCTTTCATATCTGCTTAGGTTTTAATTCTAGGATTTAACCAATTTCTTTTTTTTTTTTTTTTTTTTTTTTTGGTACCAGGGATCGAACTTGGATTCTTGCGCTTGTGAGGCAGGCGGCGGAACCACTGAGCCAAATCCCAAGCCCAACAAATGCCTTCTTGATGACCCTCAGTCTGTGGAGAATTTCTTAAACCAGGCGTGCGCCACCTCGCCTGGCGATTTAACCAATTTTGATTGAAAATACTAAAAACAACAGCAGCAGTAGCAAACGTGCATGAGGTCCTGGTGGTGCACGCTGTGATCCCATCACTGCAGAAGCTAAGGCAGAAGGATCTGTGAGTGTTCAAAGCCAGCCCGGGTTACACTGTGAGCACGTCTCAAACTGCCTCCACCAAAATAATAATAAACATAAAAAAGGGCTGGAGATGGAATTCTGACAGGAGGATGGAAGTTCCCTAGGAAAAGCTATGTCATTTTAGGGCTGGGGATTTAGCTCGGTGGTTCTGCTGCCTGCCTCACAAGCACAAGGACCTGAGTTCAATCCCTGGTACCAAAAATAAGCTGTGTCATTTTATACCAGGGACCTGAGCTTTTGTGACTGTCGGTACTTACAAGGGCTGTAGCATCCATCCGCTTGTGTTTGTGTGCCTGGGTAATTCAGGTAAGGACAACATCAGTGTTCAAGATCTAGTGCTATTTTTATTTCTTTTCAAGATTAATATTTAAAGCTTAGCACACAGCACAATAATCTGTATAAGCACCATATTTCAAAATATTAAGAAAATTTTAAAATCAGACTAATAATTTATGTATCGTTGCTGGGCTCAAAGAATAAAAAAGGGTAGCAGTGCAAGTATGCATAAAGAATTTAAAAATTAAAATTTACTGCTACTGCCTTATTCTTAACATAGAAAGTTTTGCCTTTATTTTAGAGATTTTCTGGTGATTCTGAGCTTCAAATTTTAATTTTTTTTAGTGAAACTGGAGATTCAGCCCAGGGCCTTTGGGCTAAGTTACATCTCCAGGCCTTCATTTTTTGAGAAAAGGCCTTACACTAAATTGCTAAATTGCTCACGCTGGGTTGAAACTTGCAACCCTTCTGCCTCAGCCTCCCAGAGTGCTGGGATGTGTTACCATGCCCAGCTTCATGCTTTTCTTTTTGCTTTTTTACTAGAAACATTATAAATCATTTTTAAACTCATGAAGCAAATTCCATTTAACACATGAGATGATGCAATGACTTCTTTTCATCGTGAAAATTTGAAACAATAAATAAACAAGAATAAAATGAATAGCTATAAACTATCCGCAAATCTTAGAAGCATAAACAATACTGTCAAATTTACTTTCTCTTTCTCCCTTGAGATACATTTTTCTTATTTGCAGTTACAGGAGTCACCGCAGTTGCACCCTATACTTTCACTGTCGCAGAGCAGAACTGCCCAGTAGTCACAGTATTTTCACACTCCAAGAGCACCACAGTCAGATGTGCCGGAGCAGCCTGCAATCTCAGCACTTATGAGGCCAGCCTAAGCCACAGAGTGAGTTCTAGGCCAGCCTGGGCTACAAGGGAGATCTGACTCAAACAACAAAACCAAAAGCAGTGCCATAATTCTTTATCACTTCGTAACCAGTCCACAGCGAAACCGCCCACTAACACACTCCAGCGTTTTGTTTTTGGGGACTCATTCTGCAGTCTAAGGTGGTCTCCTTAAAGGTCTAAACTCTCCGTGATCTTCCGGCCTCAGCCTCTCAGGGTACTGGGATTGCAGGTGTTTGTCATCATGCCCAGCTCCATAGTTTTTTGGATACAGGAGCCAGTAAGACTCACACACTGCATTTTAATTATATTGCTTTGTTTTTAAATGATAATCTTTCCTGTTTTTTTTTGTTGTTTGTTTTTCATTAAAGACAGGGCCGCAGCCGGGTGTGGTAGCGCACGCCTGTAATCCCAGCACTCAGAAGGCTAAGGCAGGAGGATCACTGGGAGTTCGAGACCAGCCTGGGCTACATAGTGAGGTCCAGGTCAGTCTCATCTACATAGTGAGACCCTGTCTCAAAAAACCAAATAAATAGATAAAACAAAAAAAGTAAAGACAGGGCCTCGCTATGTAGTTCTGGCTGGCCTTGACCTCACTTTGTAGTCCAGGCTGGCCTCAGACTCACAGTAATTCTCCTGCCTCAGTCTCCCGAGTCCTGGGGTTACAGGTATGCACCACCTTGTCTAACAGCTTTTTTCATTTTTCTCTTTAACGACATTAAGCTTTTTGTTGTTGTTGTGGTTGTTGGCAGGGCTAGGAATCAAACCCTGAGTCTTCTGCATACTAGACAAGTGCTTTGGCCACGGAGCTACACCCAGCTGACAATGCCTTTCAAAGCACACAGCTAGCTCTCCCTACAGTGTCCCAACACGCTGTGTTAACGCCACTTACCTTGTTGCCTAAGCCCAGATGTTCAGTTTTAGAAACAAGAAGGTTTCCAGAATATGCACTTACCTGCTCAGGTTTTAACCCTGTGAAGATCTTGCCAACTGCAGGAAGAATCATCCCTTGCAGGAATTAAGGCGTGAGGAAAGTTGTCCAGAGTGCTGTGATTTCACTGGCAGTCCCTTAGCCTGCAGCAGAGGCGGGCTCTAAGCCAGCTCCGAGAGCTCAGGTCTGTTCTTGTCAAGTGACGGTGCCGGAAGGATCCCAGAAGGAGCTTCCGGCGATGACCTTCCCCAGGTGTCATCAAACACCCTTCGGTTTCTGTCCCGCTAAATGCTAACCTGGAAGAATAAAATAAACATATTAACCCAGCGTTTATCAGACCTTAGAATGGGTTAAAGGCAGAAGTGTGTGTGTGTGTGTGTGTGTGTGTGTGTGTGTGTGTGTGCGCGCGCACGTGCACGTAGAAGATCCCTTATCATGGTCGTACTCCAGGCCACCCTGGGTTAGGTCCCTAATATTGACTGTGCTGTTCTCCATCACCCTGTAGGGTCTAAGTAGAGCCAGAACCCTTTCAAGGTTTTATTGGTGCGAAAAACACACACTAATTAGACTACCTCACACACAGGAGTGTGCCATCCTTAGGTATTAATGTAAACAGGCTGGAAGGGGTATTAATATGCAAAAGAACATAAGGCAAGGGCATTCATATTTGCACTTTTTGTTGCTTTGAGACAGGGTCTTGCTGTGTAGCTCTGACTGGCCTTGGATCCCAACTCAGGCTGGCCTCGAACTCCTGGCAATTCTGCCTCAGCCTCCCAGGTGCTTGGATTACAGGCGTATGCCTGTGCATCTGGCTTATATCTGTGCTTCTGTGACTACTTATAAACACATGCTCCTTGGGGCTCATACCTCCCTGGAAATACAGAGTTAAATAAACAAAGGTTTAGCCCTGGGTGAGGTGGTTCTGTGTGCCACAGGTACCGTTTTGAAAAACATGACTGACCAGCTAGCAAGTTTATCCACTTGGTGCCTCAAATTCTTAAACAGTTTATTTGAATACCGAGTAAATGGATAATCTCCTACAAGTTTTGGGGCTTTAACAAGGAAAACAAACGGGTAAGCTTTGAATGTAAACAGTATTTCCTCCCAGGCACATCCCAGTTTCTCTTTCCCTCCCTTCCAGATCCCCAGCTTCTGGTTTCCAAGTTTGGTCTCTTGTACCCTGTAAAGTGCTGCAATTGTGAAAGAGACATTTTTAATTATAAGTACTACAGTAATAAATTCAAGTACACTCATTTATCATAAAGGGCCTTCCCATCTGCCTCTAAAGTATACTTAGAAATGCCGTGTATTTGATAACATTAGCAGCAAGCATCTTGCATATGTTAAGTGCAGCATTGTAGATGTTGCCCCTCACCCTGGAAGACACCACAGTGATGGTTCCAGAAAGAGCACGTTTATCTCTTAGTTTGGGATGTCTGTGTGGTCTTCTCCTCATTTATCTGCACTCCAGTCCTTGGGGAACCCTCAGTAATCCCCCTAGGCAAAGGGAGAGATTAGGGACTCTGTGCTCTGCTCTTTCCATGCAGCCAGGAAAGGGAAAACAACTTCCCCAAGTCCCACAAGTTCTTCTGGCCGCTGTACAAACTGTTCTTGAGCAGGGAGAGTTTCCAAAAGCCCTAATTAGCAACTCACAGCAAACATTTCTTTGCATTAGCTAATGATCCGGCTACACTTGTAAGCAAACAGAACCAACACATCTAATCAATGTTGAAAAACCAACCAAATGCCTATTAAACATCTGGATGTAATTTTCTAGTTAGAACAAAATGAAAACATATGCAGGTTCCTTTGATCTATGTCTTAACAAAGAAATTGTTGATACAAAAGCACACTGGTCAGTCAATGTGTCATTTTCATACAGTCTGCTTGTTTCTCTTCAAACACTCCCAGTTTAATTTAGCTGGTTTCCTGCAATCTCTAATTTTACCATATTGTGTGAAACCACAAGAGATTCTTTAGATGTGATTTTATTTGAGGTTTTACTGCTGCGTGGATCTGCTACTGATTGTTTTTCCTTCTCTGCCTTCTCCCCCTACCCCCTCACCTCCACTCAAGTTCATCCTGTTCTCCTCTTTGAAATGAAGGAGGAAAAGGCTATAAAGCAAGGCTGGGAACATTTCCTCTGTGCCCTACATTCTTATGCTGAAGAAAACTCTCAAATTTCGCCAGGCTTTGTGGTGCATGCCTATAATTCTAGCAATTGGTAGGCTGAGGCAGGAGGATCCCTGTAGCCTGGGCTATCCAGTGAGTTCAAGGCCAGTTTAAACTATGTTGTGAGACCATTTCAAAAACAAAAAGCAAACAACCCCCCCAAACAAAAGTGAAACAAAATAAAATAAACCCACAGAAAAAAACTGTCAAAACACACACACACACACACACACACACACACACACACACACACACACACACAAAACCATTCAAATGAGGAAATATATGAGCATTCAGAAAAAGAAAATGACAAAACTGGTCTTTAAAATTTTTCTATAATTATTTTAAAAATAGAATTAAAAGATGTGTAATTTTTTTTTCTTTTTAAAATTTTTTGATACTGGGTGGGGTTGAACCCAGTGCATTTGCAGTGAGCTACATCCCCAGTCATTTTTTAAAAAAATAATTATGTAGAGACAGGCTTTTACTAAGTTGCTAAATTGGCCAGGCTGGACTCAAATCTGCAATCCACCTGTCTCACAGCCTCCTAGAGTGCTGAGATTATAGGTGCCTACCATGATGCCTGGCTAAAATGCGTAATTTCTATGATCAGCATCATGTATTTTCTTCTTATGTCTAGTGCCTATACCATGTAGCATTTAATTTTGTAATTACTTACGTTATTGTTAAAAATCTGATTATCACTAATAAATATAAATATACACGTGTATATATATCAAGATAAAATAAACAAAAGCAGGGGCTGGGGATTTAGCTCAGTGGTTCCGATGCCTGCCTTGCAAGCACAAGGACCCGCCTTTGATCCCCGGTAACAACAACAACAACAAAAAAACCACACACAAAAGCAGGCGCGGTGATGCATAACTGCAGTGTTGGCCCTGGGGAGACTGAGGCAGCAGAGTCCTGAGTTCAAGGCCAGCTTGGGCCACAGAGATAGTGCGACCTTGTCTCAAAAAAAAAAAAAGTCTTTGTTTCTTTTGCTGAAAAGGGATACTTTTTTCTTTGCTCAAGTCTATTTCCTATAGAAGAATATTATTTCCTGTACAAACATCAATGGCATGTGAATATGTTAAAGCTGAAGAAGATTATGGTTACCAAAATTATAGATTTCATGAGTAGGACTTTTTTTAATAGGCTGTAGGCAATCTGCACATATTTATTTATTTAAAACTAAGATTAAAGCTGCTTGATTGTTTAACACCTCATTTGTAATACAGTTTGATGAGTTTTGTAGTGTAATTATTACAGCATGACAATCACAGAAAGTATGACCTTGACGAAGGACAGAGCCTTCCCCCACTCTCAGGGAGGATGTTCAAATGAGGATGAATGACACCTTCAAAAACCACCCCTCCTTAAACATGAAATTAGAGGACCACATTTTGAAATCATTACGTGTCTTCTTTCCATATTCCTTTTTTTTTTTTTTTGTGGCACTGTAGACTGAACTCAGGTTATTTACACTGAAGTTACATCCCCAGCCCGTTTTTTTCCTTGTTTTTTATTTTGATACAGGGTATCGCTAAGTACCTAGGATGGGCTCGAACCTGTGATCCTCCTGCCTCAGCTTCTAAGACTGCTGGGAATACAGGTATCTGTTACCTCACCAGGCTTCCATACATTACATTTTAAGGAAATCAAAAGGCTTGGCCTGATTTTGAACCCTACTGGTAAGGAACCGCGAGTTAAAAGAGTATTTCTAAGTTTTAGTTTGAGCAAACTGGGAAGTATGGATGGGTGGACATATTTTCTGTGAACAGTGATTGAGGAATAAAGAAACTGTTAGAACTGACTCGGACGGAACTGTGGTTAAGAAGCACCGACACTTTCGCTCCTGTTCAAAACATCCTGTTTAAGTGCCAGCATGTGCCTGTAAGTCAGGGCACACCTATCACTAAATGCGCTTTGGGAAGCCAGGGGAAAGTCCTGGCTGGTGGTGTGGTGTCAGAGTGTGCACTCCTGTGGCACACACGCGCTTTCTGTGCAGTGTGGGGCTGAGCTGACCACAAACACAGACACAAACACAGGCCGGGGCTTCTCTGCACAATGCCCTACAGGGGCACAGATCTTCCAAGGACAGAGCTCAGTGCCAATGGATCACGGATTTCAAAATGACCTGGGTATGCAATCTGTGTCCACCATCACCAAATTGACCAAGAGAGCCTTCTTTTCCAGTTCCTGTGTGAGCAAAGTCAAGGAAGGAACCAACCCCCTCCCTCAATTCCATTTAATGAAAACACCCCAAAGCTACCATGTCGAATTTGTTTAAGAATTTACAATGGCCTTCAGACTGGCTAAAACTGCTCTTTTATTTTTCATTTATAATTGATATCTGCGATTGATGCAATTATAGACAAATCAATATCATACATATTTAAAAACCAGCAGAGAACTGTACTATCTAAAATGATTCTTTTACTATTTCAAAGAAAAGATCTCTGTGAAAGCATAGCTTTGAATAAAACCTGCGTGTTTAAATAAGCTCCTTCCTAACTGGGGAACGTAGCTCAGTGGTGCAAGGCCCCGAACCCCCAGCAAAGAAAAACAAAGCTAAACCGAAAAACCCCAATCACAACAAACCTTCCCAAAAGTCTCAGAAGGAAAAATCATGGGAATGGGGGGGGTATTAATAGCAAAAAGTTAACTAGGTTCCCACGTATGATGGACGTTTGTCCAAGATGTCCCTCTCTTCTGGAAGAAGTGACGAACATCTGGGTACCCGGTTACCACTCACACCCTGGCTTTGGTGAAAACAGCTCCCCTAAAGGGTTCTTTATGGAAAAGTACACACGGGGCGATGCCAAGGAGTGGATCCTGAGAAATGAACAAAACCCGGGCCCCTCAATCTGAGTTGTACAGCCTGTGTTTTCCATTGGAGGCCTCAAAACTCCTTCTAACTCGATTCTCAGAAAACAGCAACCCTGGGCGCCGCGGACCCAGCTCGCAGCTGGCGGGGAGCGTGGGCCAGGCCCTGCAGGTCTCCCGTTGTGTCTTTGTTCCCAGGAAATGGGATCAGGATCGCAGTCCGGCCACTGAGAGGCTCAAGCCCTCGGCCAGATTCTCGGGACCCGAATCGGGCTTTTCTCGTGGTCCACCAGGGACACGCGGGCCCGACACCGGCGGCGCCGTGGGGTCCCTCTCTGCTCACACGGGGCAGGCCGAGCTAAGCCGGGTGACTCTTCCACGACACAAACCCCAAGGCGGGTCGGAAGGTCCGGTCCGGTCCGGTCCAGTCCAGGGTGTAGCCCTCGGCCATTCTCGGGACCCGAATCGGGCTTTTCTCGTGGTCCACCAGGGACACGCGGGCCCGACACCGGCGGCGCCGTGGGGTCCCTCTCTGCTCACACGGGGCAGGCCGAGCTAAGCCGGGTGACTCTTCCACGAGACAAACCCCAAGGCGGGTCGGAAGGTCCGGTCCGGTCCGGTCCAGTCCAGGGTGTCGTGGCCGAGATCCGCGCGGC
>NW_022900943.1:28797938-28799854 GCF_012274545.1 Fukomys damarensis | reverse complement strand
TCGGGCCTCCTCGGCCTCCGCAGTCCCTGCCCTCGGGCGGGTGACCCGGGCGCTCTGGGCGCGATCCGCCCTGGGGTCTGCGGTTCTTCTGTAGCCTCTTAGAAGCTGGGGCCGGGGAAGGTCCCCTTTCTCCTCTCTGAAGTGAACTGCAAACTAGAGTTGAAGGCTCGTTCACCACCTCTTCTAACTTTGTTTTTTTCTGTGTGTCCCACCCTTTTTTTGTCCCAACTCTGCCACTGGCTGATTTATCCATCTGACCGCGTCCTCGTTCTTCGGTGACCCTCGTTGGTCCCCCCAGACGCCGCATCAGGCTGCAGGCCAGCCCTTCAAGTTCACAATCCCGGAGTCCTTGGACCGAATTAAAGAGGAATTTCAGTTCTTGCAAGCGCAGTATCACAGGTGCGTGTCCGGCTGCGCCCGGCGAGTGGTCGCCCTGGCGTCCCGGTGCCCCTCGTCGCGTAGCCCGGCGGCGGCAGCTGTACTTAGTGCTTGCGTCCAGGCGGGGGCGTGTGCAGTCGCAGTGAAGACCTGTCACTCACGTTTCCCCCTTTCTGGGCTCTTCCCGGGCTGCCTCTTCTCTTGTCTCCTCCTCCTCCCATTGTTTCCCATTTGCCCATTTGCTGCTGTTCCTGGGAGTCCTTTTTCGTGTATTTAGGAGTTGCATTAGAACCGTCAATATTTGCACTTCATTTATTTATTTTGCAACAGGCTGAGCTGTTCAATCGATGCCTCAGCCCTGGAGTGCGTTTCAGAGGAGCAAAGCCATGTTGAAATGTCTGTTTGCCGTACTAGCGAATTGGGTCGTCTGAGACAAAGTCCGTTAGGGAAGGGTGGGTGTTTCCAGCTGCTCACATCGCACTGTTGGGGAGAAGGTGGGTGGTGTGGGAAACCTCGCTGCTTCGGTCTCGTTCCGGGTGGGTTTGGGGTAGGATAGAGGAGTGGGGTTACGTCTCTGCTAATGTCAACCTTAGTTTCTTCAATTAGTGATGCCCCCCATCAAAGCGATTATAAAGGAAAGGTATTTGTAAATTACTATGTCCATAGTGAATTTCCCAGGATGTTTAGTTTATTTCTCTAACCCCTGTGAGGTTATGCCTGACTGGAGCTAAGAAATAACTGTAATGAAAATTTTTACTTTTGCACTTTTGAGAAAAACACAAATAAGGCTGAGTGGCTTGAGTGTGAGTTTTCTTCATGTCGGGCTTTCTGGTTATTGACCTTTTGTCTACTTGTAGATAGCATCTCCAGAGCTTGAGGCATTCTTGCACACACCGCATATTTACCAAGCAGGGAGAACTTCGACCCACATCGTTGCAGTAGCTGCTTGACCTATTTTGGCAAGGATGCAAGAACCAAAGGTTTTGAAAGGGAGCAGCCATTATAGGAGTAACTTTGCAGATAAGGTTTTCAAACCTGAGACTGTTTAAATTGGCAGAGGTGGCACAGCCCATGCTGAAGACCGAAGATGGTACGAGGGCCAGATTTTGGTACAGTCCGCAGAAGCAGTCTTTGATGCAAGGAAGTAGGGGACACGTAACGTGAGGAGGCATCTGTTTTGACAGATACTTCATTAATGGCTTCTGGGCAGGTACGCACCAAGAAGAGGAAGATAGTGGAATGGCTACCCTGTACTGTTCGTCTTATTCCTTTTTCCTGTTAAATGCAAGGACAAAGCTTTTAGGTGCTCATATAGATAGTTTATGGCTTTTCCAAATTGGTCTTTGTTTTTACTTGAAGTGCAAGTATGTGAGGCAGATGTTAGAACAAGTGACGTAATGTTTACACTAAGTTCCCTGTTTTGTTTTCATAGCCTTAAACTGGAATGCGAGAAACTGGCAAGTGAAAAGACAGAAATGCAGAGGCACTATGTGATGGTAGGTAGCAAAGACTGGATCTTTTTTTTTTTTTTTTTTTTT
>NW_022900943.1:28790712-28797875 GCF_012274545.1 Fukomys damarensis | reverse complement strand
CTCGCGTATTATTAGCAAAACGTGTTCTTAGCATTGCAACAGTGTGAGTTGATAAAATGCTTAATTTTTTTTTTCTCTTCACAGTATTATGAAATGTCATATGGATTAAACATTGAAATGCATAAACAGGTAAGCTTTAGTTAAATCTCAAGTTGAAATGGGAAATCAGTTCATATGATTTTGTTTTTGTTTTTGTTTTTGGTACTGGGGATCAAACTTGGGTCCTTATGCTTGTGAGGCAGGCGGCAGAACCACTGAGCTAAATCAGCCCCTCATATGATTTTTTAATACTGGCTTTGTCCTCATTTGAGGGGTGGGAAGGGTCAACATTTGTATGTCTTTTACCTGCCTTGGTTTCCTTTCCTGCTTAATGGTGATGGTATTCTGCAGCAGTGGTTGCTTCTTGACGATTACCTGGCATTTAAATGACTAGGTGAGAGGTGCTTTGGAAATAAATGTAAACCAGCTTGTTTAAAGTAGATAGGAACTGATACTCAGCATTTACTTTTCCACCTTCATAGATTTATTCTCCCCTGGGGTATGTTGTACAGTTGGTAAAGTTTAGAATAGTTTGATCAGTGCTGTTTCAGAGGGAAATAAGGACTTGGGGAAAGGATAGTTAGGAATTTCTTTAATCAGATTAAACAAGGTATATGATTTTTTATGGTTTGGGGTTGCATAAAGTGACACTCTGGATTAGTGGTTTATTAGCAAACATCCTTTTGAAAAGTTTCTTACTTAGTTGATGCAGGTTGGATATGAAAAAAGGATCCTTTTATTGCCACAGCGTATGTTGGGAGTTGCTTCAGTCCTGTGGTTTTAAAAGCATGAAAAGATTAGTGACTGGAAAGCTTTAGCTATGACTATGAGTTTGCAAGTTCCCATAAAATTCACACTTACGGCTACTATAATGGTGTATAAAAAGAGTATTGAGCTGGAACAAGGCACTAAGGACCTCATAAGAGAAGAAAAGCTAAATGATTGCTCAGCCCAAAGGACCCTCGATTGAGTAGTCATTGTCTGCCAAAGAAAGCATTAATGGCAGGGTGTAAGTATTCTGGAGATATGCTGACATTCACTTTTTCATCAAGACTCTGGTACAATAAGTCTTTTAGAAATCGATTGCCTCTTAAAAAATTATCATCAGATGAGGTTGCACAGTTGGACACATTTCAGAGTGCAACAATACAATTCTTACTTGATGTATATGTGCTATTTCATCTCAAACCCTTGTTTCATTAAATTAAAGAGCATGGCTGACCGGCTGGGGCACAGTGGAGAAATTGATTAGTTCAGCCTTCAGATCTTCCTTATATTCAAAGACTTTCATTAAGCAAGTGTGTTTCAGAGTTGAATTCTGCTTTTGTGACTCCTCACTCTTTGATTTTTAATTCATAATAGATTTCATAATGTTAAGTTATCATGTACTTTAGGTCCTTTCTCAGAGATTTGTTTGGAAAGATAGCTGAGTTTCATGGCCATTCATTAGTAAAATAATTTGGCCTTTTAAAAAGTTGCTGGTTTCATTTTGATTTGTTTATATGGGGTTTGTGCCTTTGTTTTTGTGTGTTTCAGTGGCTAGTGCCTTATTGAGGCAATTGTGACCTGTTGGTAGTAAATGGTCTAGAGCTAGAAGATCTATGGCAATGGTTTATGGTCTCCTAAATTAATTTTGCAAATAAATTTGGCCTAGGAACTCTCTCCTGCCACTCTTAAAATTATCCTGAAGGACATGTTTTTGGTGACAGATTTTGAAAGAGCAAGAAGAGACTGAACTTTTTCGTAAACCCATAAACTTGAAGGATTTAATCACCTCATCACCTCTTACAAGGGAGTACCGCGTTGGTGTGATGTTGTGTGCTGCTGCCGTTACTGGAGGAACTAGAGAGGTGTGTGGTTCTTCTGGGTTCCTGTAGGTTACGTGGTATGGCAGTCTTTTCTTTATCGTGAAGGAAGAAGGGGCAGAAGCACTTACGGTGTGAAAATGGTTTTCTAATGAGTTTTACACCGCATTGGGCATTTGTGAGTATATACTGTCTGTCCATGAGCCAGTGTGCGTTAATAATACGCTGTGTATAATTAGCTCAGTAATTTAAAAAATGTGAAAAACTGAGAGATACCATGTTCCTCATGGTAGGTATTAAACCCCCTGAAATTTGGTTTATATTGTAAATGCTGACAGACCCTTAACTAGAGTGGTGTGCAAAGGAGTGCTGTAATTCAGTTTAAAGTGGTCTTACATTTGAAAAACATCCTTCTGAATGTCACACATTAATAATAAGTTCTGAGGAGGCATTTGGTGTAGCTAGTAATCATAATTCTTATTAAAACCAGTGACGTCTGGCCCCCAGGGTGTAGCCAGGCTCAAATTGATGCTTTTTGCCGCCTGATCACCAGCATGGCCTAAGTGCTCATTATATTGTAGAGAGGGCCTTTGGAGCTCTCATTAGATTTGACAGGAATTCTCTCTAGGGGGAAACTGGGCATTAGCGAGACTCCTGACAGGCTGAAATTATTCCTGCTTTATGGCTTATAACCAAATGCTAGCAAGGCATCATCCAGGGACACAAAAAATTGTCATTTCTGACAACATCTTTGTTATTGAAAAAAAATGCAATGACGGGGAAACTTTCCATGGAGAGGGAGAGAGAGCGCTAATGCTGTTAAGATCCTTTTCCAGGGCAGTGAGTTCCTTTCCCACCTTTCAGCAAACAGGCTTGTCTGGAGGAGGGAGTTTCAGAGAGGTCCCTGTCAAGTCTCACTGCTGACTTTTTGTCTGGGAGTTGTGAAGTGGCAGCCATCCAAATCAAGAATGGTATAATTGTGGTTTCCTAACTAGGTGAGGTGCCTGTTCCGTCCTGTTTATGTTGTGTCAACACTTCCTGATAGGCCTTCCCTTTGCTGTATCTGCTCCCATTTGTGGCTGATTACTGAAAAGGCAGAAGAACTGGGATGGGATAGATGCCTCGGTCTGTTATTACTGTGTAGCCGTAAGACAGTTTTTCCCCTTCGGGCTTTTTAATAGATCCCTGCCAGTCCACCTCTGTCCATGTAGATGATAAACGTTAGCTCTTTCTAAGCAAGAGAGAGATGGAGACTTCTCTTGAAAGAAGGAAGGAGTTCTCACCCTGGAAAACTGCAAGCTGCTCTGAGTTTTATGCTGCATTGGGCATTTGTGACTGTGCGCCAGTGTGCATGGCAGCCAGGTCTTAAATTTATTTTCTGTGCTATGGCTTGGTGTTACCCCATTAGATATGACTACCTGTTCTGCTTGTGTGTCTTTGTTGTGTACTGATAAAGCCAGGCCATAATGTCAGTGGCTTCAGTTTTGCATTTTTCAGTAGTGATTCAGCCCCCATGACCTGTGTGGGCGCCTAGTAAAGTAGCTTGGGTAGGTGATTGCCGGGCCAGCAACTGTGGCCTGTGCTCAGCATCGGGTATGCTTAGAGCCCAGCCCCTGTGGGGAGCTGTGGATGGGGTTGGTTGGTAGCAGCGCTGCTTCCCGCTGCACCAGAATCTCTCTGAGTCTGTGTGTCATGTGCCACTCAGTTGATTTTCGTGAGTTTCAGACCCATCAGGGCTAGGTGCAGGTTCACAAAGTTGGGAAAACCAGTGGTGCTGGATTTCGGTGTTGTGAGGTCGGGGTGAGGGAGCATAAGCCAGGGATACGTAGGAAGTTGGATCCCCCTGAGTAATACTGTTCTTGGGTTAGAATATGTTTGAGAACAGAAGAAACGTGTCAGGAGCTGGTAGAGACTCGGCGGTGGAGTGAGCGTGTTCTGTAGAATGAGTGGGCGGGATGAGGGCCTGGCACACTGCAGAGCTGTGATGAATTTAGGAAGGAAAAGATGATACGATCCATGCTGCAGTCCTAGTTTTGGTTGGGCTAGAAGAAAAAGTTGAACATTCCCAAGCTCTGTGGCACTTGGACGAGCGTGGTGTCTCAGATCCACAGTTTGGAGTGGGGGCTGGGACTGTAGTTCAGTGGTAGAGAGTTTGTCCTACTGGGTTAGGGCCCTAGCATTGTTTTCATGATTTTGATGTGTGCTTTAACATTTCTCTTAGAGAAATAAATTGGCCAGGTATGGTGACATGTGCCTGTACTCTACCATGCAGGAGGCTGAGATTGGAGGATTTAGACTTTGAGGCCAGCCCTGGCTATGTATGGAGTTCAAAGCTGGTCTGGACTACATAGTGGTGTGGGAGTGATAGTGGGATTTTTTTTTAAAGGTGAAATTGTTGTTTTTTTTAAAGATGAAATTGGGAGCCCCCTGAGGATTAATTCCCTAGATGTGACACTTGCAATATGATTTACCTCTCTTCCTTTTTTTGTATTTGCATTTTTGTCTGCATTTTTCACTTTGAAGTTTTTCATCTTTTCCCTTTGGTCGGTGGAAATCAGACCCCCAGGGCCACACATACCAAGCACAAGGTCTGCTGAGCTACACCCCACCCTCACCCAAGCTTTTTAAAATTGTTTTGTTCTGTTTTTGTTTCTTCCGTCAGTCAAAATTTCAGACCTGGAAATGACTAGCTTCAGTGTAGGCACTTAGAGTTAAGCTCTGCCAGGTGTTGATCACCTTGTAATACAAAGAGGGCAGCTGTCATCAAGATTGGAGTGGTCCCCAACTTCATTTTCATTAGCCAGGCCTCTCCTTTACAAGCACAGTTTAAAGAGATAAAGCTCCCAGTTTATTTAAAGCCTAGATGCAGCCTGAGGTGCAAGATTAGCTTGTGTTTTTGTATCAACAGGCAGGGCTGATTTCTCACTACTTACCAGTCTTCTCTCCAGCCCCCCTAGGAGTTAGTTGGCTAATGGCTATTTTCTGTCCAGGCCTGCGTTGGGGCGCTGGACATGAAATTTAAGCAAGACATCAGAAAATTTAGTAATCATAATCATTTTAAAAATTCAAATTAATGCCCTCAGATCCACTGTGGACAAAGTACCATTATTTTTTCTAAGGACGTGACCCACCTGTGGGAAGGCTGGGGCAGATTGCGTCGGTTGCATCTGAGCCTGCCTTACCTCCCCTGGATGTCCTGCTGGGAGGGGATGTGATCTGCAGGATTTGCCTTGGTTCCTTTGAGGCAAGTAGCTACGGACTAGTTGTTTCGGGGCCTCTTGTTTTCCTCTGTGTGATCTGAGGGGAGTCCTTCGCCGGAGGGCCTAAGATGTTCTTCCAAAGAGTGTTTATTCAGAAACAGAAGAAAGATGTTTTGTAAATACTTAAATAAATCGTCTTGAGTGGTAGTTAAACTAAAGATACATTTAGTTACTGTCTCATGGAACCATTTTGCATTTCTGTACAGCCACATCTTTTTTTGCTTTTTTATTATTAAACCTTCTGTGGTCTCCAGAGTGGATTAAATAGGAGGAAGCGAAAAAACTTGGCTCTTTTACTGAACTCAGTTCTCCACCGCTTGCTCTTACCTCACATTTTTTTCTTTTAGTCAGAGTTCTCGCAGCTAAAGGTACTAACATTTAATGTAGTATATGTGGTATAGTACTTTTAAAGTAAATTTTAGAGCAGGGTGCAATGGTACATGCTTGTAATCCCAGCCCTTGGGAGGCTGAGAGAGGAGGATTTCAAGTTCAGGGCCAGTCTGGGTTACCTAGCAAGTCCCTGTCTTTAAAAACAAAACAAATTTTGGACAACTGTCTGTCATTTGGCTTCTTTCTCAAGATTGAGGGTGGTCCTCATTAGCAGTATTGGAGAATTCCTTTGTTCTGTGTAGCAGTCAACATCCCCTAGTAGCATGGTTTGGTGAAATACATATTTGCATTGTTGGGACTGGAACCCAGGCGAGGGCTGGGTGGGCACGCCTGGCAGGGGCTATCCACTGAGCTGTATCCCCAGCCCAATTTTTTTGTTCGTTTGTTTTGTTATGACTCTTGTTATGTAATTTAAGACTGGCCACAAACTTGCTGAATGTCACAGGTGACCTCAAACTCATGATACTCCTGCCTCTGCCTCCTGAGTGCTGGGATTCCAGGTATACATCATTGCACTCGGCTACCAACTTGATGTTTTAAGTGAAGTGTGTGTGTGTGTGTGTGTGTGTGTGGTAGTTGTGGGTGTGGGTGAAGGAGACACTTATCTTTTGAGCCATGGTTTGATGTTAAAAATGAAATATATTTGCGCTGACATTGTAACGTAAATTAGGGTATTCATGTGCTGCTGTTCACTTGATATAACAGAAAATAATTGTAGGGCCAGGGATTTAGGTCAGTGGCACGATGGCTACCTGGCGATTGCAAGGTCCTGAGTTTTATCCCTGGTATTGGAAAAAATTGTGAAAATGATTGGTAAAATTGTTTGTAAAAATATGTTTTCAAAGTTGCTCAGCTTTGTAGATAACCCAGTCACCAATTATTTTGAAATGTTGGTACATGGGCTTTATCAAATAACCTGCATTTTAGCAGTATCTATTGTATATTTCACTATTTAAAATTTAAAATTTTAATAATTGCTGTTTCATTCTGTTTACCTGCTTTTGAATCATACGCAATCATAACCTTGGGCACAATTGTGTGCTGCCCCTCTTCAAGCTCTCATACTCAGTATAATGTACAATTTCCTTAGATTGTTCTTGCAGACTATATGCTCCTTTGTTGTGTGGTCTTTTTTTTTTTTTTTTTTTTTTTTTAACCCAGTGCTGGAGATCCATCTGAGAGTCTCTGGTATGCTAGGCACATACTCTACTCTGAGATACATTCCCTAGCCCTACTTTGTGTCATTTTTCAACCACAAAACATGTAAGCAGAAAAGGGGTGACATAGGTCATTTTTGGCATCCATAACCGTGGGAAGCGAGAGTTGTATGTAAACTGCTGAACGTCCCAGAAATCTGTTCCCAGTTATTTGTTGTCTGTTAGAGGAAATGGAATTAGTCTTTGAGAATGTCAGTGCATTTGAACTTGCACATGCAAATCATTACAGTTTGCTAAAATTGTTGAAATACTGGTATAGTTCGACTTGAGTTTGGTATTAGCACTATTATTCAAACATCTAGGTTCTCAGCCTGTGCTATTTTGTGCAACCTGTCATGAAAGTGTTTGTGAGTGAATCACTGGAGTTAAGGTTTACTTACGTGTAATTTACATATATGTACTGCTGTATTTATATATTGTGGTGTCTTTTTTTTTTTTTTTTTTTTTTTTTT
>NW_022900943.1:28775553-28790632 GCF_012274545.1 Fukomys damarensis | reverse complement strand
TTTTTTTTTTTTTTTTTTTTTTTGTACCAGGGGTCAAACTTGGGACTTTGAACTTGTGAGGCAGATGGTGGAACCACTGAGCTAAATCCCAGCCCTGTATTTTGTCTATTGTATACGTTTGTAATGATTTTTTTTTCTTTCTTTTTTTTTTGTGGTGGTACTGAAGATTAAACTCAGGGCCTTCACACTGAGCTATATCCCCAGTTCTTTTCATTTTTAAATTTTGATACAGGGTCTCTCTTAAGTTGCCCAGGTGAGAGTTGAACTTGGGATCCTCCTACTTCCGCCTCCCAATTGCTGGGATTACAGGCTTGTGCCACTGCACCCAGCTGAATGAGGTGTTAAAGCGCTCATACCTTACTCACCCTTGGCTGGCTGACTGTGTCCCCCGGGGTGCACCCACTCTGCCTGCGTTTCAGACCTGTAGGCACACTTGGCAATGCTGACCCTGAAAAGGGAGCTCCATTTGGTGGGGATGCACACGCACATCCTCAGGGCTGCCGGGGCTTGGACCTCTTGTCTGTCATGTCCTTCAGTGTCTGTCCCTTCCATTTTTCTTGGCACCCCGTCTTTCTCTTCCCTATAGTCCCTTGAACCAACTGGGTTTCTTGCTGAATTTCCTTTATAAAAACGCCCAGGTCTTTGTTATGGTCAGTCTTCATTTGGTTTTCCTCAGCCTCCCTCATGGCCAGACACCAGCTTTGTGCTTAGAGCCTTTCGGTGGAGTGTACCAGCAGGCTGTCCTCCTACCATGTGCTACGTCGCCACAAGGACTGTGTGATTACTCCACCTAGGTTGCCTGCCGCTGAAGCTCAAGTGTGAGTGTTTAGGTGTGCAGTGTGCTCCTTGTGTACAGTAGTAGTTTCATCTGTTTTGAGAACTGAGCATTTGAAAGTCAAGGGAAAGCTAAAAAAAAGTTGTACTAGTTTTTACACAAAGCTATACAAGATAGCTCTGCCCAACAATTTTGTTTGTGTACATTTCAAGATCCTTCAGCAAATCCATGGAACCCGGATTAAAAACATGAGTCAAGAGTACCAAGGTATGGTTCCTTGTGCTAAAATTAAAAGTGAAACCTGTTTACTTCATTTCTGATAATCTCATCTGATCCCTTCTTTCTGTGTTTTTTCTTTTAGAAAAGTGATTCGCAGGCAGAATATACCCAGACTTCTTAATAAGGAGTTTAATTATAGTAATACATTTGGATTTGTACTTAAAGAAGAGAGGAAACAGATGTAGCATGTTGCTGAGGCCTGGGTTTCAGGTGCATTGAGCCTGAGCATGGTTTAATGTCTTGGAACTACTGCTTATTGCTTAAGGAGACCACAGCTGCTAAATAAAGTTGTAGATAAATTGTATTTTAAGCTTCTCTTGAGGCATGAAACATGACTTAATCACTAGCTTTCTTAATGATTATAATCATTGATTATTTAAAGTCATTAATATCCTTTCCCCACCCATCCTCCTGATTTTATGCGTTCGTGCGTGTGTGTGTGTGTGTGTGTGTGTGTGTGTGTGTGTGTGTGTGTTGGGATTGAACCCAGGGTCTCCACAGTGAGCTGCATTCCCAGCCCTTTTTATTGTTTTGAGACAAGGTCTTGCTAAGTTGCCCAGGATGGGGTCAAACTTGTGATCCATCTGTCTCAGCCTCCCAGAGTGCTGGGATTATACTATACCCACTCTCCAAAACATTTTATTAAGACAATTTCAGGAAAACAGGAGTGAAAGGTATAGTGAACACCACCTTACAGCCACTTCTTTTATCCCTGAATATTATGTATCTTACATGGGACCCTTCCACCCCCAGTTTGGAGAGTTTGGAAGGTCTCAGTAGAGGATTAGACTTTACCTTCTGAGCTCAGTTTAGACTTTATATGAAGGAGGGATTTCCCTGTGTATTTTAAGAATCCCAGCTTACAGTTTTCGTGATGCTTCTCTACTAGATCTGTCCCTTGTGTTTGGGCGTGATTATATCTGACCACCCACCATTACTGTGTTCTGAAAACACAGATTTGTGCTTAAATAGAAAAGACAACTTCCCTGCCAAGCCCCCTTGTGTCCCTTCCTTGTGACCCTTTAATCGGCTTGAATTGTAATGCACCTGTAAACACTGACCAGTACATTTGCCAGGGGAAATGGCAGTGGTATTGACAGGTAGGAAACTGGGAAATAAGTTCTTGAAAAGGAATCTGATTCTAAACTTTTGTCCTAGTGGAGAATTTCAGTTGTGGGTGGTACCAGGGTGTGAAATGGAGAAAGCAAAAGCTCTTGGGGACCCCAGTGCACACAGCAGGTGTCCTCAGGGCAGTGTCCTCCAGGTGCCCCTTCTCTGGAGCACAGCCTTTGTTTCTGCTCTGTGCCCTCTTGATGCCCTGAGCAGGCAGCCAGTCCAAGCTGCTCACAGTCCGGGAGCAGAAGTGTATGGACACACTCAGACACAATGGGAAACTGTCGGGAGGCCAGCCGGTGGGACTTGCAGTAAATACATTACAGAACACAAGTGACTTGCCGATACTGCTTGTTTAGCAGTTTGCAAGGGCAATGGCAGTATGGATTTTTGAATTAGAAGGGAAGGGCTGTTCTTTCTCTGTGCAGGAACATCTAGTTGATGTCTGGGGAGAAAACTGATTTAGAGAACAAAATGCAGCCGCCTTTATTGGTGCCGTTTGAAAGGTTTCTATGGATTAGTGAGTGAAAATAAGGTGGCTTTGGGTTTAGGAAAAGGGGTCTTAGCACTGACCTGCATCTTTCTGGGGTGGAGACAATGTAGGACTGGCCCACTGGGCTGGGAAAGGGCACCTGTCCCCGTGCAGCCACAGGTGCTGCCCCAAGCTCACACAGTTGTCTTTCCAGCCTTGCTCTGTTACTGTGGAGGAAGCTCTTTTCAGACATTTGAAAGTGAATAGTCCTAGGCCCACCTCCATCCGCAGAGCACCTGGATATTGTTCTGCAGTAGCTTTCTCTCAGGCCTCCCCGTCTTCCTTTTTGTGGTTATTAAGTATTGTAACTTAAAAAAGAAAACTGGTGAGTAGGGCTAGCAGGTGACCATGGCACCTACCACATAAAGATAGTTGCTCAGATGAAGTAGTTACCAGAGACCAAAAGATCAGATGTACAGGTTCTTGGCATGGGGCACAGAGCTGTTACTGAAATCTATTATCGGAATCCATTTAAAGCAGTCCCTTTAAATCTCCACTCCTGCTTTATTTAAACTTACAGGCTTTATTCTATGTATTTATATTTCCCACCTTGTCTTTTCTGCATCAGAATTAGTTCATTTTTCTCCCCTCAGTTATAAAGAACAAAAGTTATTTTTAGGCTCAAAGGGAAAATTAAACTTTTTTTTTTCCTGTGAGAAATACAGTCCCTGTTGGGAATCTACTGTCTAAACAGTCCAAACGAAATAAATACTTAACTGGTCAAACAGCAAAATGTATTCTTGGAAGGTGACAACTTTAGGTAATTCATGTACACACCAGGGAGAGCAAAATGGAGTTGGAATTTTTTTCTTGAAGGGGATGGATGAGCAACAAAGAGGATTTGGTTTATTTTATTAAAGTGAGTTTGACAGAATAAAGGGTAGGAGGTGTGTTTAAGATGTGTGTGTGTGTGTGTGTGTGTGTGTGTGTGTGTGTATAACCTGGAAAAGTAACTCAAATTGAAGAATTTGTTTTCCTGAAAATAAGTGGCATTGTGTGGAATTGCAGAGTCAGGTTGTTGAAGAAAAAAATCTTAATCCTTGATGAGCTGTGTGTGGTGAGTGTACTGTTGTGTTATGAAATCTGTGAAGTACTGCGCCGAGGTTTGGGTAGAGAAGTGTTAATCTCCATCTACTCCATGGGCCCGAGATTTGTTGATTCTCACATTCAGAGATGTTGCTTATGTGCTAATATTTGGGGAGGCAAAACCAACAACCAAAACAAACCCTCAGCAGGGAGAAAAGCAGAGCCATTGAGATTCGATGTACTGGAGGTTTAGCTTTTGACTCCTACTGCCAAGGGCGTGGTGTAGAAACTACTTCTTGTGTGTCTTTGAGTGTTTGGGATGAAGGAGGATGCAGCTCAGTCAAGTTGCAATCCAATTCAAATTCAATACCTGCTCTTCTTGGTAGCTTAAAAGCTGAGCCAACTGCTGATGTGATGTGCTGAGAAGCTGCCTGTTTAAAGTTTCTCTTGAGCCCCAGAAGCCGCCCAGGCACCTCCAGTGTCTGCAGGCGAAGCACTGTTGTTGACAAGCCCCGGGGCCTGCCAGTTGGCCCAAGTGTGGAGCCTTTTCCATGGGTGGGCAGGCTGGCTCTTTCACAGTGCATGGCCCATGAGCTCCTGTGAGCCGGTGTCTTTTCATAGCTCTTGAGAAGCCTGGAGTCGGACCACTGAAATGAATACAGCTTCTGCACTTTTTAGCTGACCGAAGGCCAAAGTCATTCTGCTAATTTAAGAGTGGAACTGCTGACCTTTGAAGCTTATAAGAAATGTGTATTTCATAATTGACTACTCAGATGCTTGATATCATTGAGTTAATTAAATGAAGCATGAGGATGTGTTGAATTTTGACTGTCTAGATTTTTCCAGGGGTACAGTTTAAAACCGGTTGTTAAATTGATGTTTACTCTCATCTCTTGACTTTTTAAGTATGACTTTACCAGAAGAGTTCCAAACACATCAGTGCCAGTGCATTTCAGTAATCTTGTACAGCCAATATTTTGGTCATTATTTTGCCACAAGATGTCAAGTATTTTTAGAAAGTAAGTTTTTAAAAAATTATTTTTTCTGATATTTCCTGGGATTACTCTTGTTTGCTGTAGAGTGCTGAATTGTGACAAGTTTTTATGGAATGAATGTCAATTGTTGCTTCTCAAATTAAAGCAGCATAAAAGAGAAGGGCCTTTGAAGTAGACTTTGCACTGTGAGAATATTGGTATTGACGTTATCTATAACGTGGAGTATAGTGGGAAGACCAGATTCTCCTGTTTGTCGCATGCTGGTTAATATGGCTGTAAAGGGGAGATGAATGTGGCTACTTTTCCAAGTCTATTACTCAGGAGGACTGTAAATTTGATTGGCTGTTACAATTCTAGCAGAATCATTCGATTTGAGAGCAATAGAAAGATAAGATATCCAATGACTCAAATGATTTGCAGGGTTAGCCAACGTTGTCATGGAGACACGAGTTGGAACAAATTAAATTTTAAGCAATAAAATAATCTTAAAGCCCGTCTGGGAACAAGAAAATTTGGCAGTGGCACTTACCTGAATTGAATCTTAGCTTGACACGATGTTGTTTGACATTGATATACTGTGGGGTCTAAACTTGTATATGGCACAACATTATCTTTAAAAAATAGCTTAGCCAGACAAGTGAAGGGGAATATTGGTTTAAAACCAAGGGATATTAACATTTATTTCATGGTTTAAATGATAATTGGGCCTCTTGTTCCCAAGAATGTTCTGTGTTTAAGGGTTGAAATACTGTAATAATGATGAAGCAGCTTTAATTGCACATTTGGAAAAAAAAAAAAGGTTTATTTAATAGCAATATGCAGTTTTCGGAACTGCCATCCTCTTGAGTGTGTGTTAGCAGATGTAACAGCAATCCTGTGGCTGCCTTTGGGTAGTGGGTGGAGGTGTAAGCGTGCATATATTTGCATGTGCAAGTAACACGCCCCTGCACTGCAGGCAATTTTTCTGTATTAGTTAAAATTTCTACTTCACAGTGCTGCTTGCGGACTGGAAAATTGCATTCCAAACTTTAGCTGATGACCTAAAAGCTGAATACGCATGGGTCTGAGGCTTAGAAGGTTATTTCCTCTTTTTAATACATTGTTTAACTGGTTCCTGGCTTGGGCCTCTGATTTGAAAACAAGAGGAGGGAGGGCTTTTTATCCACATGTCTATTAGACAGATGGAGATGAAAATTGGTCTGAGGTCAGGCCATTTGCAGCGTTCTCACAGCCTTCGATTTTCCTCTCCTCCTCACCACAGATCATCTCAAATGATTCAGTAATGACCAAAAGTGCAACATTGACCTTTATTCCCTGGTGGATTACTGCGTTTCACAGTCCAAATGGCAGGAAGTCTATTCTGTCCTTCCAGAAGGAGCGCGGCATTATTGAGCCAGCCCAGCCCTGTGGGAACCGCACAAGTGCAGACCAGTGTAACAGAATATGTGGGTTAAATTTGGTTTCTGGTGCTCTGGGAAACGAGAAATGACATGTCCTGGAACCCACATCATTAATGGAAGAATATCCTGGATGTTTTCTAAAAACACACAGGAGCACATAAATTGATTTGTTCACTTGTAAAATAACCTGTGTGGTAACTTCGGGTGGCCCCTGGCTTATAACTTGTTCTCAGTTCCATTACCTTCCTTGCTTCCCTCTTCTTAAATTAATTCTTTTCCAGTATGTCTTAAGATAATGCTCTCAACAGCACATTTTTTTTTTTTTTTTTTTTCCCTTTGGTACTGGAAATTGAACTCTGGTCCTTGCGCTTGCAAGGCAGGCGGCGGAACCACTGAGCTAAATCCCCAGCCCTACAATTTGAAATTATAAATTAACATGACCAGACATAAGGAGATTTGGGCTTCTTTCTTTGGTATACTTTTAATAATGTGTATATTTGGTCGGTCCGTGTGACTAGGAATAGAATTTTCCTCTTTAAAGTAGGTTATCTTGGAAGAAAGGTGATGGCGGGGTGTGGCTTGGACTTTTCTGCAGATTATGATGCAATGATGAAGTTTTTTTTTTTTTTTTTTTTGCAAAATAATTTGTGTTTAAAATGTTACTCTTGTATGTCCCCACATGCACAGCTGAGTCACTACCAAGTGAGTCTGTACTTTCCAAAGTCTGTGGTCGAGGATGCACTTTCCTACCATCTTATAAATGCTTAAAATAACCTTTCCCAAGGGTTTTGCTTTGAAAATTTTAGCTAGCATTCAGATTTCATTTTAATCATGGTCTAAAGTGCTTTTGAGAAAATAAAATTTTTCTTGACGTTGCACTAACAGTTCATAGAGATCTTTTCTACCTCAGTGGCTCCTCCCACCTCCACGCCCTGCTCACTGGATACTGCGTCGCCGTTCGTTCGTTAGGTTACTGTGGCAGACAGGGTAGCCTTTTTGAGATAGGGCCCCCATCCCTCACAAATCTTTCTGCTGGCTACTCTTGACAGTCAGTTCTGGAGCTTTTTGCTGGTCTCTTGGCATAGGATGTTGATTGAAAAGAGAATCTCACCTTCCAATTGGGAAGGCTAGATTCCTGCTGGTCAACAGCTCAGCCTGGGGACAGTAAGAATAAGGCTCAGGGCTGGGACTTCTCAGCTGAAATTTTAGCACTAAGTTTGGGGCTCTGGGAATGTGACTGTCTTGTGACCAACACAGACAGACACATCCCAGTCTTGCAGCTGTGCTGTCACCGTGCCACATAGTATTGTGCTGGATCTCCCTGTGGAGCAGCTGCCTTCCTTGAGAAGTTTCTCAGGAAGAGTAGTGGCAGCTCCCATTCCTGTGCATGGGTCATCCAGCCATCGCTTGCTTATAAAACAAGGGAGCTGCTGGCCCATGGTCACCGTGTGTGGGCAGGTCCTCTCTACATCTGGATTCGCTGAAGACTTCAGTGTGTTACGGGAACATGCACACCAAACTGCTTCTCCAGTGTTCTCCAAAGAAGTTGTGAGGCAGTGGCCGTGGGAATCACTAAGGCTAATGATAGATGAGTACTTTGTGGTTGGGTGCACTGGGTGTTTGCTTTGTCAGGATGGAAGGCGTGGAAATAGCAATCCTGTTTTGGAGGGCAGTACCAGCCCAGGTCCAAGTAATAGCTGTAGTTTAAAAGGAACACTTTAGCTCTTATTGTAAGAAAAACATGGTACGATTTTGTGGAAAAGCCATAAACCCAATTTTCAGCCTTGATTTTTGCCTTTTTGCTGTTCAGTCTTTGCCTATTTTCATTTCACAGTTGAAGTTTTAACCTTCATCCAGTGATGATGTCATTGGCTTTTCCTCCCACGAATCCTGCTATTATAGCATGATATTATCTTGCTTCTCTCGTGCTCCCTAATGACTAGGATCTGTGAGGAGAGGTAAAGGTGTGGGCTTGCTTTGGGGTGTGTTAGGGAGAGGCTGCTCTTTGCAGCTGAGAACAATAGGGATGACTTCATCCTGATATTCCCTGATTTGCCTACACAGTGTGTCTTATTCTGGTGGTGCCAGAGAGTACGTTTTCCTTTCAGGCCACCAAAAGCTGCCCTTTTCTATCCTGAGTCAAGTCAATACCATTTCCTGTGAACAGGCCCCTTCTGAACTCTGAATAATGGAAATGTGCTAGTTGGGAACTGAAACAGCTGCGACGCTTTTGTCAAAGATGCGTCTTTACCAAAATGACAAATGAAAGCCCAAATGCTCTGCTTGGCAACAGTTAGGTCAAAACATTTAAGTCATTAATTAGAAGGAACTGAAGGGGGAAAAATTTACACAAATACACAGTATTGCAGACTCAACTCGTCCTGGAATATGCAACTGAATTCTTTGGGGGGAAAAATGAGGGCAGCCCTCAAGTGGGGCCTGGCAAGCTTGTCATTTGCAAATAAATCAAAAGACCATCATTGCAGGAAGGGGAACCAATGAATAGAGTTGCTTTGTCATTCTTTGATGGGCCCCACACTCAAGCCTGCTATTAAAAATGAATGCATTCAAGAGGCTCTGCATTAAGAACATAAACAATTAAGGGCACTTGAGTTGCTCTGCGGAGAGCTGCTGCAGAGATAGGAGAGCTTTCTCCGGAGATGAAGGCCCCTGCAATCTGTCTCAGGAGCCAGAGAATTGGAGCAATTAGTGCTGCTATCTCTGCAGTGCTTAGCATGCGCCCCTCCCTGGTTTTCAGAGAAGCAAGAGTGTGAAAGATGAGCAGTGAAGGATAGAAGGTGTCTGGGCCCAACTGGAAAAGACTCAGAGTTAGAATGCTGTTGGAACATCAGAGTTACTATCTGCCAGTCATTGGTGACGTATGTCCTGATTAGTTGAGCCACTAAAAGGTTTCTTTCATCTGGTACCCTTTGTTTTGTTTTAATCCTAGGTTTTCAGAGGGGTGAGATTACATTGCTATGGGTGGAGTAATTTAAATGAATGTTGTTTGTGGTTCCCCACAGGAGGCAAATATGTTCTTGCCTTGGTCTTGTTTTGTTATTTTTTTTTTAAGCACAGGGGATGTACTCAGGTACTTGCATTGGTAAGGCAGGTGGCAGTACCACTGAGCTAAATCTCCAGCCCTCTTGTTTTGTAAAAGTGTGTGGAGATGGCGGTCCTTATGTTGTGGCAGTGCTTTGGGGAGAGGTAAGTGGAATCTGTGCATACCTTGTTCTGACATTAGGCAAGTTATTTTAACCTTTAGTCCCCATCACAGGGGACCTTGTGTCCTGCACATTTAAGAAATGTCAGAAGGCTTGGCCGGAGCCAAGCAGCCAGATGTGCTGCTGTTGTGTGTGGTTGGTTAGATGGCAGTGGTTCCAGCTGGGTCACCTGGGAACTTGTTAGAAGAAAGAAATGCAGATTCTAAGTCTCAGCACTTCTCAGTCTAAGCTCAGGGCTGAGGCTCAGCTCTCTGTGCTTAAATAAGCCCTTCAGGTGACACTGATGTATACTCAAGTTTAGAAACTACCTGTAGCCTCACATACATTATAACCTGTACTGTTCGGTGGTAGAGCATGTGCTCAGGATTCATGGGGCCATGAATTTTATCTCCAGCACTGCAAAACAAAACAAACCATACACACCTAAACAACAGAAACCATCCTATATATTCTTTTAATTTCGATTTTTGGATGTGATGTATTTAAAGCGGAAAATACTTTGATGCATTAGAATTTAAGATAAACTTACTTTTTTCATGAGTACTGCTAAAGCAGGGTGTTATGCTGTGAAGTCACTGAGGTTTATCTCAGCAAGGGAACCTTTCCTATGAAAGGAGAGTGAATGTTGGATGATTATTTGCATTGTTTTGTGCATATCATTTTTGGTACACAGGGTATACGCACAACATCCTGAATTTAAGTGTGTGGAATGTCACCTTCAGGGACTAGGGATGTTTCTGGAATTTGCAACACTGGTGGGCAAAATTGTCGGATGATGTTTTGGTACATAATTTTTTCAGCCTGTGAATGGAGTACTAAAGTGGACTTCTCCATTACTGATTTAAGTTTTACAATTTATAACCGAAGTTCCTTATGAAATGCCTGTTCTGCTGTGCAGAACCCCTCTGTTCAGGGCAGTAGGGCACACTAGGGTCCTTGATGGACAGACACGAGCTGCTCCTTGTGGTACCAGTGGGGAGTGATAGGCCCATGGCCTTGTGTTGTGCTGCAGTTTTGCTTGGACTGTGTGGCCATCCAGCTGTCTTGTTTTGCAAACAAGGCCGGGTTTACCATCTTGTCTCTGGTCTTGAGTATGCCCCAGTTTCCCCCTTCTGCTTTCTGGAGAGTGGATTGGGCAGGATATGTGGCTCTGAATCTTGTATCATGGTCTTGAGCGAATCATTTCCTTTTTCTCCTTTTGTGATTTGAGGATTTTAAGAGGTCAGGTGCCAAGTGGTTTCAGAGTTTGCCATTGTTAGCATTGTTTCTTCTGGTTGGTGGTAGTTCTAACCACTCTTATCTACCTCGCCAGTTTAATAATAAATTTAAGCAATAAATTAAGGGCAGTGTCTTCAGAATCACTGGAGGAAGAAAACGTTACCAGTAACCAACCACAGAATAATCACTTTCTATTTTGGGTATGAATTTGTAGTCCCTGGCCACATGCATACATTTAAACACATACACATTCACACACACGCACACACACACACACACACACACACACACACACAGTGTGTTTGTTCTTTCCCTGCCCCATCTAGTAAACATAATGGCTATTTTAGTATCCTTATCTGAAGTATGACTTCAGTGGTTACTTGTTATGTCTATGGGTCTGGGTAGTGTGTTTAACCATTCCCTTAGTATTAAACCACTGATATATCAGGAGGGCAAATGTTAAGTTTTTGAAAAACTGCCTATGGTTGTGATGTATTGAACTGCTGTTCTATCTTTACCTGGCCTTTTTTCTTTTGCTTTGAAACTAGTGCTACAGTGAATAGCTTCATGCATGGAATGCTTTTCATTTGAACTATTTCCTTAGGATAAATTCTTAGCTGTGGGAAGCCTTTCCAAAGGGTTTGAATAATTTCATGCTCTTGAAACACATTGCCCAATGCTTTCTAAGGCACCTGTACCAGTTTATTCCCATGGCTTGATAGTGTATGACTGTTCCAGTTTTCCTCGACACTCATCACCATAGGATTTTAATTTTTCTTTTTCAACTATTTTAACTGTTTCCAAATGACCCACCTTACTTAAAATTTCCATTTAGACTGGGAGTAGTGACACACGCTTGTAATTCTAAAACTCAGGAGGCTGAGACAAAGATCAAGGCCAGTGTGAGCTACGTAGGCAGAGACGTCTCAAAAAAGAAAAAATTAAAATTTCCATTTTGTTTGTTTGTTGGTGAGGCCGAACATTTTTTCTGTGTTTAAGGTTGTCATTTTAATTTTTTGTTTACTTATTTGTTTATTTTTGAGACAAGGGCCTGCTGTGTAGTCCAGTGTGGACTTGAACTCATTGCTCCTGTGTCAGCCTCCCCAGCATTGCCATGCCTGCCTTCTAAGGTTGTTATTTTATACACTCAGAAACTTGTGACCAGAGGATTAAGGGCCTACTTACTTCCTCTTTGTGTTCTTGCCTGTCTGTGTCTATCTGTTGCCAGACCCTTCTTCCCAACACTCCACTATGTTTTTCTCTTGGCTTCCTGCTTGGTTCAAGGAAACCAAAAGATGAAGGTGCCAGTCCTCCGTCTTAGCATCATTTTTATGACCCATCAACTTGCACTTTTAGCTGGCTTCGGGCATGGTGCCCTTGGCTTGCTCTGAGGCCATGGACAATAACTCTTCTGCAACCCTTGCCCTGCTTTGAGCTTAAACAGCAATCTGTGTTACCCTGTGGGTGGGAGAACATGTGGGTGCCGAGGAGCAGGCTTGTTAGTCTTGTACTTAGAGTGTGAGGAGTACAAAAAGATGGCAAGCTCAGCTTTCAGGAATTGAATCCTAAAACTTCAGTTCAGATGCCCAGAACATATCTTGAATTTAAAAGCTCTGCAAGACACACCAGGTTTTGATTGATTGTGGGTCTTTGAGCTTCCTCTTGGTGTGGTGCTGGGAATTTAACCCAGGGCCGCACACATGCTAAGCACAGGTTCAGCCTCTGAGCCCCCATGTTCAGCCCCATGTCCATGGCTCTCATTCCTGCTACATGTGACTTCTTTTTCTAAGCAGCCTTACCCCAGCACAGTTTAGTAATGGTTTGTTTGTTGCTTCTTGGTCATTGAGTTCAGGGCCGCACAGAGATTCCGTTTTATAGTAAGTAAAACTTGACTTTGAAAGTATGTTGAGTAGTGTACATGTGGACCAGATTTTGTGTAGGAGGGTGTTTGGTGAGGAAATAAGTAGTTAATAAGGGTGTTATTCCTAATGCTTCCCATTTTCTGTTGAAAAGTTGTTGCAGGAAGCAGGTAGGAAGCTGGAAGCTTTGTACGTCGTGTGACATTTTAGCACATAGGTTTAGTTTATCAAATGATAGTAAGTGCCACAGAGTCCTTGAAGGCCTAGAGAAGAGTGTGTTTATTGGTGCAGTGGGCGAAGGCAGCTTCTAAGTGAATTGTAGGGAGGCCTGAGGATTGGGACACTCTTGGTCTGTATAGCACTTTGGCATAGTATATGCAGTTTATTTATTAGCTCACTTCATTTTGATGGTACTCTGAAGTGGTTTAGCGATGTTCCCTGGAACTCAGCTCCATGTGTAACTATGCTCAGGACCTCTAGCACTGGTCTGCTAAATGTGTGGATTGTAGCGTGAGCTGTGAGGTACAAATCACTATGGGAAGGGGCCATGAAAGATTGCTGTGGAGAGGTTATTTGGACCCCTGCCTCTTGCTGCCTTGAGGTGGAAGCTGTTCTGTGAAAGCTGTCTGTGAAGTTAAGCTGGATTCTAGTACCTTCACATAGCTCCGGGTGTGTGTGTGTGTGTGTAGGGGCATCCTTGCAAATTTGCTTGGGGATAACTCTGCAGTGCTGGTTTAGTGTTGCCTTATACAGGGTCAGAACTTACAGGTTTAGGGAAAATTTATTTATAACCATTGTGACCTAGCAGATAAGCCTTCAGCTTTGAGCCAACAATGATACCTATGTGGAAAATAGAGCTAGTGTATTTTTTTTTCATGGGACTGTAGCACTCAGAAGTATCTGAATATTGGTTAAGGTGAGTGCAGCATCCAGGTGAACCTTTTGGCAGGCTCTGTGATCTGGAATAGAAGCGGGGGTGCAGACCATTACTACCTATTTATTTGTGCTAAATTAAGATTATCAGAGTGCTCTTGTGTTGAAGTGAGAGATGATACTAATAACTGTTCTTTGAAGCAAGGTGGCAACGTTTGTGAAATGGAAGGGCAGAGGTGCTGTATTTAGAACTCAGAAAGCACTGGTGCATACATACAGCATCTTTGGGCTGCCAGTGTGCAGGCTGCTCTCTTCTCTGTCATCCAGGCTGAGGAGCCTGCACAGTCAGAGCATTTCAGTACCATGTCCAGTGTATATCAGCTTGTAAGGAGAAAAGCCAAGGCTTGAATTGAAGTCTCAAGTTCAAAAATCAAGTTCACTAGTCAGTATCTCTTTAAGATTAGGTTTAGAGACCTGGCAGAGGAAGGAGACTGGCTTGAATGAGATCCTTCTCCATTGCACTTACTGTTTCTTCCCCAGACCATTGCTTAGAATTGTTAGGACATGTAGCATGGCTTTTGATGGTTTCCCATCAGTTTAAACATCTCTAACTTTCTTCCTCCTACTTCACTCTTACCTAGGCTAACCCAATTTATGTTGTCTTTGCTTTAATCTGTACTTCTTTTGTTTACTTTCTGATCACTTTACTGTTATTAAAGGTTTACAGTACAACTTCATTTGGAGTGGATCTTAATCCTTTGACCATGTCCGACTCTGCTTTAAAGCCATTCTACATTAATAACACATATTCACTTATTTTCATTGATTAAAGATGAGGACATCCTTTCTTTGTAATCCAGAATAAATTCCAGCTACATCAAGTAATTAAGTATAAAAAGTATAGCCAATCAGCACTAGAAACAAAGAATGGCTCCTATAATGTTGGCATTTTCCAGTTTCTTGTCCAAAGGCCAGAAGTGTAGGACGAGAAATCCTTTATTTTGGATGTATAACAATTAATGTTCTAATAGGAAAGCATGCATATTAGGTGAGGTTGAAAGACAAATGGCAAGTTGGGCAAACTATGATGAAGGGTTAATATTTTATGTCAAGAACTACAAAAGGCAAAAAGATTAAACACTTGAAAAAATGGAGAAAAGAAAAATACAGTGGACCAATAAATGTATAAAAACATTTGATTTCGGGAAGAACCCAAGTGATGCAAATAAAAATGAGATTATTTTAAAATCTGTTAGATGGATAAATATTTTTTTAAAAGGCAGTAAAACCCAGTATTGACACTGGGTGCGACAGTAAGCACCCTTGTAGACAGACAGCAGTGTGCATTAGTTCAGCTTTTCTTTTAGGCTGTTTGGCAACATGCATAAAACTTAAACTATGGTGTACTTTGACCCAGAAGTTTCCTTTCCAGGGATGCCTTTAGAGATCTGTGTGGAGGCTTATTTGACAGTTTGTAGTTGTGGAAAATTAGACAAAATGTAAATAGCTTCTGGTGTCAGGACGGCTTAAATATTGGTATGCTTATATAGTGGGATGTGTTGATGATGTCCTCATGTATTTAGATACGATAGATATCTAAATATCTAAATGTGGTAGATAGAGTGAGCAAGCATAACCGTGTTCCAAAGGAAAGGGCATTACGTCCACGCTTTCGAGTAGAGCCATGACCTTGAGGTAGATCGAATGGGTGGCTGTGATCAAATGAACTGGGTGGGGCTGACCCAGTACTAGTTTTGCACCTGGTACAGCTGCACCCTTTTTTGC
>NW_022900943.1:28737565-28775387 GCF_012274545.1 Fukomys damarensis | reverse complement strand
TCTATCTGCTCCACTGGCTAAAACAAGGTCATGGCTTCGCTCTCTGTGAAGCTCTCATTTCCCCTCCTAGTACATTTCTTTTGGCAGGTTTGTAAGGCTATCTCATTGGTGGTCAGGGGGAACAGGGGTTGCATTGGCCTAAATCCAGTCCCATAAAACCAAAGACTTTGCTGCTCAGTTAACTGGAATCCTCTTGGAGGACAAAAGGCGGCTCTCTTTTATGTACTTGATTAAAGTTCCTGGGTTTTCCTCTATCTCACTGTATTCTGTTTCCCAAGGGCATGGCCTGCTTCCTTTGTAATTTTCTTCTCTTGTTCCTTTTCATTGCTTAATTCAGTAATAGAGGTGGCATTTAGTAAGCATAGCCAGAAAATGATGAAATAAATAAGGCCAACGCTGGGCCTCTTTATACAAGACCTTTTATTTTCTTTCTTTCTTTTTTTTTTTTTTGAAGCAGAACTGGTTCTTTATTGTTAGAAGAAAGCAGATTGCTTTGTATTGCGATAGGGTGTTGAAGTGTGCAGGTGGATCCTTCTCTAGCTAGGTTGGCAGCTAAGTAAGGATCCCCCACTCCCTGGGTGTTTTATCCTGGAGTGGAGGGACTGCTATGGATGTGTAGCGACTTTGATCTGCTTCCTTTATAGGATCAGCCAGGGCTGCACACTCAGGACATATGGTCAGCTGAACTGTGAGCCCTGTGAGTGACATTTTCCAAATACCCAGACTGTCATGACTCAACCATCAATTTAGACCTACGTTCTGTGTTCAATGATTTTTTTTTTTTTTTGCATATTTTGAGACAGTGAAAGACATTGAAATCCTCTTTTCATTGTACAAAAGTTTCGATTGCAGGTCAGTGGGGTGCTTTTACTTGCTCTTCATCTTAGATCATTTGTTAGTTACTTTTGTCTCATTGCTGAGACAAAATACCTGACACCCAAGGTTAAAAGGGAAAGAGTTGATTTAGCTCGCAATTTGTAGAAGTTTCAGTCCATAACAGGCTAGTTCCAAGGCAGGGTGGCACATGGCAGAGGGGCATCACAGGAGAAACAATTAATTCATGGCACCCACGCGATAGCAAAAGCAACAAGGGAACCTTAACAGGATCTTTCTGCCCCACCCCTTTATCTTGCCCAGACTACCGGACTAGCATATCCAAACCAATCAGTGTACTGGTTTAGTGATCACACGCCCTTAATCTTAGCATCACACACTCTAGATTCATCCACCTCTGAAAAAGCCACCTGTCTGTGCATGAAGCTTGCGGGGGGCGGGGGTGGCATCTAGACACAACCATTACAGGCCTCATCTTTGAAACCTGGGTTGTGTTGACATTATGGCTTTGCACATCAATTTGAAGGTACTGTGTTGTGTACCGTGTTCTATCACTAACAAAGTGCATTATGAGGCTTGTGGTGTCGGATAGCCTAAGACCACTGGCGGTGAACCTAAGGCACATGTGCTGCTGCTAGCTGTTTGTTATTGCAAGTTCTAAAAGGTTTGTCATCACTGGCCAAAACCATATAGATTTTCCAATTCAGATTCCTCATTATCTTTCATTAACTGACCAATGATGTATGTAGTTGTGCCTTACTCTGGCAATGGGAACTAGTAGCCACTGTTTATCTCAAGGTAAATATTGGTAACATAACCTGGGGAAACAATATTCTGCTTTTCAGAGTGAGAGGAGAGAAGGACCCAGGTGCTGAAGGTATGAAGTTTCTACTTACAGAACCAACTGCAAAGTATTCTAAACATTTGTATGACTTTGTCTTTATAGACTGAAATCGCCAAGAGATTGAATACAATTTGTGCACAAGTCATCCCATTTCTGTCTCAGGAAGTAAGTAAAACTGTTCAACTGTTAAAGTGCAATTATGTTGCTTCTGTGTTTGCAAATTAGCTAGTTTTAAGACATTAATTTTATCACAAGGAGCAAGTGTGAAGAACATCTGTTACAGCTGAAGTGTGTAAACCCCCTGCCATTCGTCTTAACACATCTGAGGGCACACTGTAGAAGTGGTGACAATAGTTCAACCCCAAATTAATTTTTTATGGGAAACTGCAAAATGACTATCAAGCATAAAGCTTTTGTTTTCTGTGAGTAATACAAGTCTGATAGGTACTGATGATTCAGGTGCTCTTTTTATCTTCTAGGTAGAAAACTTTTCTTGTGCTGACTTAAAAATGGTTCCATGGGTTTGGCTACCGTGGACACAGATATGTCCTTTGTACTTGTGTATCAAGTCAGTTGACTTAATACTATCTGTAGAGGCAGTGGATAATAAATTATAAAGATAAAATAAAGATTCATATTATGTCGACTTAGTTAATCATAGACATAGAAAAGCCATTTTATTTGGTTACAAAGTCATTGAGGTTTAACCTTAATATTTTGAGAGGGAAAGCTCTTTGTATGAGTAATCTGTGAAATTAATTATATTTTAGTTTTGCTTTGAAAGGTTTACCCTCCTTCTAGTTATAAGCTAATACATGCTACAGTGTGCCTTTGGTGGTACAGGATGAATGTATCTTGGGCAGGGTGAAAAGCCTACTGGACTTGGAGTATGAATACTGCGGTTTGGTTCTAGTTAGTATCTACTGTTCCATGCTCATTTATTGGCTTTTTGAATCTGGTTGTTTAGACTTTAGTAACCTTGTTCTCCACTAGTTTCAAGTTCCCCAAAGCTCCTTTTCCATTTGTGGGTGGGTTGAAAGGGTGCTGGATGATTTTCCATCCTGAAGATAGGACCTTCCTTTTCTCCATGGAGGGTGAAGACTCAAAAGGCTAAATGAAGAGAGGAATTCCCAGAGGTGCCAAAACTGGACGGATCAGGGTCTTGTTAATCAGAGAAGTGATCAGACCTAAGGTGTACATTAAGCATCGCAATAGATGTTTTGCTATTCCCTGTTACTATATCATATGAAATAATGTATGCTTGAGAAGCTGCTGTTTAAATCCCATACTTTGACCTATAGGACATGTAGCATGTGTCTTTCTGTTTTTCGAATATACAGGGAAGGAGGTTCTTGGCTATTGTTAACATGCTTTCTTCTCCTTGTTTTCAAAGCATCAACAACAGGTGGCCCAGGCTGTTGAACGTGCCAAACAGGTGACCATGGCAGAGTTGAATGCCATCATCGGGGTACGTGGCCTACCAGGTCTACCTCCTACAGTGTGTATAACCAGCTTTCATTTCTTAATAGTTTGATGGCTTAGTGTGTGTGTGTGTGTGTGTGTGTGTGTGTGTGTGTGTGTGTGTGTGTAATTTTATGTAGCTTAATACTGACCTGTTTGATAGGGGCATTGAAAGAGGGTATACTGAGATGTTCATGGGAACAGGGGTTAACATTAGGAAGATGACAGAAACATTTTAGGTGGGCAAGAAAAACAAATGTACTTTTAAGTGAGAAAATAAGTGCAGTTTATCCCATGACACTTAACTCCCATCAGTTGAGCAAGAGCTTTCAATGCTAGTTTTAAATACTTTCCTTTTGACTGTACGGAGGTCCAGACAGGTCTCTGAGCTGTCATTTCACAGAGTTCTCTTTGCTTTTGCCTTTTGCTTTCCTGGGCATTCAAACCTGTCTAACTGTTTGCTCCTTCTCTTTCTTTTCATGAATTTTTAAGTGGCACGCCAATGAAAGGAGCCCTTTCGCTTGAAGAAGTGTTAATTGTCTGTCCCAGTGCTCTCTAGCCTTTCAGCATGTTTCTGCTCTCCTCTGTTGAGCTCGGTCTGCTCCTGGCCGGCCACTGCTTGTCAATCACAGGTCATTTGCCTGTCATTAAGGAACCTGGTGAACCATGTGTTCCGTCCCTGCTTGTGTTCATCCCCCAGCCTCTGCAGGACCCTGGATGGTTCTCATGTGCTCTGCCCCTTCCAGACGAAACGCTAGAAGGAGCTGAGACAAGGGAGGGTCCTTTCTGATTTTATTCATATGTGAGTGCCTTGAACTGATTCAAATCACTCATTTATCAATTTATGTTAATTGCTTGTGAGAAGATGCCCTGCTGGTCTTTCTAGTTCCCTCAGACACTTTGTAATGATAATTAGACATGCTGCTGTACGGATTAGGAGTGCCATAGTCCGGTGATGGCAACAGACAATGGAACCAGTTAATCCATCAGGGCTTAAAATTACATCCCAACTGGAGATGGAGAAAAAAACATAAGAGCCAAGGAGGATTAAAGAATGAGCCTCAGCTTGAAAACGCTCCTTTCATCAGTTTCTCAATTGCAGATCTGCGGTGGGGTTGCCTGTGGTAAGCTATTGGCAGTCAATTAGGTGAAATAAACTGGGAGGGTGACCTTCATTTCCTTTTAATAGCTTTTTCCTCCCTGAAATGGGGAGCTTCAGTGGATTTTCAGCTTAAATTTTATTCAAGCTGCTTTATTACACTTGACAGCTTAGCTCTGCATAAACAATTCTCCCTCCTCTTCCCTAGATCTAGGCACTGCCTTTCTTCCCCTTCAGGATCACATTTTTGACTGTTACTTAGTGGGCTCTAATCACATTCAACAAAAAACACAATTACATCTGCATTTGTCTGCTGCCTTCTGTACCCTTTTCTAGTGTAATGAATTGCTTTATTTCAAAGATCAAATCAAATATTCACTGGTACTTTTGCATGTACCGTGTTTGATTAACAAAGAATAATAGTGAATTGTACTTGTAGCTTGAGCACAGAATTTTTAACCCAAATGAATGAGGATGGAAAAGCCTGTTTTGATTAAAGGAAAACATGTGCAAAGCAGTTCTGAAGTACTCAGCTAAACTTCATGGAACATGTTTGTTTTCTAATACGCTATAGAGTTTTACAAGTAAGTTTTCAGTGGCAAAAGTCTTTCATTTAACTCCTCAGAGGCACTACCCAACCAACACCTGTGGGTCTCTTGAATCTGCACATTAGAGATGAAGCAGTTTTATTAATCAGGTGTTTATAGGTGATGCCCTTTGAGAGGAATCAGAAAATAAAAAATAGGTTGTTTTTGAAGGGTATATGAATGGCTAATTTTAGGAATGGCTTTCATTCAGGAAAGTTGTTGATGACATTATAAAGGCAGTTTAGCTTTGGAAAGTGTAGCAGCATTAACCCAAATTGATGAATTGGGCCTCGCATGTGACTTAGGCTCCTTGCATGTCCTCAGCACCCTAGCATGTGCGGTTACTGTCATTGAAATTTTTGGATCAGTATATTAATTTGTGTCAGAGAGGCTCTTTTAAAGTTTTCAGTGATCAATAATTATCCCGCAGCATGTTTTGTGCTCTGGCATATGCTTGATTTTTACTGGAAAGGAATTGTGTGCCTCCTGGAAAATCAAAGTAGCATAAAATTGGGTTGACAATTCAGTGGACCTTCGCACCCGGTCACTGCACATGCAGTGTGTCAACCTGTCTCCCCGGGGAGGAGGCACCAGGAGACAGTCTGTCCTACAAGCAGCAGCTGTGCACAGAGTAAACGCAGCCTGGTTTGATCGCAGCTGTCATCATTGTTCGGGGACGACTTGGGGTGAAGAACAGTGGGGGAGGCCACGCTCTTAGTGTGCACGACTTTCAGACTGAGAAAAGAAATAGTAATTGAACGGTTTAGACATCTATTACAAGTGTGAAAGATCATGAAAGAGTACCCTTTAAAATGCAAATGAGCTGAAACATTCTCATTCCCTTTAAGGTACAATCAAGGAGCTTGCTACTTGCTTGACAGGGCTAAGATATTTCTCTTTAGCAAGCTTGGAAAAAGTTAAAGTCGTCTTAAGGACACCAAGCTTCTTGGTGAGCTCAGGCTATGTCCGGGCCTGTGGCTGCTTTTGTGGAGGAAGAGCTGTCTTCTTTTCTGTCCTTGATTCTTTGTTGAGTTAGGGATGGTGCCTAGTTCTTGCCAGTCTAGAAATTTTAGCTCTGTGTGACAAAATACACTGCACTTCACTTCTTTTGTACTTGCCTTAAACTTGTGTCAAGTACTGATATTTAAGAAGGATGAGTGAGCATCTGAGATAATTGATATTTGGACAAATTACTGGAATATTTTTGCTGGACTTTTTTTCCCCTGGTACTGGGAATTGAACTTGGGACCTTGTGCTTGTGAGGCAGGCGCAGCACCACTGAACTAAATCCCTGGCCTTGTTAAAATAGCTTCCACTGAGCAAATTCGATGACTGCTGGAGTAGTAACTGCAGCTCTACTTTGAATTCTGCTTCTCATAAACTTTCCCGCCCAGTGTGTTGTATTCTTGTAGCACTAAAAAGGATAATAAATAATGCAAGTAATCTTAATAGGCACAGGACTTGTTTGATTTGACACACCTCATGGCTTAGAAAACAAGTTGAGGGAAAGGGAACTCATTCATTGGACACCTTGATTTTCTAGATCAGGGTCATTTTCAAACTTACAGCAACATTCTCAGACTTTTTTTTTAAATTTGGAGTTGTATTAAATTGGAGTTGACAAAATGATGCTGGTTTTTACATGCTATAAAATCTTATTTGTGGAATTGGTAATGCTGTCTGAATGCAGAGAAAATTGACTCTTCAAGATCACTTTGCTATTTGAGGAGTTTGAAATTAAAAGCTTTCTTTTACCTGCCCTGATGAATACTGATTGATTTTAGTTGATTGGGATTTCAAATATTTTTCTTTAAACAAGTTTATATATCACAGGTAATTAATATAGATCTGGCTGTACAGATAAATACATTCTGTACTTACACAGGGACTTAAAACTTTTTTTTTTTTTGTACCAGGGATCAAACTCAGGACCTTGCACTTGTGAGGCAGGCGGGACTTTAAAAATTTTAATGTAGAATTTCTATATAGTGATGTGTACAGGTCTTACATATACAGCTTGATCACTTTTGACATCCGCACACACCCAGGGCCCATACTCCATGAGATGTTCCATGTTCTGTCACTGCACCGGGTTCTCTGTACTTCTAAGTCAATTTTCCCTACCCCCAAGTGAACGTAGTTGCTTTCTGATTGAAAAGTAATCAGTCAGCCAATACTAGCTGAGTGCACTTGTAGAGTGGGGTGGGTAATACTGTAATTTGAGACATGGTCTCACTGTGGTAGCCCAGATTGGCCTTGAACTGCTGATCCTTCTGTCTCAGCCTCCCAAGTGCTAGGATTGTAGGCAGGTACCACTATGCTTGGCCTTAATTTTCTTTCTTAAGCAAACAATCACATAGTTGTCTATTTCATTTCTAACCCCCTGTTGCCATACTTGGTGGTGTTTGTGGATATAGATACTCATTTGCATCGTGTTGTCTTACACACAAATCACGGCCCAGGATCAGACAGACTTGGTAGGATGTTTGGGTCTCAGTGTCCCCCTCTGTTGATGGATGACACTGCACATTTCTTTTCTGGAGGTCAGGCCCTCGCTAGCATTATTCTCAGTCTATGTGCTCTCAACTCCCTGGTCACAGCTCTGTGTGCCTGGTTTCTCTAAGTCCCTGTAACCAGTCCTGTGTCAAGTTGGCCACACCCCTGTTGAGATAGTTGCTCAGAGCAGCGCATCACCTGTTCCTTTTCTAATGGTTTCATGGTTGTAGATAATTTGACATTAGATCCAGCTCTTGCCATAAAGTTATCATGCATGAATGCTTTTTCATAAGATTATAGTGAAAAAACATTACACTTAGATTTTAATGAGTAAATTTAAAAGTTCAGATCCAGAAGGGAAAAAAAAATTTTAAGAGCAGATGGAGCCAGGCATAGTAGTGTGTACCTGTAATTTCAGCACTCAGGAACCTGAGGTAGGAGGAGCACCACAAGTTCAAGGCCAGTGTGGGCTGTAGTTCAAGGCCAGCCTAAACTACATAGTGAGACCCTGTCTCAAAAACAAAACAACAAAGGAAAAACAACAACAAAAAACCCAGATGGACATCAAGTAGAAGGCACAAATGTGAGAACAGAACACTTTTAGCTTCTTTACTTAAGATAAAAAGAGAACACAGACTTTGCAGACAGTTACAGGGACTCCTGATACAATTGGAAGGAGAGAGAAATGGATAAAATGGACATGTGACCGGTGGTGATTGTCCTTGCTACTCATAAAAGACCAAGGTTCTGATAGTGGCCTCAATACTGACTGTTAAGGTGTAAGACAATTTTGAGCTGGGTGTGTTAGCTCATGCTTGTAATCCTAGCTACCTGGGGAAGCTGAAGCAGGAGGATTTTCAAGTTCAAGGTCATCCTGAGAAACTTACTGAGACCCTGTCTCAAAAAATAAAGAGAGGTAGATAGGCCGCTCATTGAGAAGGCCCTGAGTTCAGTCTCTCCAGTATCACCCCCACTCCCAAAGGCAGTTTCTTGTAGGCAGTGCCTGTGTACTTTGGGCATTTGAGAAAGGTAGTGTTAATGTAGGCATTGTTTTCTTATTTCCTAGCTATATGATTTCTTTTCCATAATACAGCTTCTGTCAAGCCCTATAGCAGCCCGTTATTGGTTAGGTTTGTATATTCCTGTTTCATAGCATTTAAAACTCTGTGCTTTAAAATGATTTTGTTGTATGAGGTAAAGTGTGAGTGTGGTGTCTGGCTGTGTGTATTTGTGTAGGGGATGGCCATGCATAAAAGCTCACAGTATGTCTGCCAGAAGAGACCACGTCCCTGAGAGATTGAGTTGTAGACCTAAAGGGCTCTCCACTGTTGCATGAGTTGATTGGTTTAAGGATCAGCAAAATGTTGGATTATTTTTCTCTTTTGGCTGTAGCTGTCAGCTATCCATGGGATTGTAGTGTGTGAAGTTTAAGAGGATGAGGTTAGCCTCTTATTCTTAGGAGTATGCAGCTAATCCCTAGAAAGCCTCACAATAACCCAGCTGTAAGTTTCTTTATAAAACAAATTCACCCTAGGAGAATAATGCATATCCTGTTACCAAGAGAAGACTACATAACACACAAACATGGTTCTTCTGGCTCTGCTGACACATGTTTAGTGACATACCTGCCGTTTAGACACCAGCCTGTTCCCTTTACTACCTTTCCACAGTGAAGGAACAGTATTAACAAAGAAGTCTTTTGCACATCCAGTTTCTCCTCTGGTTAGGTTAAATTGTTTTAACAGTAAAATGAGGTGTTTTTTGACAAATGCAGGGTTAAGCCTCATTTGACCTGATTTCAGTCCTCCAAGTATCAACCCCCCACCCCACCAGAAACGGGGGCAATTTCCTGTAGCAGTGCTTTTGAACTTTGGGAATTCAAGGTCATCTAGGCATTAGTATCTTAATTCTTCTGTGTTGTGGTTTTTATTATATAATTAAGAAAGGTGCATATACTTCTTAATTACCCCATATATTGTCCTATGGTTTCTACTTGGTTCTTTGGTACACACCATTTTACATTTTCTTTTCTTTTTTTTTTTCTTTGTTTTGGTATTGGGGATCGAACTCAGGACCTTGAGCTTGTGAGGCAGGCACAGTGCCACTGAGCTAACTCCCTGGCCCTCTTTTCTTTTTTTTTTTTAGAGGGAGAAAAGAGTTCCTGAATGGAAAGTAGAGTGCCCCATTTTATGAATTATGCCTATATGTATGTTTATTTTTTGAGATACAATTTACTTACATCAAGTTTACCTCATCACAACTCAATATTTTTTGTATATTCACAGAGGTGTGCAGACATCACCGTCTAATTCGAGTATTTCATCATCCCCAAAAGACCACATACGTACTAGCATTCACTTCCCATGAGTCTTCTTCAACCTTTGGCAGCCCAGTGCCTTTCTAATGCTGTGGATTTACCTGTTTTGCACATTTCATATGATATGTAGCTCTTTGTGACCGATCCTATTTATGTAGCATAGTGTTTTCAAGGTATATCTTTGCTCTGGCAGGTACCAGTCCTTTTAAAGAACATACCATTGTACCAGCATAGTGTAACCTGTGTTGGTCCATACATAAACTAATGAACATTTTGGTTGTTTCCTGTGAAGATTCCTGCCTTGAATATTGTGTACAAGTATTATGTATGTTTCTTTTTCTCTTAGTACTGTACGTAGAAGTGAGGCCAGTAGATCATGTGGTGACTTTAACTTTTTCAGGAACTGTCAGACTTTTTTTAAAGTGGCCACACATTTTACGTCTCCGCAGAAGTATGTGGGAATTCTAGTTTCTCTCCATGCTATCCAGCAGTTTTTGTGCCCGTCTTTTTCTTCCAGCCTTCTTAGTAGGTGTAAACTGCTGTTTTCATATGGTTCTGATTTCCATTTCCTTGTTGACTAATGATGCTGAGCATCTTTTTACCTGATACCTGTGTGGTTTTTGAGGTGGATCTCTCCAAACGTGACTTTAAAGTGCTGCCAAAAAAGAGGGGCAAATCAGAAACAACCTTGAAATGCACATCAACTCAGGTCTGTGAGTCTGAGGACTCTGATCTTGTTTTCCTAACTGTAAGGTTCATGCAGGGAAGGTGGAATAAGCACAACATAGATCATGCAGTTCTTGAAGTAGAGGGAAGATGTGTGCGATTCCTTTTGGTGCCTGCGTATATGCCTGGTATCAGTTTTGCCTCTGGTACCATTTTCTCTTGCTTTTTTCAAGCTTTGGGTAAATATCACTGTCAAATAGAAATTGTTTCTATTTTACGTGTACAATTTGACGTTTTGATACACGTACGCATTGTGAAATGATTACCATGGTCAAGCTTGTTAACATATCCATCACCTCCCACCTTTCCTGTGTGGGGCAAATACACGTTCTACTTGCAGCAAATTCTTAACAGATTTCAAACACAATGGTGTTACCTTTGGTCACCGTGCTGCACATTAGATTTCCAGGATTCGTTCATCCCATATGATCCGAGACTTTGTACCCTTTCAGCAGCAGTTCCCCAGTCTCTGGGAGCCACCATTCTACTTGCTGCTTCTACACATTCAACACTTGGGTTCCACATAAAAATGAGATCATGGGTGTTTTGTTTCTCTGAACCTGGCTTATCTCATTTATGTCCTCCATGTTCCCTCATCCTGTCACAATGATAGTTCTTTCTGCTTTTGAGAGCCTGCATAGTATTCTGTTGTACATACATAACATTTTCTTTGCCATTCATTTACTGATGGATTCTTAGGTTCTGTCCATCTCCTGGCTCTTAATAATGAATGCTCAAGTGAGCATGGGAGTACAGGTATCTCTTTGAGATGTTTCATTTCTTTTGAATACAGGATATACACAGAAGAAGGATGGCTGGATCATACCAGTTTTTTTGTTTTGATTTGATTTTCTCTTTAGTACTGGATATTGAACCCAAGGGTGTCCTACCAGGGAGCTACATCCCTAATCTTTTTTATACTCTATTTATTTTGAGACTCAGGGAGTTGACCAGACTGCCTTTGAATTTATGATCCTCCTGCCTCATCCTCCCAGAGTGGCTGGGATTATAGACTTACACCACCATACCTGGCTTCTATTTTTAGAGTTTTGAGGAACCTCCCTACTGTTTATTATCTTAATGACATCACTAATTTACATTTCTAGAAATGCTGTGTAATTATCCTCTTTTCTCCGTACTCTTGTCAGAACTTTTCTTTTGATATTCACCATATTAGCAGGTGTGAGGTGATATAACTGTATGTCATTATAGTTTTGATTTGCATTTCCCTGATGACTACTCATATTGAGAATTTTCTTCATGCATCTGTGACCCTTTTTTTTTGTACCAGGGATTGAACTTGGGTCCTTGCACTTGTGAGGCAGGCAGCAGCACCACTGAGTTAAATGCCCAGCCCTGTGACCATTTTCTGTATGAGAAATGTTGGTTTCTGTCCTTTGCCTTTTTAATTGGGTTGTGCTGGAGCTTTCCCCCTTACTGAATTGTTTGAGTTCAGTGGTTTGCAGATATTCTCTCCCATTCCTTAGGTAGCCAGTGTGTCATTTTCTGGGTGCACCCGTACTGAGATGGGCCTTTTAAGTGCATTGTTACTTATTTTTTTTTTTTTTTACTATTGTCTTCAAGTGCCTGGAGAATTCTTGGCCCCATCAGTAGTTTCTCCCTGTTTATCATCTTTGCCCCTCTTCCCGAGAGAGGCCAGTCACGTAACGGGAGGTTTTCCAGTAACTCCTATAATGGTGTCCTTGAGGTTGCTGCTGTTAGACAGCCCTTTCCACTTGTTTACATAGCACACCAGTTTTCTTTTTTCTGCAGTGCCCCTAGATGAGAACTGAATGTGTTAAAGAACAGGAAAATAGCAGAAATCAAGGCAGAATGATTGTGAGAGAACTGTCAACAGATGCGCCTTTTCACGTTTTTTCCCCCCTTTTAAAAATGTTCCCATACTTTGTACTGTAAATGCCACTACTGTCACTCTTAGCGTTCGAGTTGCCACCTAGGGGCATGGCTTTTGGCCTCGTTGGGTTAAATTTTGGTGACACGGTTGTTACTAGAGTTGTAAAGTGGGTAAAATTTCCAACATTAACGTTGATTCAGTGTTAGGTGGTACAGAGCTTAGCATTCTAGTGAGGAGAAGGTAGGCATTGACCTTTATTGTTGTCCTGGGTGTCCTGCTTCATTGTACAGGCAGCTCGGTGGTGACAGAGTAGATGCTGCACATGTGTTTTAGAAACAAAAATGTGGAAACCACTACACCATGACATTATAGTTCTGAATGTAAACAACAAAGTCAGTTTCATTATAGTAACATAATTGTCCCAGTGCATTAAAAAATTTAAATGTGTGGCTGTTGTTTGACAGGGATGACTTTATTCCCTGTGGGTTTTCAGTATCATTATCTTGGGATTTGGTATGTGTTTTTCTTGTCTCTCAGTCTGTTCAGATTGCTTCAGTTAGAGCAAGTGCATTTCTTTCTATCCTCAAGCCTATATCTTTTCTATAATTTTCTTTGAGGCATCAGAATACCACTCTGAAAATTCCCAGGGTCTGTCTTTTCCCCAAATTGTTTATAAAATACAGCACAGCCCCTCTTCCCCAGGTTGTTAATGGAATCAACTTTAGAAAGCAGATGTTCAATTTTTGAGTTAAGACGGGATTGGGTGGTGATGAAGGGACAGTCAGTGCTTGGATGTGTAAACTACAATTTGGCGAGTGATTTGGCACACAAAACGGAGGTAAGGGGACAGAATTTCGGCTTAGATCTTGACTGGGTTTTCTTAGCCTCAGTGCTGTTGACATTTTTGGCTTCAGGAGTCTGTGTGTGATAGAGCACTAGCTGTGCAATGTAGGATTATTATCGTTATTATTATTGTTACCATTTTGGTACTGGGGGTTCAGCCCAATGTTCAGCAGCATTCTTGGCCTCTGACTGCCAGTAGCATTTCACTCCCCAGCTCCAGCTGCAGCACCAGAAATGTTTATAGATGGTGCCAAATGTCCCTGTCTGAGGGACGGGTGGATGTAAAATTGCTCTGTTTGAGAACCACTGGTCTAAGGTAGATCTAAAGCCCAAGAAGTCAACTATAATTCTAAATGCTACCATTATCAGAAATGTCTGTTTAAAGAGTTTCACAGACTATTCTGCCTTAGTATACTTTGTAAGCATTTTTTTTAAGCACTGTGGATCAGTGGGGTCTTACACTGAGCTACATCCCAAGCCCTTTTTATGTTTACTTTTGAGAACAGGGTCTTATTAAGTTGCCGAGTTGTCCAGGTTAGGCTTGAACTTGGAATCTTCTTGCTTCAGTCTCACAGTGTGCTGGGATTGCAGGGGCGTATACCACACCCAGCTCATAAGCATTTACTTTTTAGTGGTGCTTTTTTTTTTTTCCTCCCAGAACCAGGGTTTGAACTTAGGACCTTGCACTTGACAGGCAGTCTCAGGGCCACTGAGCTACATCCCTGGCCCAGCATTAACTTTTTAAAGTGCTTCCTAGTTATTATACACTAGCGATTCCATAGAAGTGTGAATTTCCCTTGTCGTATTGGGAAGACATGTAGTTTTTCAAATGTTAGGTGCAGGTCTTAGTCAGTAGAGAACAGATGTAACACGAAGGTTTTCGGCCGCACAGCAGTGGCAGTGTCACTCTTGTTCTTTAGGTGGCTTTGATGCATTTTCCTTTTGGTGAGGGTGGTGGGTTCTAGATAGCTTCATGTAAACGTCATTCAGGGAAAATGTTCTCTGGAGATAGCGGGGCTGATGTGGGCCAGCAGCCCCTTTCTGGAGCCCCTGTCTCACTCTTTAGGTACTGACCTCCGGTTAAACAAATGTGTTTTATCTTAGAAACAACTTTCATCTATGGAGGAAGCTTGATTCTTTACTAGCCTCTCTCGGAGATGCCTGGGAGCACATGAAGTCCTCCTTTTCAGATGAAGGGCTAGGATCGAGAGATGACTGAGAACCAGTTTGTGTTGCTGCTGTTAAGTCTGGTGGTAGAGCTGTACTTGTTCCTGGGTATAAAGAATTGCTCTTGATACTGGGCAGTGAGAGAGAAATGTTAAGGCTTCAGAGGAACGGGGGTTGCCCAGCTCCTTCCTGTGCAGGACTGAGCTGCTGTGGTTACAAGAGAATGCTGCCCTGGGATGCACCATGCTGTGCAGTCCGCATTCTGGTGCTGAGCCCTGGGCTCAGCCTCTTAGCTTTGAGTGGGTCTCATCCTGAAGCGGGAGCCCCCTACCTCCGTCCTCGCTTGGATGTGCGCGCTCCCGTTGGCTAGTGGATGTGAACACATGAAGTGCTTCTCAGGACCAAGAGGTCAGTGAGCGAGAGTGGATCCACATTTCCTGGAATCACAACACTTTCAGCATTTGTGTCCCATCTAATTGCTATGTAGTGCTCTGACAAGGTTTTGCTTTTGCTTTAAACAAGCAGCTCTCAAGATGACTGGGCTAGGAATGGCAGAACCCAGAACCTAGTTCCTTGGAATGGTGGACAGTTAGCTTTCTGCAAGAGACCTAAGAGAGCCAGAGCAGGGTGGAAGGGTTATTACCATGAGCATTCAGGCTGTTGGATGTCTTCTTTGGTAGTTATTAGCCTGACTGCTGGGTCTAACCACACACATTTACTTCACAGCTGAGATGAAGGCCCATCGTTGCCTAAGCTAGCCCCCCTTATCAGTAATATTTCAGAGTCAGCTTTCCAGCTCATCTTTCTGAAAGCTGACTGGGATTCAGAAAGAAAAACTGCACAGAATCCTCCTAGGTATGTGTTCGCTCCCACCTAAAATCCACCTCCAGAGTTACTCTTGTGTGGTTCCAGTCTGGATTTTGGAGGGCGCTGAGGTTGCAGGGAGGGGCGAGAGAGGTGCGTCCTCCACCCTGTGTTAAATCCCTTCCCCTCTCATCTTCTTTTAATCAGTGCCGTGCTTAATTACCCCAGTATTTGCTTGTGTATGCATCGCTGCATTTCCCCAGAAGCTGGACACAGCTCGCACTCTCCATAATGATAGTAACTGCTGGTAGGGCAGACCTGTTCCACGTCCTTCTCTGCACACGTTTCTTATGGCAGGTGTCTCGTTGCTAATTAAGTGCTAATGAGCATGCCTGGTGGACCGTGATGCCACCGCCAGTGTCTTCAGTTTTATGTCTCACTATTGCTGATCTCTTAAAAGGTGACAGAGCAAGAATTAGTGTCTTTGGGATGACAGGAAGGTGATTTTCTGCGTAAAAGAAATTGTTATGATCTCAAATGGTGAATGAGTAGTTTCTAAATACTTTTCAAGAATACTGTTAATGTTGCCTATTTTGACCTCAGCCCCTTTTCCATTTCTCCCTCTAATTAGAAGGCAGTTTTTGAAAGGAGGCAGACCCTCAGGACTTTCTAAAGGTGCTAGGAATGGTGGGACGTTTACTGAAGAATGACAGCAGATGCTGATTTATGGCTTTAAAAAGGTGTTTTCTCTTGCTCTTGGGTGGGAAGTATGTTTGGGATCCAATTAGAAATCAGTGGCCGGCCTAGGGCCTGGGGTTTAGCTTAGTGGTGCTGCCACCTGCAAAATCAGTGGCCTGGCTGGATATTACTGAAGATCTGGCATGAAGATTTCATATATTTATTTCATGCAAGGGAGTAGTAAGTAAAACAAGTAATTAAACTGCAGTGACGTGAGTGTAGATCAGAATCTTAAGAGTTTTCTAAAGTTCACCTTAGAAAGTGAGCTTCAGTTTACTGTTTCATCAAACACAAGTTTTCTTTGGACAACTGAGGTACATCCAGATTGGTGAGGCAGAGGCTGTTTCTTAAATTACTTTCTCATGATATGCAACATGCTTGTAAATGTAACATATAAGAGCAGTGGTTCTGGCTAACATCCCTGAGGGTTTGAACCATCGCTGGTACGTGCGTGACTGGCATCAGGCAGCTCCTGCCACTGGAGGGACAAACATCTCTTCACTTTTCTTGGTGTTTTCACTAATAAATGAGTACAAAACTACCTAATGGGACAGCCCTGTCATAAACATGCTAATGTGAACAGATTTATAAGATCCGCGGTGGTTTAAGTGATAGACTGAGGCCAAAGAGGTGTGGTAGAAAAGGCATTTGGGAAGAGGGGCTTGGGTCGCCCCAGTAGGAGTCCGGCCTGGCTGTCTTCATGGAGCTTGTTAACCTCTCCGGATCTCTGTTTTCCTCTGGACATAAGAATGGTGGGTGTGAGGTGCGGGACTTGAGAAAGGAATGGGAGGCGGTGTGTTTGTGTCGTCTCCATTTCTCCCTGACCGGAGCTCTGTGGGCCAGGACAGGGAAGAGTGCAGCAGTGAGGGCCATTGACTGCAGCCCCTCCTGCCGAGCAGGAGCCTCAGCAGTTTCCCAGGGCTTTTGGGCCTTGGATCCCTCTGAGAACCAGGAGCATCAGTAGTTGTTACATCTTGAGAAGACTTGATGACGTAGTAACGCAGAGGGTCCGGGTGATGCCCAAGAGGCACCCAGGCCTGTTCTTCTTGCTGAGTTTTGTTCATTAAGATAAACATTTTGGTTTTGTCTCCATAGACGATTGGGGTAAAGAAATGTGGGCAGGTAGGGTGAGATGCACTCACCTGGTAACTGGGGACTGGTTTGGGTGTGCTTAGTGTGCTGTGCAGTGCGCAGCCCTTCCCTCAGCCTTGCTGGTCTGAAATCCAGAGGAGTCTTGAAATCCTTTAGCATCTTAGATTCAGACAACTGGATTTCCTCCCTGAAGGCAGTTAGAAATGGAGCTAAGTGTGGGTCCTTTCTAACTCAGCCAGACTTGCTTAGTAACAGACACCAGCACTGTCAGAGGGTGAGTCACGCCAGGAAGTGACAGTGCACATCTGCGGGTTAGATGAGATGGTGGGAAGAGGAGACTAAGTGGGTGAAAGCTTGTGGCGAACGGAAAGCACTAATCTCATTTTCCCCTTTTCCTCTCCTGTCTGTGTCCCCATCCCACTCCCTGTTCTGTGTCTTGCACCCTCTCGATTCTGTTTTCCCTTGGATGCTGCCTCCGTCACTGTGACCACCACACCTGCTCCCTTCCCTCCCTCTCCCTCACCGCCTCCAACAGCAGCAGCAGTTGCAAGCTCAGCATCTCTCACACGGCCATGGACCCCCAGTGCCCCTCACGCCTCACCCTTCGGGACTGCAGCCTCCTGGTATCCCGCCCCTGGGGGGCAGTGCCAGCCTTCTCGCACTGTCTAGTGCTCTGAGTGGGCAGTCTCACTTGACAATGAAAGATGACAAGAAGCACCATGATGCAGAGCACCACAGAGGTGAGAGGCCGGGCAAGCCGGATTAGGGCTTTGCCCTCATACTCAGACAGTGCTGCAAAGTTGCGCATCGCTAACGAGAGCCCCATCCTATACAGAACAAACAGTGAGCTAAGAGGAACTGTCGCAGAGCTTTCCACAGACACCCAGTCCGCCCTGCTCATTTGCAGGGCTTTCCGTGGGTGCCTGTAGATTTCTCAATCTGGTTAGATTGCAGGCATCTTGACATCTTGGCAACTGCCTCGTTAGTGCCAGTGGCCTGTACATATTATGGAAAATTGTTAACTGCCTAATTGGGTAATTTTCAAAGAAAGTAATGTTGTTAAATGGGGCGAAATAAGTTAAATTTGAAAGTGAATGTGTTCAAATGAAAGGTTTGATAATTGCATCTGTTACTACTTAGTTTCATAGGCTTTAATTCTAGTATGCATTAAATATTGGGCAGAATTGCACTTGACTAATTTTTGAAGAAAAGTAATTTATTCTGTCAAGAAATAAAAAAAATAGGCTTTGTGTATGGTTAAACTGTAAATCTTATGTTTACAAAATACTGTTAATTTTCAGGAAATCACTGTATTAGGAATGTGCAATGACTTATATAAATAAAAGCCATTTTTAAAACTGTTTGGGGCTTGTGTTCTAATTATTCCCCCCTTTTTTTTATTTCTGTCCTTGCCTCTGTGTCTGAACGGGCATGTCTGTGCGTTTCTTGGTAACCTCGGGAGCAGACAGAGAGCCTGGCACAGTAAGTACCCCCGCACCTGACACACAAACACAGCCCCACGGTTCTTCCCCATGCAGCCCTGCCTTACGTACATGGGCACAGACAGACGCACATGCTCCCCCTGTCTCTTTCAGTAACCTGGCTTTCTCCTTTTCCTTTTTCTTGTGTAAGGTTATTTATTTATTTATTTATTTATTTTGATATATGATAGCTTCCCCTCTTTTTAAAAAAAATTTTTTTTGTTAGATAAGAGGGGTATGATTTGGAGTTGAGGCTGTTTGCTGTAATTACTCACTCACCTGGAAATACACTTTTATCTAGATCCCAGGCCCACTTTAAAAATGTTTATTGTTGCATTCTGAGTCCTGGTTGCATGGAGTTTAAAACAACATTCATTTTTATCTTTATCTTATGATGGGTTTATAGATAAGAGCACAACTCTTTGTGGAATTGGGTGGTCTTGCGTTTACATTCAGTACCCTCTGGATGCATCTTAGTTGCTAGGTTTCTATATCTACTTTTCTTTGCATAATTGTTCTTTTATGTATTTGGTTTTTTTTTAAAGGCAGGATCTTGTTGTGTAGTCCACGCTGATCTTGACCTCAGTATGTAGCTCAGGCTGGCCTTGAACTTGACGTGTTCCTCCTGCCTTAGCCTCCCAAGTGCTGGGATCACAGCCATGTGCTACCATGCCCACTGCATAATTGTTCTTGGAGTGTGAATTTGGGCTTAGATTTATGTTAGGCCTTACACTGGCATACAAAAAAAAAATGCTTAAAGACAAAAAAAATTCATTGGACATTGCAATGTGCTTGTAGATTTCACCTTTTTACTTTCTAAACAATACCTATATTGTATGCTGTATGTTTGACTGTGCATAGATCTGCCAGGTAGCTGTGGGGACAGCTGTGTCCAAAATGCAACTCAAATACTGTGGAGCAAATAGAGGGTAAGAATTTAGTTCCTATTCAGCTAGAATATCATATAATTTTTGCCTCTTCTCCTTTGTTTCTGAACATAGCAATATTTTGACCATATTTAACATGGGGGAAAATGGGACCTTGAACTTTTAATGATAACCTCTGTGTGTGTGTGTGTGTGTGTGTGTGTGTGTGAACCAAGGGCCTTACATGTGCTAGACAATGTTCTACCACAGAGCTGAGCCTTCCCCCCTCCCATTTTGGTACCTTCTTTTCTTAGGACTTTAGGGGGAAGAGACATAAGTTTTTTTTTAGTTTGAGAGTTTCCATCCCCCTCTCTTCTGTGTGGAGAGTAGCTACTTTGAAAATCTGTAAGACAGATACCAGTGTATTTTGTGTGTTGGGATGTGTCTGGAGGAGTGGGTAATGGCTAAAAGGAAACTTCTTGTGCTGTGAATTTTCTTTGCAAAATATTGAGGGCGAAAAGGGACACAACATTATGTCTAGGAAATAAAAGTGTGGAAATACTTTATACAAAGTACAAATGTAGTAAACTGGCCTTGCTTATGGGTGCAGTTTTTGTTTTCCTGGTTCATTGTCTTCACAGAACATCTTTTCTGCCATGTCCATTTAATACAGTATCGTATTAAAACCCTAACACACAGTGTTAAAGAAGGTGTGTGGGGAAGCCCTTCCTTCTTGCCTCCTTCATGCCTTTTGATTTATTGAAAGCTTTGGGACTTTACTTCTGATTTAGTATTTTCCTCCTTAGTACTACTGTGTCACCTTAAATGTCTATTCATTGGGTGCTCACTACATGTCAGGCAGTGTGGGACACACATGTAAAATTTGAGGTATGTAACAAGCGGCACAAGATTCCTCAGCCAAGGAGAGGTGACAAGAATATTAGAAGATATGTGACTAGAAAGTGAGCAAAAGTTGTGTAACGGCGGCACCACACATGATGTGTGGGCTCTGAAATACTGTGGGTGCGAATCAGTTTGATAGTTAAGCCAGAGGCATCTGTCATTTCTCTGTGCCAGCACTTCTGGTTGTACCTAGTAACCTTATTTGTTAAAAGGCTGAGAAACGTATGCAAGTACTTAGTTCATCAGGGGAGTGAGTGAGAGGTGACTGGAGGGAGGATGATGAGTTGTACACCTAAAGGGATACAGGACAGTTCCTGAATTTTAGGTGACTGTGATTGTTTCTAAGTCCCTATGTTACAGTTAGCAGTGAGTGAACTTTCTGGTAAAAAATGCAGTGGGTGAATTGTATTGCCCTATGTATAAAGTACAGTAATATAAAAGAAAAGGGTGACTTACATAATTACGGCTTGTATCCTTCTTCCTGCTAGATTTTTGACAAATTTTAAGGATCTGTTAATATTTTCAGAAATGCATGTATTGTTTTTACTGACTAATTATTGCAGCAGACTCTTGGGTAGTGATGATAATATAAAATGGGAAGACTACACTAATTGTAACGTGAACATTTAATTAAGTCTTCAAAGAGGAGTTAAGTTGTTCACTGTCCACATAAGTGGGATTTTGTTGCAATTACACAAAATTAAGTGGCTCTCAAAACAGTGTACAATTGAATATGAGCAGCAGTGAGTAATAAGATGGTGTATGCTATGGTTTGAATTGCTAAGTCTAGTTCTCTTTGGTAGATAAAGTCATGCAGTGGGGTTATGGGCTGTTGCCACAAGCCAATGGCTTTAAACTTTATGGCCTCAAGATCTTAACTGTTTCTTCCTCAGAATTAAAATTATTAGGGATCCCTAAGAAGTTGTTTCTCTTGGTTACGTACCTTTTACATTTACTGAATTAGAAAACTGTTGAAGGTGTCATTCAATGATAGAACTTTTATCATCCATGAACTCTGGGTATAATTCCAGTACCAAAAAAAAAAAAAAGGCATTTCAAAATCACTTGAATAAAGAGCTGTTTCGCTTTGTTAACATAAATGACATTATTAGTGAAAAATCATATTCCTAAAACAAAAGTTAGTGGGATGAATTGGCTCTTTTTTTTTAGATGGTGTGGGGATTGAACCCAAGACCATACACATACTGGATACACACTTTGCCTTCTTACCTTTTCTTGCCCTTAGTTCTGTATGAAACATATTAGAGTGTACCTCTCTTTACAAACTTAATTTTTTCTATAAATCTGGTTGCAGAATTTGTTCCACGATTCTGGTTGCAACTGTATTGCAAGTGTAGTACATAAATGCTTACAATTAGTACAGGGTACTTAGTACATACAGTACAAATAGTACATATATGCTTGCAGTTTGGTTGCAAACAGAATCATGGAAAGAATTAAGCTCGTGGGCTGAGGCACCACTGTGTTTAAATCAAGTACAAAAAAATTAGATAATTCTGTAGATCCAAAGGTAACATAGATGTCTGCGGAGGTATAGCTGTGAGCCTAAAGCTGGTTCGTAGGTACTTCATATTTATTCTTAATGACAGAATTACTCAGTTTTCTAGTTTGAGCTTTTATGGCAGGAAAACAAATGAGCCTTAATATAAGCAATCTGTTTTAATGTGAAACCTGGAAAACAAAAGCAGTAAGAATGGAATAAAAACAACTTAAGTTGTTGTTTCTGAAAGGGGTGAATACAAAACTTTTTAGTGACTTACTGTTTATTTGGTTTTTAAATTTGATTTTTCTAATTTTCGATCTTTGTTTTTAAAATGTCTTATGTGAGTGCAGCTATTGAGCAGAGAAATAGGAAATGACTTCAGTAGTTTATATGCAGTAGTAATAATACAGAGTGGTAATAAAAACAGCCTTTAGATTATTTTGATCAAAAAATAACGAATTAAATTTTGTCTGAAGGAGCTATCATTTAAATAATCTTCTTGAAAGACTTGATTTAGAAAATTGATAGGGTTGCAAAGCTTTAAAAAATTATAGAACGTTGCATACAAATACTTTACTCATTTCACAAACATTTACTGAGCACTTAGCTGTATGCCAAGTGCTGCTTGAGGTAGCTCATATATTCGGTGCTGCTTTGCACTCACCTCTTTTAATGTCACATAAAAATACTGGTTGAATATAGTAATACTAAAATACCTAACCATGTGCTTGCTAATTGCAAAGGGAGAGGGTCTCTGGAGTGTGTGGGGGAGACTCCAGAACAGAGGACTTGCTAAAGTTGTGTACAGAGTGCTATGGGTTGCTGTTCTTTTGCACAGTGAAAAAACTTAAAAAGGGTTCCTGATCCAGAAGTCTCAAGCATCACTCACCTACGTTACCTGTCATAGGACTCAGCCCATCGTTTTATGAACGAGACAGCAGTGTCCTCAAAGACCAAGGGCTTCTGGTGAAATAGTGACTTAGATAACAGAGTTGTGAGATGATGTTTGAGGGAGCATTTTGTCGCTCTCTGACTACTAAAATCATCAGTGTCCATATTTTGAACTTACTTAAAGGTAGTTAGGGTTTCATTGCTTTATTTAATAGAAGATGAATTTTTTTTTTTTTTAATTACATCTTCTTGACAGAGGTAGGACCAGCTCTAAATTCAGGTCTACCCATTGCTTTATTTTTTTCTCAGAATGACACTAAATGTTATAGAGCACAAACAGATTAAGATTTGCTTTGCTTTGAGGGTACCATGGTCTCTTTCTGGAGAAATTTGGGCACATGCAACATTGCTGGGTGGTAGAAAGAACCTGAGTTGGACAAAGGCAGCTCTGGGTGGGATTCTGGCTGCATGGTCAAGACTTTCCAGTGGGGTGAGAATGGGGTGACCTCACGGAGAGAGCATTAGGTGACCTCAAGAGGGGAGGCACCTGGCAGAGCAGATGCCTTAGGAATTTCTGTGCAGAGTAGCAGACAGTAAATATATTATTAGTTACTCTCAGCCCGGTCACTTGTGATGTCTTCCTTGTAAAACACAAACTGCATCAGGCAATTATGTAAGTGACTAGCCACAGGCCACACAAGCCACTAGGATCATTCTAAAGGTGTGAATGCCAGGAAGCGGTTCCTTGCTCATCCTGACTTAATCCTTTCTGTAACACTTAGTGCTGTCAAAGACAACCAGGGATGAGCAAGGTCGGTCTCACCTAAATATGAGTTAATCTTGACCTGATATGCGAGAAATGACCTGAAAATGAAGGCTAACACTGAGATGAGTCATTGAAAATTTTAGAATTTAAGTAAGGTGGAAAATACATAAGTGTTCTTTAGCAGTTGCCTCTGCAGATTTCCTTTTTGGCAGAATTTAAAACAGTGTATTTAAAAAACTAGGAATTCTTTGTGGAAACGTGTGTCACTACTGTGAACCTCAAAGGAAAGGCCAGGTGATTTCCAGACTGGGGGGTAATCTCACTTGTACAGCATGGAGACGCCTGTTTACTGTGGCCACAGCTAGTCACCAAGGAGATGCTGCGGCTGTGTGCGACTGGAAAACATCCCTGTTCTCTCACTATGACTACAGTGAAAAGAAGCATCTTATGCTTCAACGAAGCAGCAGAACTGGGAGAAAGCAGGATTTACTCCCAGCCATCTTAGCCTTCAGTTTATGTTCTATAATTAGAGACCTCCATGCCCATCATCTCTCCCCCTTTTGACCTCATCATCTTTATCATCCTCTCTAGAAAATAGGCAGGGAACTTGGCATCTCCATCTTTGAAATGAGATGCGGACAGAAGTACTCTCATACCCAAATGACTGAAGTCCTAATCTGATGCTTTCTAGTTTTAAGGCCTTTTTTTGTGTTAGAAAGTATAGATTGTGAGTTTTGTTTACCTGACAATCTTGGAACCCAATGTGTTTCAGATTTCCGAGTTTTTCAGATTTGGGAATATTAGCATGGACTTTATTAATTGAGCAACCCTAATCCAGAAATCCAAAATCTAAAATGCTCTGAAGTTCAAGCCTGCAGTCATAAAGTTTCAGATTTCAGAGCTTTGTGGGTCTTGGATTCCTGGACTAGGGGTGCTCAGTCTGAAACTCGTCAGAGGCTAGAAAGCTAAGAAGCACAGAAGCACCCTGGTAGCTCTTGGCATGCATTAAAAAAGTGTTTAGCAGAGGTTGGGTTGTGACCCAATCCTGAGTTGGGGAGCGATGGTATCATGAGGTCATTTAAAACTATTTTTAAATAATTATATTTATTGGCTGCCTAGAGTTAATTTATTTTGTTTTGCTTTACCTGGAATAGGTTGAAGGGCAAGATGGAGTGAAGAGGTAGTGTGTGTTTAATGTGCTGTCCAGCCCCACCTTCACTGGCTGCTGCATTCATTGTCCCTGCAGGGCCATGCTGCACCTGCTGAGTCCTCCCAGCCAAACCACCCACCTGCCTTTTACAGCGCCAAGTTCCTAGGTCAAGTGCTCCTGCACTTCAGCTCTTCCCCATATTTTGCGCGCAAGCTACAAAATGTGTACTCTTCAGACTCCCTGCACGGCTGTGCCTCTGAGATGTTGTGCTTGCCACGTGGACACACTTTCTGATTTCTCTATGTTGCTGACAAGCAGGGATTCCATTAATCTTTGGGCTAAAAGTGAATTAGCTAAAATGTCAGACAGAATTCACGAATGACCAGTTGGACCGCAGCAAAAAGTACAGTATAGGGTGATGGCTTAATTGGTACCAGGTGTAGACAGAGAAGGCACACAGATGTGACGGGGAGCATCGTTACCTAATTGTTTTAATGTTCACAGAGAAGTTAATCGTCAGTGTAGGGTGTGCTAGCAAATTAGGTTCCCACTGCCGCAGTGTAACCGAAGATAAATGAGGTGTCAGGAGTTTCCAATCTGTACCTCTGACACAAACACTTTTCCTGCGGGGAAGAGAAAGTTCCCAAGGGGAATCAGCATGACAGCTAACGAAATCCATTTGAATAATGTGCATTGTTTTCCCATTAGGGAAACCTGTCTAGCTTTTGCTGTATCCATGAGTTGGTTTTCTGTTCAGATTTGCATCTGGTGGTTTCCTTCAGGGTTAAATATGTTGGCAGAAGAGTTGTTGGAGGTCTGGATAATCTTGAAGACTTCTGTGATGAGTGTTGAGTATTAACAGTGAAACATCTTACCAAACTTTCTTTCAGTCTCTCAGTCCCCTCTAGAATTTTCTCAGTAGATGTCAGCAGCCATGATTCTTTTTTGGTACCGGGAATTGAACTCGACCTTGTGTTTGCGAGGCAGGTGCCACTGAGCTAAATCCCCGGCCCCAGCCATGACTCTTGAAGTGCTAAAAGAAAAGTGCAATTCTTGGAATCAGTCCATAAAGATTGGTCTCTCTCCACATTGAAGGCTCTGGGTCTTTGGTTCCTTACTCCTGAGTGGGTGTTCAGAAGACGGGAAAGGGTGTGAGGTTGTCCTGAGTGGTCGTGATAAAGGAATCATGCAGTTGGGATATTAAGTGTTTAAGCAGAAGAGTCTGCTGGGTGCTCTGTGTGATCAGTACTCTTACGCTTGTTCTGTTCATTTCTTAGATGCAGGTGTAGCTGTGTAATTGCACTGGGATGTTACTGTTTTAAGACAATACATTGGCTTCTCCTACCCACTATCCAGACACTTTGCCCACTCTCTAGCTAACTTGGCACCCATCATAGTGCAGTGGGGAAAGGTCCTGGTTTGTGTTTCACACTAGGGAACTCTGCTGTGCTCTGAATCCTCGGAGGGAGAATACACAAGTTCTCTTGCTGGAAGATCAGCTTACTTTTCTTCTGACTAGCCCTCCTGCCCCTTGGTATAGTGGTTCTGTTCTGTTGTCACTCTTAGTGAAGTTAGATGTGATTTTTATAAAGCATCCAACAGTTGGGGTGTTACCTCGAAGACACCTACTGAAGTTTGATATTCTCAAAGATTGCCAGGTTTGCCTAAGATGGAGTGGTCTTGCTGGTTGTGGAGTATGCCTCCTTCATTGTCACACTGACGGGATCATCTGTCTCCTGGAGTCTCTCCTGTAAATGGAGAGAGCCAAGCCAGCCGTGCCTGCTTTAGGGACACTTTCTGCTTTCTGTCTCTAGTACCGAACTTTTTTTTTTTTTTTTTTTTTTTTTTTTTACAGGGGATGTGTGACCAACTTCATCTTTCTAAAACCTGACTCCAGGCATGCATATCTTACAAACCTTCAAAGCCTCTCACTGCTTCCTGAATTAAATACCAATTCTTAATTTTAATGATTCTGCATAGGGAACAGAATTTTCCATCTGGCTTGGGTGTGTAGGGGGGAATGGTGGAAAAGGTGGCTGGCAGGGTGAACTGGGGTCCCTCTGGACCCATCCTGAGCTATCAAATTCTTACTCTCTAAAGTCCATTTTAAATCCTAATTCTTTTTTATAAAATCTTTTTTAGCTTCTCCAAAAAGGTGCAGTCTTTTTCTGTGATCATTCAGAACACTGTACTTCTAAAAGCACCCAAATTCCATATAAACGCCCATCCTCGATAATAATAATCACGGGGGCCAGGGATGTAGCTCAGTGGTGCTGCACCTGCCTGGCAAGTGCAGGGTCCTGAGTTCAATCCTCAGCATGGGAAAAACAATAATAACAATAATAATAAACATATCATTGTTATTACGTGACAGACACTGTCCTAAGTCCTTTACATTTATTAACTTAATTCTCATAACCACCCTATGAGATGGGTACTACTGTTATCCCATTGTACAGATGAGGAAGCTAAGGCACAGAAAAGTTGGGTGACTTCCCAAGAACGTGGAGCTAAGACATGAGAGAGCTGGGCTGTGAACTGAGGCAGGGTGGCTTTTCAGAGTGCATTCACTCTGAGTTCTTCTCAACATTGTACAAATTCTAGAGTACAGTCTATGCAAATTCACATGGAATAAATAAACAAGCAATGGAGGAAATGAGGAGCAGAGTAGTCAGAGTTATCCATGCACAAAGAGGGAAGAGCTTACCCCAGAACAGAGGTGGAACTGAGGATGAAGAAAGAAGTGGGCCTAAATATCTTTCTAAACTGGTATGTCACTGAAAGAAGTGGATCTATTTTTTTGGGGGGCGGGGGTTGAGACAGGGTCTCACTATGTATTGGAGACTGACCTGGAACTCACTATGTAGCCCAGGCTGGTCTCGAACTCATAGCAGTCCTCCTGTCTCAGCCTCCCGAGTGCTGGGATTACAGGCATGCGCCACCACACCCGGCCTGAACATTCTTGAAGAGTCTTTTAACCCTGTTTTTGTGACTTGTCAGATATGCCTCTCCCTTTACCATTTTACTTGGCTTTGGATTCTTAAGCACGTGTAACACATAAGGTGTAGAAATCATTATGGTTTTTAGAATTTTAGATTGTTTTGAAAACTTTTCAAGTCTTCATTTGCTCAGGTTTGTAATTTTAAGTTTCTGTAGAAAACATAAGGTAAATAAGATGATTTTATTTATTTCTTAGCAAATCTTTAAAACAAAGGAAAACTTACATAAAGTCTGGAAATCCCAGCCTGAGGACATTTGTAATCAAAGTCTGCCTAGCATTTACAGTGTAGGAAAAATCCTGGCAGATCCTTAATTTTACCAGCTGCAAAGTGAAATAAAACACTGAGTTTCTTAGCTAGGATGAGCGTCTATAAGTCAGTATGGCAACACTGATTCTCATATTCATCAAACTCTGATTCATGGTTTAAATATATATTTGGCAGATAAGTATTTGTAAAAACAATTCTGCTTGTTGAATGCTGTGTTGCAGATTGGAGCCTGGGAAGAGCTGTCTGTGGCGGCAGCTTGGTCTGTAGAGCTGTCATCTTTGGGGCCTGGTGTCACAGGGAGCCAGTGCTGGGTGTGGTAGGACAGCTTGTGGCTTTTTCCCGAGGCCCTAGTCAGTGTAGCGTTCAGGAGCAGAGAGCCAAGCATCTCAGACTACTTTGATTTTATTATTATTGCTGTTAGGATTACTATTACAGACTTGCTGTGTTGCCCAGACTGGGCAGTTCATTTTAAAGTACGCTTCAGGTTTTCCCAATTCTGTTTGGTGTGGTCGGCTTATAATCAGATGAAGGACTCTGAGTGGTCGGAGGGAAGATCAGAGAGAACCGTGCGGTAGACGTTATTACGTCACATGAAAATGTTCATCGTTTACAGAGCTTGTGTGGGTGAGTGATTTGTAATTCGGTACAGGCATTCTGTGTATAGAAACAGCTTACAAATCACCCTTCTGAAAGGGACTTTGACGTATCGTTGTCCTATGTGTGTATTTGTGCGAGGGACGGACCGAGGCCTTGTCTTTGCCAGGCCAGCAGTCTACCAGTGAGCCACATCCTCAGCCTTAGGAAGAGCTTGCTGACGCTAGGCCGACTCCCCTGCTCCCTGGACACCCCAGTAAATCCAGGGGATTTTCGAAAGATACATCTTCAGGGTTGTTTTGGCTTCTTTCTGAGTTTGAGAGTTGTCTTCTGCATTTGGAATGATCTCTTTTTAAACGTTTGTTATGTAATATGGACTATGATATTCTGTAACATCGGAGCATAAATGTTGAAGGAGTAAAGGATGTTCCCTCAATACTCAGTTTTATCTTTCAGTTCTCAAGAAATATGAAAGTGGCTCATAACAACTTATCAAGATGACTACTGCCCACCCCAGCCATGAGGTACAAGCAGCCAGTTCATGAGGGCAAAATACTTTTGGTGTCTCGAGACATGTAGTAATACCTGCAGAGTCACTTCAGATTTCTAACAGCAAGTGGAACCGCAGTGATGAGGTCCCCAGCAGTACCTAAAACACCAGAACGGTTGCTGCTGCTGTCAGCACCGCTCACTAGGTTGGAGCCGTTTGCTCGTGTGAAGAACAAGCAAAGCTGGTGCTCAGGCTGAGACGGTCGCTCAGTCACACAAGTAGAGCCTGGGCTACTGGGACAAGGTAGGAGGGTGGGGCCTCCTTGATGAAGCAGCCTTGAAGTGGACAGCCCGCCCAGGACTGGTGTGTCTGTTCGGGGTGTGTGCAGGGCCTCCCCAGCCCACCCTCTCAGCTGCCGTGTTGTGAATTACTTTCACAGCATCAGTGGTGTGAAGAGAGGTCTCGTCACTTGCTGAAGTTTGCCAGTTGAATGGGCCCAGTTTGCAGATAAGCAGGGGTGCTAATTACTAGCCCAGTCCAAATTTAGAGGAACTTTCAGAGCTTTTCAAAACCCATTCAGTGCAGGCCTCACTCGAGCTGCTCAAGGGGAAACACAGTAGTAACTTCGAGCTCGTGGAACCAGAGACATCAAAGTCAGCTTCTGAGGTCTGCAGAAATATTTGGTATTGTTCCTAACAGAAGTATGGTTTACTTTTACATTCACAATTCCACTGAACATCATTTGGAAAATGAGACTAAAAAATGGTGTGGGAATGGCTGAGTAGTTTGGAAGCCCAGTGCTAATTACACAGGGGAGCTTTGAAGACAGCCCTATGGAGAGACTTTAAAAATGGCCAGCAGAAGCCAGCCATGTGTGGTGCACTCTGGGAGGCTGAAGCAGGAGTGTCCCAAGTTTGAACCCAGCCTGGGCAATTTGGGAACTTAGTGAGACCTCACAAAAAAAAAAGGGCTGGGGTATGTATCTCACTGTGAAGCCCCTTGGTTCAGTCCTCAGTACTGGGAACGGGGGAAGCCAGCTGATCCGGACCCCGAGCCAGGTTTTGCTGGGCACTTGTGCAGATGTAACGCTCTGCAAGAGACAGCCCTGCCCCTGATGCATCTGCTGAGAACTGGACAGATGTATAAACACACTTTTCCTAGTGCTGGTTAGCACTTTACAGGAGTTGTGTTAAATCTCCTTTATATCCTTTGTCAGGCTGTGAGGCTGAGTTAGAGGGGTTAGTTGTTAGCAGACTTTTATTGAGGTAATTAATTCAGGGACCCAGCCAGCTCACCTTTCAGCCCAAGCCACTGTGGTAAAGACATGACTTTGAGCTTCTCATATTGAGTTGCGTGAGTCCCTCCACCTTCTTTTATCTAAGCCTCCTGGCATTTGTGTAGCTTGAATAGTCAGGAATAAAGGATTTCAGCCGGCTTTAGAGTGTTAGCCCCTGAAGTGGGCCAAGAGGCTTTGGGTTGCCTTCTGGTCCCCAGTTTTGATTTCCTCCTGCCTGTACTTGAGCCGGGAGCACACTCCCTTGGTGGGTCGGTCTTCTTCCCAGGGGAGCTTTGAGAGCCAGTGGCTGGCTGGTCACTGGCTGGTGAGGAATGGAAATGCATGACCCTGAAAATGTGGCATGAAATACTTGGTCTGGGTACACTTTGCCTCGGATTTGATCTTACTTGAAGGATTCCTCTGCCACCCTCTATTTTAAATTACGACGACGGAGAAAAGTATCCTAAAAATTTGTTGGTCCCTGACATCTCCCTTTAGTTCTCTAACATCTTTTTTGAAATTGGGGTTATCTGGACTTTATGAAAGGAGGTTTTTGCGCAGCTCATTCAGCATTGTTCAAGGCAGTAACACATCAGTGAACAAATTGCCTCTTGCATATGCTAATCCCGCACTTAAAAGAACTCATTGTAACATGTTCTCATGCTTTAGCCTGGGGGAGATGGGAATTGAAGGGATGTCAGATCATGTCATGTGACCCCAAAATATCTAAAATGCCTGTTTTCTTTGGGTCAACAGTTCGCACTCAGCATATGCCAATGAAAGTATCCTGTGTGGTTTGTGGAAAAGATTAGTCCTTGTTCCTGCTTTTGTGTGGGGGAGCGGGTCTGGCTATTGAAGATTTGCTGGCTGATATTTCCCCTTTGGGTCTTAAATTTCAGTGCCATTGGCAAGCAACACCAAATCTTATTTTCAACAATAAAATAAAAGAATTCAAAAGTTTCTTCATTCTTGCTGTGGAAAATGTGATTTGCCTTTTAGCACACCATGCTGTTAATCCCACCTGCTTCCTTTGTGTCCTTTGAGAGTGGTACATAGTGACTCTTAGAGTTAGAGAATATGTCTAATAGAGCAATCTCAAGGTTGTTTAGAACCCGTTCATTTTCCTGACTAGGAAGTCGCAGTGAGAGAGAATAAAAACAATTCCACATTGAGACATCAAGTTCCCTTTTCCCCAGCGCTAAATAGAACAGGAGCATTTTGAGTGAGTAGAGCCTGAAGGATCCACTTGGATTTGGATGGTTACTGTTAAGTGTCAAGGTCCTGGTAAGTGCAGAAAGCCCTAGGAATGTTTGCCTTCAGAGTCAGTGGAGACAGATGACTTAATGAGATGAAAGGCTGGATGGGTATTGCTTGTTTAAAACAGTTCTCAGTGTACAAAGTGGCCTTGCTAGCAGTCTTTGATTATTACTGTTACTATTTTTCTTTGTCTTGCAGAGTAATTCCCTCTTGGTCCCAGACAGTCTAAGAGGTACTGATAAACGCAGAAATGGACCCGAATTTTCCAATGATATCAAAAAAAGGAAGGTGGATGATAAGGATTCCAGCCACTATGTAAGTAAATAAAAGATTTCGAGTAGATTTGTTTGTTTACTGCTCACCTTCTAACTCGTATTCAAGTATATTTTAATATCTCCATGATAATTCCACACCCCTTAATATAATACTAGAAAGGAGGTAGGTTCTTATGTTACGTAGGTTGTTCTTTCCCTTGAAGGCTCTAAATTATTCTTCTCTTTGGCTTAGTTTTCCATTTTAGACAATTATATGAAGGGCTATGAGAATGTGGAGCCAGCCGCATGGGTCCAGTGGCTACATGGAGTCCTACTTGTAGAAGGGCCCTGCTCTAGCACCTTGGAATCCCGGTTTTTGTTTTGTTTTGTTTTGTTGGGTACTGGGGATCAAGCTCGGGTCCTTGTGCTTGTGAGGCAGGCGGCGAAACCACTGAGCTGAATCCCCGGCCCCTGGAAATGAAAGCTCTGCATGTTCACTTTTTTCAGGGCCCTGCCAAATTAGTAATCACTCCTGCTCAAACAAGGTAAAAGTTATGGTGTTGTAGAACACCCTTTGGATGCTATGCTGATGTTCTGGTGAGACACCCAGGCTCTCACTAGTTTCAAGGTAGAGGTCATCGTCTTCTGCGGTGAGTCATAGTGAACTGGAAGAAACACAAGAGGCAGCTCGTTCTCACCCCACAGTTGAGCCCGCTTGACTGGTTGGTGGAGTGAGGGCTCAGATCCTGCTGAAACCGCATTTAGAGGAAACCAAGTCAGTCCAGATGCCTTTGGCTCTGGTCTTGGGGTCGTAAACCTTGTAGCCAGTATATAACCTGGAGCTCCCTCATGTATCTCTCAGTGTCTGTTTAGAGTGGAGTGGGTGGGTTCTGAAGAACAGCTAGGGCTAAAGTCTGAATTGTGCGATTCTGTTGCCTTTGGAGGAAGAAGTGTTCACTGTGCAGGCCGCGTAGGGTTCAGACACTGGGCCTTTGTCTCCCACTGGCCTGCTCCAGCTGATGCTGATGATAAGGGTGCATTTTGAGGACACCAGCTCAAGTTAGTCAGGCACTCCGTGAGCATGGATTAATTGATTTAATTCTGACTACAACCTGATGAGCTGGGTGCCATTATCTCCATTTTATACAGAAAGAAATGTATGTAGCCCGTAGCTTTTCAGTAATCTTCGAAGGTTCTGGTTAAAGAGAGAGCCTGGAGGTATTTTTGACTCCAAAAGCTGTGCTCTTAGTCACTATATTACTTTATATTAACTTATTTAACAATGATTGACCTAGGATCTGTAGGTTAGCGTGATGGTTTTATTACCTGCTTGTAATAGGTGCAGTATTTCTGATTGGATAGATGTTTGGGCGTGACATTATGTTGGAGAATTCTAGTGAATTGCATGGTACCTTTCTAACAGTAACTGAAGTAAATCTTGTAACACATGATTGAAGAAAATAAGTTTGGATCTCCCAAATGTAGTATGGGTATGGTAGTATGGGTATGGTTGGAAAAAAAATGTAAGACCTGAATTCAAAGTTGAGGGCTAAACTTTCTAACCTGAACTTGGAGCACAGAAGTTCACTGTGGCTAATAGGCAATATTTATCATCATCGTTTGTATCCTTCTAATTGACAGTGATGTCGGGATAAAGGATCTTTTCTTTTTTAACACCATAAACTAGGGTTCTACACCTTTTCAAGAACTATAGTCCCTTTTTTAATAGCCTTATCATGTTTCTCTTTTTTTTTTCTTTTTTTGGGGGTACCAGGGATCAGACTTGGGTCTTTGTGCTTTTGAAGCAGGCGGTGAAACCACTGAGCTAAATCCCTGGCCTTTATCATGTTTCTTTTCACTAGGCTATATAATAAGAACATAGATTTTTTTTTTTTCAGACTGTCCCATTCTTTGGCTAAGAGTGATCACATCATTAAATTGAACAGCTTTTCTAATTTTTTTTCCAAATATAGTACAGGCTTGGAGTTTCCTCTGATTAGCAAATTTTACAGCTCTACGAAGAGACAGTAAAAGCCCTATTACAGGATGGCAGTCGCTTCCAAATATTGCCACCCATCTTGTTTTCATCTCTAAAAACATCCCAAGCTGATTGCTTAAAGAGCTTTATTTTTGATGTGAGGTTAGATCTTTCGTCCCCCCATCCCCCCCCCAAAACTGGTAAGTAACCCCAAGGGAAAATGGTTTAAGTAAATTTGTTTTTATAATTATGCATTGTCTCTGAGTACCTGATTAGCTGGCTGTCTCCTTCAATTTGGTACATATAAAAGCAATGATATGAAATCGTGTAGTTAATTTGAAATCAAATGGAAAATCCTGAAATAACAGGCATATAGATTTCAGCTGGAAAGAGGGGATTTCAGATTAAAAAGAAGAGTCAGTCATTGCACACATTTATTGAGCCCTCATAGCGTAGCGGTTTTTGAAGCTTGCCATGTCCTGTGAACAGATTCTGACCCGACGGCTGGTTTGCTGCTGCAGCAGAACTCCCTCCTGGAGCTCTGTGTAGCTCCAGGTCCCTGGGAAGAGGGAAAGGCTGCACAGTGTCCATTGCAAGGACTGGCATTTGGGAAGCTCGCACCAGGTGTGTCCTGAGTGGTTTCATAGCTTTCCTGCTGCCCAGAACTGTAGGAAGAAATTTAGCTATACCCAAACCCATTCTTTGCCTTTACCAAACAGCATTAAAATTTCTTTTTACAGGACAGTGATGGTGACAAAAGTGATGACAACTTAGTTGTGGATGTTTCTAATGAGGTAATCATTCTTTTTAATGAAGTTTGTTTTCAGAATGACTTGAACAGTGTTGGGAGAAAAATACAATAGTAAATAAGTGAAATAGAGCCACAGAATTTTGGCCTTTTGGGTCTTTATGCAGTAAGAACTTTATAGTTGTTCATCAGCAATAATCTGACATAGTTGTCATTTCCTCTTTTAAAAAAACTGTGAGGTAGATTTTAGCTCATGGACGGGGCTGGCTCAGCATTCGCAAGGCCCTGAGTTCAGTCCCAGCACACCCCACTCCCTACTTCCGCCAAACATCTGTCTCCCTTGTCACTTTGGATTTTTAAGTTGAATGTCTGGTTCTTATTTCTTCCCACTGCCCTCTAGCAGAAGAACTTGGGCATTGTTTTCTTTATGGTAAGATTATGGTTGTGTTACAGATACCACCTTGTTCATTATAATGGCATTGCTAGATATGTCACACACCTCCAATCTGCAGGACTTTCAGTGTTCCTTAAAGATTTAGCTGGTGTGGTGGTGCATGCCTATGATCAAAGCACTCCGGGAGGTGAAGGCGGAAGGGCTGAAAGTTCAGCCCAGCTGGGCCAACTTAGGGAGTCTAGTCTCAAAATACAAAGTCAGAAGGGGGGTGGAGGGGTAGCTCAGTGAGAAGGCTCTGGGTTCAATCTCCAGTACTGCAAAAAAAGAAAAAAAAAAAGTGAAAAACTCTGTTCATTATAAGCTAAAGCATGGAAACTTTTGATTCTACTTGTTGAGGACCCTGCTTCCCCTCGTGCAAGTCCTGCCCATTCACCCCGGGAAAATGGAATTGACAAAAACCGCTTGCTGAAGAAGGACGCTTCTAGCAGCCCAGCATCCACAGCCTCCTCGGGAAGTTCCACCTCTTTGAAGTCCAAAGAAATGAGCTTGGTGAGTGGAGACCTGATGCCTCTCTGAGCAGTGTGTCTCTCTCTGGCCCACGGGAGCCCAAACTATGTGAAACTGAGATTGTAACAAGTGTTAAAAAGTGCAATTCTAGTGTTTGCTTCCATTCAGCAGTTCCTTGTTTTTGCAGTCATATCTTTCAGGCCATGGTTACAGGGGTGGCACAAGCTTCCGTGTTCCTTGCCTTTGTCTTAGAAGACATGTTCCCTGTGAAAAGCTCTGAGAAAGCTGCCAGTTGGCAAATACTAGTTCAGACCTCAACTGTTTGGGGAAGTTGTAATTTTGTTGAGCTGCCCGTTTATCTGGTGACGGACCATCCTGGCAGGGCATGTTATGAACCATGTGCAGGTATCAGAGAGCTCCTCAGGCTGGAAATGTGCACAGGAGGCCCAGGGAAGGCCAGGAACCAGTGTTGTTTGGGTGAACCAGGCCCCTTCTTGGAGTCATTTATTTATTCAACACACTTTGCTCTGTTACGCCTTACACAGTCTCTCTGGTATTATCGAGCATCACCCATGGGAAAGAAAGCCCAAGGAACTCACCAAGGCTAAGGCCCATCTGATCCACGGCTAGAAAGAGAGGGGGGTCTCCCCTTAGCCTGCGCTCTTTATCACACCATAGTGCTTCCTGGACTGTGTTTTAGTGGATAGGAAAGATGGAGAGGCAGAAGACGACACCCTGGTAGTGCTGCTCCTGTCTTGTGGTGCTGAGACCCTACTGCGTTCAGCTAGTGAGTGGGTGGTAACACTTACCTCCCAGAGCTCACCTTTAGGCAGGTATCTCAGCACACTGGCAAGGCTGGTTCTAGGGCTTATGCCTCTGACATGCTGCTTTGCTTCTCTTAGAACTGATGGCTCTGCTGTCCCCCTGCATTCATGTCAGTCCCAGGCCTACCTAAGGCAGGAGTGGAAACTCTGTCTCCCTCAGAGGCCCTCGGAGGCCAGGGTGTATGTTTCTGAGGGACTGGGAACCGTTCTCTGGGTGGTCATCATTCTGACTTGGCGCAGCCCCAAAATCCACAAGCCTGATGGAAAATTCTTTTTAAAATAAAATCTGCGGAGGAAGAAGTGTGATCATGTTCTGCGTCTCTAGCTCGAGTTTTAATTCTGGCAGGAAGAGGAAAGGTCAACATTTCTCACTCACAAGTTAATGCTGTCAACATTGTGTGTATTTATGAAAATTGGCTGAGGGAGTAGCTAGAAGGTGCCCAGTGTCCCAGCTGCTGTTGTGATAAATTGTGTAATATGGCTTGGATTAAAATTAATACTCATTTAATTTGTTTAATGATACCAGCATGAAAAAGCCAGTACGCCTGTTTTAAAATCCAGCACACCGACGCCTCGGAGCGACATGCCAACTCCGGGCACCAGCGCCACTCCAGGACTCCGTCCAGGCCTCGGCAAGCCTCCAGCCATGGAGCCCCTAGTCAACCAAGCGGGTACAGCGTCACTGATCGTCGTGTTGTGATTGTTCCTCCTTCCCTGGCTTGGTGTGCTTTCTGCTAATCTCATGGCACGATTTCCTCATGGCTCTGAAATGTGCTCGGGGCCACCCCCTTCCTGTCCCTGTAACAGGCACGGTGAAAGAGAGGTGTTTATCCTTGTGTTTCAGCAGCTGCACCCTGTGTTTTCTCCAACTGTTCTCATTCAGCTTTTCTTTTATTTCCAAAAATCCGAATCCTGGCACTTCAGTAGTTTCTGATAAGTATTCTGGACATAAGCTCCTTACCTGACTATCATTTTGTGTCTGACTTCTCCAATACTAACTGACATGGCTGCTTCTGTGGCCCGTGTGCATCTTGCCGCCTGTGGTTTGCGGGTTTTCTGTCGGCACATCCCTCAGGAATTGGCAGGCTCTCCTAAAGTAGGAATGGGGGGAGGTTTCACTGAGACTTGAGCCCATCAGTAAACACACTCATGACTTTCAACTTCAGCTTCCTAACTAGGCAAGGAAAGTAACACTGTGAGTCCAAAGCAAATAGGCACAGAAGACTCCTGCTAACCCTGATTCGGTTTACATAAATCTAGAATTTGGTTTTCATTTGGAATTGGTACCAGGGAGTGCCAAGTTCAGACTGAAGGAGAAATCTTGGATTTTATCAAGAAAGTCTTCTTTTGAGATTCAGTTAGGTAAACAGCGCCTGTGCCTTAGTTTGCCTTCTGTAAACGGAACAATAATACCAATCAGTTCCCGTGCCTTCCCAGTGCTGCTGCATACACCAGTGAGGAGATGTGTGGGTTGTGCTTCTTCTGGGGTCCTTCCTTTCTGTCCTGGAGAGGAGCTGTGCTCTGGGGGAGGATCCAGTGATCCCCCTCCCTTGGAACCCTTCCCTTCTTCCCCTTAACGCATGACACGACTGGGAGGGTTTGACTCTGGCTCCGGAGAGTCATCTGTGGTTTGTGTTTGTTTTCAGCAGCTGGTTTGCGGACACCCCTGGCGGTGCCTGGCCCGTACCCTGCGCCCTTCGGGATGGTGCCGCACGCTGGCATGAACGGCGAGCTGACCAGCCCCAGTGCCGCCTATGCCAGCTTGCACAACATGTCTCCGCAGATGAGCGCCGCTGCCGCCGCCGCC